>NW_028253729.1:0-414442 GCF_964263255.1 Lissotriton vulgaris | reverse complement strand
AAGACATGTTAGCAGAAGCTTGTGAGGAGGAGGAGGAGGCAGGCATGTTAGCAGAAGTCATTGAGAAGATGGATGTTTTAGATGAGGTTGGTGAAGAGCAGGAGGCGGTATCCCCATTGTTAGATTGGAGTGAGAAGATAGAGTCTTCATCAGACTCTGGTGAGGAGGCAGCAGAGCCGTTACCTGAAGCGGATGAGATAAGTATGCCCGCATTTGCAGAAGTGGTTAAGAAGAACCCACCCAGTGAAAGAAATAGTACATTCTCGATTCCAGTGATAGTGCATGGAAATAAATCCAAGTAAGGGAGTACAATTAACAAATGACCCTAGAATTAGTATTGGTTGGTTTTGGGCGGGGGGGGGCACATTTTTTTGGATTCATCTACTTCATGTTAGTTACTAGAAATGATTTATGAGAAGTGAAATTCAGGTTTTTTGGGGGCATAAATTAATAAATTAAAGAATTTCAACATTATTAGTGTTTGAAGTAAGTTCTTAAGGCATTTTTTTGCAAATTATTTCTTTGTTTCAATGAACTAAGTTTGTTGCAATCACATATATCTACTAAATTCCAATCCAGCATGGGCTATTTATCACGGCAACACTTGTCTCAGTAGATATTTGCATGCTGAATACATGAAGTGCAAACACCAACTGTTAATTTACTTTGTTTCTTTGGTAAGCACAAACCCAACTGTAGTGTGGGAGCAGGAGAATTGGTGCGGTTTACTTAAAAGTAGTTTGTTTGTTATGTGAAGCATTTCACAAAGATAAACAAGCATTTGCAATGCAATAGGTCTCGCATTAGGAAAGTTTGAGCTATTGGTTTTGTAAATGTCAATTTTTGTATTTATGTGTTGGTTTTGAAAATAGCGAAATTAATAGCTTTGTCATTTCCAATGCCAATAGTTTTAACTTTCGCAAATGTGACACCTATGGCATTTGTAATGCAATATGTGTTGTATTTACGTGACTTAGATGTATTGATATTACAAATAATGGCTTTTAATTTTTTTAATAATTAATACTTAAATAAAAGGTATTGTAATTTATGGCAAAAGCTTAAACTTTTGTAAATAACTTTTGTGAAGATTATGTTCAGTGTATTTTATTGTGACGAAAATCCAAGAACAGAAGTGAAATGTTAACTTTTTTTGTGACATTTGTAATAAAGCTTGAAAAGATAGATAGATGGTTGTGTCTGTGGGGTTGTGTCTGTGGGGCTGTGTGTGCGGGGCTGTGTGTGGGGTTGTGTGTGCTGGGTTTGGGGTTTTGTGTGGTTGTGTGAGGGGGTTGTGTGTGTGAGGGGGTTGTGTGTTTGAGGGGGTTGTGTGTGTGGGGGGGTTGTGTGTGTGGGGGGTTGTGTGTGTGGGGGGGGTTGTGTGTGTGTGGGGGGGTTGTGTGTGTGGGGGGGTTGTGTGTTTGTGGGACGGGGGTTGTGTGTGTGGGGGGGTTGTGTGTTTGTGGGGGGTTGTGTGTGTGGAGGGGGTTGTGTGTGCGGGGGGGTTGTGTGTGTGTGGGGGGGTTGTGTGTGTGGGGGGGTTGTGTGTGTGGGGGTTGTGTGTGTAGATGTGTTTGTGGGGTGTGTGTGTGGGTTTGTGTTACTATCCTTGTGGGGACTTGGGTGTGATAACACACTCACGCTGTGGGGACTTGATTGCACTGTGGGGACCTGAACCCAAGTCCCCACAATGCAATGTCTTCTAAATGATAAAAAATTGCCTTGTGGGGACCTGTGTTTCGTAAAGTGTGTTTAAATTTTTGCTCAGCTCTGCCCCTGTGGACAGGAGGCGGTACTGCTGTCTTAAACACACTTTGCTCACTAGAAACACATGCTAGCGGCAGAAAGCAAAGACATTTCAAAGGAAAAGCTGCATAACCTCATGTTAAAAATGTTTTTAATGCAAACTAACCTTTGTTCTATATATTAAAGAAAAACTTTATTTACATGAAGCCATTGATTTTAGACTATTTGTCTCTGAAAATTATTTGTAATTTTTATAAACTTTGCTAAAATCAATTTAGGTCAGTTTCAAATCCCAGAATACTTCACTATTACAGTTGTATTATTATATTCAATCAAGGAATGATGGTGCACTATGCCACATTACAATATAAAGGGATTTGATAGTTTTTTGCAAATACCCTATAGGCATCAATGTCTATTATGGGGCAAATGTATCAATATTGTATTTTGCGAGTCCTTAATAACGAATTTTACCAATTTGCTATTAAGGACTCGCAAAATGAAATGTATGTAGGTTTCACTATTAAAATTGCGATTCCTACGCATTCCTTATTTGCGACTCGCAAATTGTGACTCGCAAATAAGCAATGGCTTCACATTCATTTCTATGGGCCAGGAGGCATCCGCAATTTTTTGAGTACCCAATAGGTATTCGCAAATTGCGCATGCAATTTCAAGGGTGCCAAAAGGACACCCGGTTGCATCCCTGAACTATGCATGTGTGCACATGTGGCGCACATACATGCCTGTATGTGCACAACATGACACTTAGAAAAATGCAAAAAAAGTGAATTTTTCTAGGAAATCACGATTCCTTAAGGCCAGATCGCATATTTTGGGTGCTTCCAAAATTGCATTTAAGGAATCGCAATTTGCGATTCCTTAAATGCATTAGCAAAATAGGTACTTGCAAAAATTGCGAGTCCCTATTTTGCAAATGCCTTTTGGGATGATACATCCCAAAAGGCTTTTTCATATTCACAAACTGGATATATATATACACAACTCCTCAGCAGAAAGAGAAGAGGCCACAGCGGAGGAACCATTGTAATCAGCTTTATTCAGGAAACACACAGCATGGCGAATGTATTTCGGCGTATTTTTTGCCTTCTTCAGTGCCAGGCGTGTTGTCAGGATGCAGGCGCTTATTTCGGGTCTAAATACCCGGCCCTATCCTGATTACTCGTGAGCCGCTCCACCCCCAAGATGAGATCCATGTGCCTATACCTCCTGTGGACCGCCTAGTGCATGGCGCCAACAGGTCTCCGAATGCATGATTCTTTCTGGTAGGTTTTGCGGGGGTGGATTAGCGCTGTGATGTTTTCAAACCCCCAAGTCAGTATGTCCCACGAATTCTGCTCACTCCACAAGTCCCCAAACCGCAGCAACCCCCGAGCCACATGGATCCTTTCAGCGGGGGCAAAGCTGGAAATTCACCTTGCACAGCGTGCAGTCACTGACTGCCTCACCGCTCCATCTCCTCCCGGGCCTGGAGGTGGGCCTTGGTAGTTCCAGTAACCTGGATGGCACAAAAGTTCCGTCGAGGCAGAGACCAGTGAATCCAAGGCCAACTTGATGATGAAACCCCACATATCCCCAGAGACAGAACAGGTGGAAGAGGCTTCTCCCACATCGCAGCCAAGACCTGGAACCAGCTCCCCATTAACATCAGAAGTGCCCACTCACTGAACCTTTTCAGGAAGGCCCTTGTAAGAAATGGGGTTACCCAAATCTCCAAGGGGGTAGCACGGACCAAGCAGGCAGGCCAAACTTCGAGGACATGTGAAGCATTCACGCAGTACCTACGGGACGACAGACCGGGACGACAGACCGGGACTATTGGATGGCAGTTTTTGGAAAAAGAAAGGAAAACAATTCAGAGGGGCCGCCAAACTACTATTGAGTCAGACGAGTGATCTGAAGTGCGTCGCTGAAAATACATTTGAATTGCTTACGTGACACAGAAGAAACCGACTGGTATCGAAAATTGTCATGATAAAGAAATGATCCTATGCGCACCACTGGTTAACTTATCAATTGAGACCTCGTCATTTCAGAAATCGATTCAGTTTGTAAATAAACTCCCTAGTGAAGAGAAGAATTGAAGCTCAGGATATTTTGAATAAGAACTACCGATTTTTAATAGAGGGAATGCCTATCTGTATTCAGATTGATAATTGAAATCAGGAAACCGTGAACGCATTCGATCAGGATATCCACACAGATTTCACAATTTATTGGAAAAAGTATCTGTTCTGCTAAAGGTCCTGAGGAAGGTGGTTCCATCCCACCGAAACGCGTCGACCTAGAGTAGAAGATCACATTACAATCTGTGAACCCTCAGACACAGAATAAGGGATGAATGTACAATGTATGAGAGTGTATGTATGAGAGATATGTGAGATTGTCTTTAGAAAAAAAAAAATCTCTTTGTGTGGATTCTCTTTTTTTTTTAATTATTGATTTGTGTTCTTTTTGATAAAACAATTGTAATGTAATTTTGAAATACTGTGGAAAAAATAGAATTTTTGTAAAAAAGAAATAAATTTAAAAATTTGATAAAATTCAATGTTGTCACCTTGTGTTAGAAACTTTGTTAATGAAAATCAGAGAATTGCTGAGTACTAAAGTATTTAGGTCATGAGGGAATCTTTTCGATTTGGTATTGTTATGTTCCCCTCTTTCCCTGACCTTAAAGTATAATTAGAGGGGGTCCCCTTTTCTATGTAAATGCACTCACGCAGTACCTACAGACGACACACCAGGCACACCACAAAAGAGGCAGAACACCAGTTTGAGTCGGAAAATTAAAAAGTTTAGTATCTCCAACCTGCAAAGGAAAAATGCATAACCGTGGTATCATCACATGGCGCCAACTGGCACCACAGCCAAGTGTATGAAGGGGGGGATTATTTACACAGGAAGTAAGGGCTGAGTCTGTAAGTCCATCTGAAATATAAAAATTTGACTAAATTAACATTGAACCTGGGGCCAATATGGCGGGCCAACTCAGGCTCTCATCCTTAGTGATAGGCTGTAATGCAAAATACCATCAGCATGAGTACACACCGTGCACTATAACTCCAGCCCAACCTCTGTAAAAGAAAACATCAGGGCATCGTAGTAAATCCCAACGTACAGGAACACCTGCAATAAATCAGCATAGGGATATCAAACATCATGCAGGAAGCAGTAATATGCATTGGCATCAGTAACCTCATATAACTCCAACACGACCCCTGTGAGGGAAAACAGCAGGGCATCATAGTACAAAATAGACAGGAGCACCTGTAACAATTCAGCAAGGCTTGCCCCTTAACAGGGGATGTGACTAGGGGCCTGGAACAGCATGTCAGGCCAGCCTCTGGGCACACCTGCAATACAACATCAAGGCTCCCTCTATAGCCTGGAGCCTAGCCCTGGGCCTGGAATATCACATCAGGCCAGCCTAGGGGCAGGACACCTGTAATAAAAGGCACAATCACCAGCACGGTGGGCACAATACCATGCAATGAACCATTAGATAGGAAAGTGGCCTCACCATAAGCGTATAAACAGTAACCTAGGAGCCAGGCCTAACCTCAGGGAACATCTGGCAACAGGTAAAAATGGCATTTCATTAGGCACATCACCTGGCTAGGCGTATCAAACATCAGGCGGAACATACATCGCCCAGCATTAACATCAGGTAGGGGCCCTCCTCATAGATCAGGAACACCTGTAAGGAAACAGGTAGGCTCCCTCTACCATCAACCTAGAGGTATCAAGCATCAGGGTGTACACAACAGCCAACCCTCATCAGGCCCCAGACGTCTCCAATCCCGGGCAGGGGACGCAGTACACTAGGCACCCTGCTTTAGCATAAGGCTCAGCCCTAACTAGGGAGGACAGGCAGGTAACAGTCACATAACAGGGGCCTGACTCTAGGCCTAAGAACCTCAACCTAGGGCAAACCCTCCTCGGGGCATACATATATAGGTGGGATGTCAGGCCTAAACACTTCAGGGAAAACTAGGCAACAGGCAAAAAGATGCATTTCAATGAGCCTCTCACTTGGCTATGCATGTCAAACCTTTCCCTGGGGGCCACAACATCATTCTACCTCCCCCCTGTGACTCTTAGGGTGAGCAGGGGCTTCTGTAAGCAGTTCAGTAGGCCTCCCTGGTATCCTGGGACTTTGAGGCAGCAGTCACCAGCAGCCTTTACTTTGTTTCTAGGCACTTGGGCCCCACTTGGGCAACAGATGCAGGGGCGGGCGGACACCGACCCTGTGTCCCGTTGCCCTCTCCACCCCCCACACCGTATACTGTTGCTCACACTCACCGGGCTGTCCAGGGCCTCCTTGGCGGTAGGGGCAGGCACCGGCAATGTGCCTCGAGGCCCCCGCCGCGCAGCACTTGCAAACGGAGCTCTCCTCCCCTCCGGGGGAGTCACCCGGGCCCCTCCTCCTCACGGGAGCCTGGGCGGCTCAATCGGGGCTCCCTCGACCTCACGGGAGCCCCGCAGTCTCTCTACTCCGGCCGCCTCAGGTCGGGAGGCGGGGCTGGCACCGACAGTGTGCCCCGGCCCCGCCTACCTCACCGGCCCCTCTCTCAGGGCACAGACCGGCGGGGTGGCCTCACGCTCCGGTCGCTTCTCCCGGGGCTCCCTCCTTGGCACGGGGGCCCCGCAACGGCACTTCACGTGACGCGAGTGCCGCGGCCCCTTCTTCACTTCGGCGGCCCTCTTCTGGTACCGGGGGCCGCCGCGTCGATATCCACCACTGCGGGGGGGGGGGGGGGGCTCCCCGACAGCACCGGGCCGCGGCGGTGATTTGCGGCGGCAATAAGGGGTAGGCTCCCTTTCTAATTAATTAATTATATGGCGGACAGCGCGCCAAAACGAGGGTAGGCTCCTCCAGCGCTATTTCTCCTCACAGTCTTCTCAGCAACCGGCGCAATTCACAGCGCACTGCTCCTCCCTCTGCCCACTACCTCAACTCCTTCCTCAGACCATGCAGAGGTGGCAGGAATTTAGCACTTCTCCAGCGCTTCGCAATTATAGCGCTTGACAGGCAGGCTTTTCAGCACTAGGGGGCCCCAACAGTCCCAGGGACCCAGCGCTTTCACAGGGTCTCACAGCACCTCAGCCAGCAACAATTCTTTTGGGGGCACAATCTTCCCCATGGTGCTTCAAAGGAGGCAGACAGTCCCACAGCAGTTCCTCAGGGGTACACTCCTCACCTCCTGGACGCTTCTCCACACAGTGCTGACGTGGTACCCGGTCCAAACAGCTTCAGTGACCTGGGTAGGGGCCCTCCCTTGTCAGGGGCCCAGGGGACAGTAGAGTAGGGGGTTTTAGGGGTGCAGGGCCCAGCTCACAGGCCCCTGTGGCGGTAGCTCCTCGCAGCAGGTCCCCTCTCTTTCTTGTCCCAGCGCTGACTGACTCTCTGGTGGCACATCCCCCTTACTTATATACCCTCCTCCCAGGCAGTGCCAGAACCTTCTAGAATGTTGGTAAAACTGGCCTAAACTGGCTCAAGGGGAGGGGGTGAGCACCCTGGGTGCCAGGCTTTCCCTCCAAAAGCTAGGGGTAGCTGGGCAATAATAACTAGACCGCTGACCTATGGCAGTACAGTGGCAAAACCCATGGCCATGGCATCCATTTTAAACAAAGTACATTTCAGTCAGGTGTATTTTACAATGGGGGTACATTTACAAGTGCTCACCATTACATGACATTACATTTTTAACAAGGTGTCTCACACCACTCATGGCCTATACAGGTTTAATCCCATGGGGGAGACATTTCAAACAAGGGGGTCAAAAGCGAAAAATTTGGAAAAGGCCAAGTCCAACACAGCCCCCCCCCCCTCGCCAAAAGCCAGGGTAGACCGATCAATACCTTGATGGGCTTCCCTGCTTGGGGCGGAAAAATGTGGACGCAGGCCGACAACTACAGGAGCACCTGCAGTCCCTTCTCCACTCCGGAACCCGATGGTTCACTCTCGCAACCCTCCCTTCTCCAACAAAACCACCCCACTGGTGTTCCCTAGTGGGATGTGGCCAGGTCTGGCCTCTAGGCCATCCAGAAATCTCTGGCCCTCGTTCCTTCCTAGAGTGGGAGGCTCTAGCCTCAGGCTCGTAATACTCTTGGACCACTCTTCTCTTTCCAAATTGCCACTGGTCCACCCACCTGGGGTCTACACCCTCAAGCTGACCAGCTCTCAGGGGCGAGGCTCTCCTCCCCTACTTCTCCTCCTAGGGATCCGCCATCTCCTACTCCTGGGGACACCCTCAAACAACCACTCTCTCCCCAACCTGGAGTGGAAACCCTCAGGTTGCACCGGTGACAGGGGCGAGCCCTCCCTCCCCCTGCACCCCTTCTCAGAGTTCCGCACCCTCCTAACTGGAGTAGTACCCCTGAGAGTCAAATTTGGGGGGACTCTGAACACAGATGTCCCACCCGCAAGGTCCGGCAAACCCACAACCTGGCCACCCAACCCGGGATCTGCGCCCTTTGGCTGAGCCGGTGACAGAGGAGAGACCTTGCTCCCTCTGCACCCCCTCCCAGAGTTCCGCACCCTCCCACCGGGAGAAGTACCCCTGGGAGTCAAACTGGTAGGGACCTGGGTTACAGGTACCCCACCCTCCAGGACAGGCAACCCCTGAACCTGGAACCCCAGTCCAGGATCTAAACCCTGTGACTGGTCAGACCCCCGAACCACTGGAGCTCTGATTACTGATGCTCCGGGTTCACCTGACACTAGGGGATTCCCTTCACGAGAAGGCACATCAGGACAGCCTAGGCTCCCAACCTGGGTTTCCCTTATGGAACTCTCCAGGCCCTGTGACTGCAGTTGGGGCACCTCTGGACACCTCCCCGTCTCACTCCCTCCTGAAAATGGGATGTGAGGCCCTACAACCCGCTCACTATCCTGGGACCTAGCTGGGCTTCTCACCTCTCCCGCCACGCTGGGTCGGAAGATCCCTGCACCACTCCATTCAGGATCACTCCCCAATGTCTTCCCAGACGCTCTGGCACTTACCCAGAGGTCTGCCTCCCTCGCAAGTTCCCTGGGGTCTGAGAACCCACGCTGCAACAGATGGTGACGCAGACTTGGGACACAACTCCTCAGCATGTGCTCCCGGATAACGGCATGGCACAGCCCTTCCCAATCCTCCACTGCTCTCCTCACCACCCAATCCTCCAGTGCAGTCCAACACTCCTCCTCAAACTCTCCCAGGACTGGTGGGACAGCTTTCCCCTCCCCCTGAACACTAACCCGTCCTCCTCTTTCGGGGAATCAGGCAAGGTCTCCTGGGCTTCTGGAATGGGACTCCTTGCACTGGACCTACACTCGCTGCCACCACTGGATCCCACCCTCTCCGGTGTATCCAGACTCTTAAAACCACTCTCAGGGGACAACCCACCCACCTGAGCTGCTCTCTCTCTGGCAAAGGCCCTCTCTGCCATCCTCTCCTGGGCTAGGACCATGTCTGTCTCTAGCCTCTGCTGTTGGATCGTCAGCCGCGCTAACTCCATGGCCTGCTCGAATCTGAGCTTCTCCAGCACCAGCTGATACTCCCTTCCTTCCCTCCTATCTACCCACTCTTCTGGGGACAGGGAAAGGGATGGGGCAGTGCCCCCGGGACTGGACCCAGTACGCGACTCCCTATCTCCAGTGTCCTCAACAGCTACTGGCGTCTCTGCCCTGTTAAACTCTTCCTCCTCTTCATCAGGGGTAATTACCCTCCAGGGTTGCAGATTGGGAGCCCTGCCTCTGGCTTCTACCGAATCCACCCTTCAAATACCATCAGCATGAGTACACACCGTGCACTATAACTCCAGCCCAACCTCTGTAAAAGAAAACATCAGGGCATCATAGTAAATCCCAAGGTACAGGAACACCTGCAATAAATCAGCATAGGGATATCAAACATCATGCAGGAAGCATTAATATGCATTGGCATCAGTAACCTCATATAACTCCAACACGACCCCTGTGAGGGAAAACAGCAGGGCATCATAGTACAAAATAGACAGGAGCACCTGTAACAATTCAGCAAGGCTTGCCCCTTAACAGGGGATGTGACTAGGGGCCTGGAACAGCATGTCAGGCCAGCCTCTGGGCACACCTGCAATAAAACATCAAGGCTCCCTCTATAGCCTGGAGCCTAGCCCTGGGCCTGGAATATCACATCAGGCCAGCCTAGGGGCAGGACACCTGTAATAAAAGGCACAATCACCAGCACGGTGGGCACAATAGCATGCAATTAACCATTAGATAGGAAAGTGGCCTCACCATAAGCGTATAAACAGTAACCTAGGAGCCAGGCCTAACCTCAGGGAACATCTGGCAACAGGTAAAAATGGCATTTCATTAGGCACATCACCTGGCTAGGCGTATCAAACATCAGGCGGAACATACATCGCCCAGCATTAACATCAGGTAGGGGCCCTCCTCATAGATCAGGAACACCTGTAAGGAAACAGGTAGGCTCCCTCTACCATCAACCTAGAGGTATCAAGCATCAGGGTGTACACAACAGCCAACCCTCATCAGGCCCCAGACGTCTCCAATCCCGGGCAGGGGACGCAGTACACTAGGCACCCTGCTTTAGCATAAGGCTCAGCCCTAACTAGGGAGGACAGGCAGGTAACAGTCACATAACAGGGGCCTGACTCTAGGCCTAAGAACCTCAACCTATGGCAAACCCTCCTCGGGGCATACATATAGAGGTGGGATGTCAGGCCTAAACACTTCAGGGAAAATTAGGCAACAGGCAAAAAGATGCATTTCAATGAGCCTCTCACTTGGCTATGCATGTCAAACCTTTCCCTGGGGGCCACAACAACATTCTACCTCCCCCCCTGTGACTCTTAGGGTGAGCAGGGGCTTCTGTAAGCAGTTCAGTAGGCCTCCCTGGTATCCTGGGACTTTGAGGCAGCAGTCACCAGCAGCCTTTACTTGGTTTCTGGGCACTTGGGCCCCACTTAGTCAACAGATGCAGAGGGGGGGGGCGGACACCGACCCTGTGTCCCGTTGCCCTCTCCACCCCCCCACACCGTATACTGTTGCCCACACTCACCGGGCTGTCCAGGGCCTCCTTGGCGGTAGGGGCAGCCACCGGCAATGTGCCTCGAGGCCCACGCCGCGCAGCACTTGCAAACGGAGCTCTCCTCCCCTCCGGGGGAGTCACCCGGGCCCCTCCTCCTCACGGGAGCCTGGGCGGCTCAATCGAGGCTCCCTCGACCTCACGGGAGCCCCGCAGTCTCTCTACTCTGGCCGCCTCAGGTCGGGAGGCGGGGCTGGCACCGACAGTGTGCCCCGGCCCCGCGTACCTCACCGGCCCCTCTCTCAGGGCACAGACCGGCGGGGTGGCCTCCCGCTCCGATCGCTTCTCCCGGGACTCCCTCCTCGGCACGGGGGCCCCGCAACGGCACTTCACCTGGGCCCCCCTCCCTCACGGGGACCCAGGGCTTCGGTCGGCTCTTCTTCTCTGGCTGCCGGCCGGCGGCCAATCCCTGTGCGGCGGGGGCGGGCCGATGACACGGCCGGGCGCCCCCATCACGTGACGCGAGTGCCGCGGCCTCTAGGCCTAGAGCAGCCCCTTCTTCACTTCGGCGGCCCTCTTCTGGTACCGGGGGCCGCCGCGTCGATATCCACCACTGCGGGGGGGGGGGTCCCCGACAGCGCCGGGCCGCGGCGGTGATTTGCAGGGGCAATAAGGGGTAGGCTCCCTTTCTAATTAATTAATTATATGGCGGACAGCGCGCCAAAACGAGGGTAGGCTCCTCCAGTGCTATTTCTCCTCACAGTCTTCTCAGCAACCGGCGCAATTCACAGCGCACTGCTCCTCCCTCTGCCCACTACCTCAACTCCTTCCTCAGACCACGCAGCGGTGGCAGGAATTTCGCACTTCTCCAGCGCTTCGCAATTATAGCGCTTGACAGGCAGGCTTTTCAGCACTAGGGGGCCACAACAGTCCCAGGGACCCAGCGCTTTCACAGGGTCTCACAGCACCTCAGCCAGCAACAATTCTTTTGGGGGCACAATCTTCCCCATGGTGCTTCAAAGGAGGCAGACAGTCCCACAGCAGTTCCTCAGGGGCACACTCCTCACCTCCTGGACGCTTCTCCACACAGTGCTGACGTGGTACCCGGTCCAAACAGCTTCAGTGACCTGGGTAGGGGCCCTCCCTTGTCAGGGGCCCAGGGGACAGTAGAGTAGGGGGTTTTAGGGGTGCAGGGTCCAGCTCACAGGCCCATGTGGCGGTAGCTCCTCGCAGCAGGTCCCCTCTCTTTCTTGTCCCAGCGCTGACTGACTCTCTGGTGGCACATCCCCCTTACTTATACCCTCCTCCCAGGCAGTGCCAGAACCTTCTAGAATGTTGGCAAAACTGGCCTAAACTGGCTCAAGGGGAGGGGTGAGCACCCTGGTTGCCAGGCTTTCCCTCCAAAAGCTAGGGGTAGCTGGGCAATAATAACTAGACCGCTGACCTATGGCAGTACAGTGGCAAAACCCATGGCCATGGCATCCATTTTAAACAAAGTACATTTCAGTCAGGTGCATTTTACAATGGGGGTAAATTTACAAGTGCTCACCATTAATTGACATTACATTTTTAACAAGGTGTCTCACACCACTCATGGCCTATACAGGTTTAATTCCATTGGGGAGACATTTCAGACAAGGGGGTCAAAAGCGAAAAATTTTGGGGGAAAAGGCCACGTCCAACAGCCCTCAAGACCTGGCTCTGCGACTGAACAGAGTTGCCCCCACCTCCCAGCACCTTGAGACCCTCACGGGTGAGTAGCGCGCTTATAATTACCCTGATTGATTGATTCATTACGGCCGGGCTTGAAATCTGTTTTGACTGTATTTGGAGACTGCCACAGACTACGAAGTGGTCTGTTAAGCCTTGGTAACCCCCTGTGTCCAATCCTTCCTCCTGATTTATTTGGAGAGAAATTGTTCTGTGTATGCCTGGTCCATCCTGCCAGGCCAAGTTCTGAGTTGATATTGGGGATAGCTGCCTTTCTCTACTTGGCCAACTGTTCTAGGCTTGTCGTGTTGGGTTCAACAGACCTACATACTCTGCCAAACTCTCGAACACCTTAAAATAGAAGTTGGCACGGAAACTGGAAATGCAAAAGACAAGTTTATTAAGACCCCAATGGGGTGGTGGTACAATCCTACAGCACCCTTCAGTAATGCAAGAAGTATCACACCGAAAATTGGTGTGCAACCTCTTTTATACAGTTTAACAGCAATAAAAAGTGTAGGCGGTATATTTTTGAACAGTTTAGGTACATATAAGGGCATTTTTGGAACACAGCCATCATGTGGGAGGAGTTTAGTACCACTGGTCAGTTGAAGAGAACATTCCTAAGGGATGACCACTCGTTAGTCCATTCGTGCGAGTACGCATGTGCAAGATTGACCAGTGCTAAAAATAGCCTGTTGCTGGGCAGGGTAAATGGTCATTGGTACAAAGAAAGGACGAAAGGGCATGCTGACCACAAGGCAGCGTGTTCATATAAAATGGAAGCCAGGGAATACAAAATGGCTCCCACACGTTTGGTCAAGTTAACGAAGAAAGTTTGTGTAGCTGAGCTAAATGCTAACTCAGGTGCTGCCAATTTACGACAGACGGCCCTTTTAGCATTTAGCTAAAGCTACCTCATAATGGAAGTAATCAGGATATTCGTCGTCAATGTTTATCCGCATCAGTTGCGCTTTTTCTTTGTTAATTATTTTCTCATTTTTGACAATAGCTCGTTTGGATGGAATGCAGGCAGTAATACATACAGAACATAAGGTAGGGCCACATTGAATACATAAACAAAAGAAGAAAAGTATTCCAATAATCACACATAGGATCGTTAATAGCTTCCAACCCCAAGTACTAAGTAAAGTCCAAAACCAACTAGAGAATGTCCAAGTACCATTCTCGGGGTGTATCTCAGCAGCAATTTTGTGCAATTTAGAAATAGCGTCATATACAGAAGGTGAATTATCAGGCACGTAAACACAACAACTACTTCCGATGATGCGGCATGCACCCCCACGATCAACTAATACTACATCAAGAACCATTCGGTTCTGGAGCATAACAATTCTAGTAATTTGAAGTTCTTCAGTTAAGTTCCCTAAGGCAGAGGCAGTTTCATTTGCAACAGCTTCTACAACACGTGTTAATCGTCTTATTATCCTGCTGTTTAGAGCAGCACCAACAAAGGAAAACAGGCCTAAATTAAAATCTACATATTGCTGTAGAGCGGTGTCGGTTTGATCGATGTTGTCAAGTTCTAATGTTCTCTTAACCCCATTTAATATGAAATCATGATGCAATACAAAATCATTGTGATACATGGGTGGAGCAATAAATACAGGGGGTAACACAAAAGAAATATAACAAGTTCCTAACCACCCAATGGGAAGACGGTGGTATCCCTTATTTCCACAAATGAAGTAAGTATTACGTGATGCTACAAAAGCAATACCATTTGGTGTATCAAAAGTGAGAGTAGTGTTACACTCACTCCTACCTACTGGAATAGTGCCTTTATTACGAATACATAATTCTGCCTTAGTATCAATAACTGTAATTACATGCAGACTAGACATATTCAAAGTTCTTAGATTGGTGAAAATGCGAGGTGTAGATACATTGTCCGGACGGTATTCTTCCCACTCAAATTCAGTTCCTTCTGCTTGTGGATGACCATCTCTGTCATTATAGCAAATCTTGTTCAATCGGAAAAGTAGTCCACCTTTCGTTGGCCATCTTAGGGTAAAAAGAAGAGTGTACCAAGTGTTACAAGAACCATTGTGGGAAAATGGAAGAGGAATAAGTGGAGTTCCTCCTTTCTTTTGATGTCCAGGCAACATTCCACATACCCAACAGTTCGAAGTGTTTGTCATATTATGGGTGTGGTGTAAAATCTGAATGAAACTATTATTCAAGTAAGTCTGTCTATGTCTCTCTTCATGATAAGGCAGAGTAAAATGAAAATGTTCAGATGGACTTGGAGTGGTAGACAGTAAATATTCTCGTGCAGGAAGCAATCGTTCTATGATCCAAGCTATTACTGCTATTACCACTATAGTCAAAACAAAAAGCACAGCACCAAGAATGTTCTTGTTTCTCATTGTAGCAGGTGCCATAGTTCACAAAACAAAAATCTTCAAAGCAAAACTAAAAAATAAAAAATGAGTGCTAAGAACTGAGGCTGCCGCTGGTGTCTTCTCCAAGATTCAAGACGGGTGTCGCTACACTGGACAGAACTGACCCCCCCCCCTTGATATTCTCGGCTTCCGTTTTCACAAACCTCAGAACGGTCACTCAGCCAGTCTTGGACAAAACAACAGCTTTTCTTGATCGCAAATTATACTTCGCTGCACCAGAAACAGTGTGGTCCGGGAAGGCTCCCTCTGATTCGTTAGGCGGGACAGCTGGGCTCTTCTCTGCATCCAAGATGTCTCGATAATCAGACAGCACTGCAGGATTCACCAGATCCGAAGAAACACGACGGCAGTGAGTTGAGTGCACCCACCGCTTCTTATTCGTGACTCGCACGGCCGTCCGAGTTGCCAGTAAGACCTGTTCGGGGCCACGCCATCTCGGCTCCAAACTGCTGGATCTCGCGAACGAGCGGACCATCACGTGGTCTCCAGGAAGAAGACCATGAGCCTCTCCAGTGGAGTTGCCGGGGAGCGCTTCTCGAACCTGTTGATGAATAGAAAGTAAATCATTTGTTAATCGTGCCAAATAATCGTTCATCATTATACAAGACACATCATGTCATGTATCAAACGAGGCTTAGGAACTGCCCAGATGTTCATAGGCCTTCCAAACACCACTTCATAGGGTGTGAGGCCAGATCGGGAATGTGGCACTGATCTAATAGACAGGAATGCCAAAGGCAACGCGTCCGGCCATTTCAAAGACGTGGATGCCACGATCTTTGCTAGCTTCAGCATCAGGGTTGCATTGTAACTTTCTACCAGACCTGCTGACTGCGGATGGAATACAGCATGGAATCTTTGCTTGATTCCCAATCCTTTCAGGACGTACTCCACTATCTTCCCAACGAAATGAGGACCATTATCATTCCACAAAAATTTACAAACACCATAGCGTAGGAAGTACTCTTTAAGTAATGAAACTGTTTAGGGGTTTTTTGGTTGCGATATCAAGGGCGCACTACCTCAATTTCTACGTTACTGTATGTTGGTTCAAAGGTTGCTGTGTAGTGCGTGAAGAGCAGACGGTAAAACACCCATAACCGTCCAATGAGTCAGAGACCGAATAACAATTAAACAACTGTGCTCTCGCAACTACATCAAGGTATTACAAAGTTACAAAACAGTGTGAGGTATGGAAAAATAAACAGAATCAGATTCTTCAGTGTGTATTCTTGTCCCAGCAGGGAGATGGTTTATTGCATCCAGACTATAACAGTCTCACAAAATGTTATAGTCTGGATGCTCTTTAAGTAACACCTTGGCTGTTGTCAATGCTGTATTATCCTTCGTGGGGTAGGCCTCAATCTATTTACTGAAGGCATACACCACCACTAGGACATACTTCAGGTTATTACAGCGCTCCAGCTGGATGTACTCCATTTGCAGTACTTCGAACGGTGCAGTAGGTGGAACAAACCCTCCTTTAGGAGTATAAGTCCCTTTTGCAGGATTGTACTGTAAGCATATCAGACAGGTCTGCACTACTCTTTTGGCCGTGCTGGCAATCTCAGGATGCTCCCAAACTCGTGTAAGCAATTTGGTAATTGCAAGAGCTCCAACATGTGCCAGCCCATGTGTCATTTGGACCATTACTTGCAAATAAGTGGCAGGCAATTTCCATCGTTCCTTATCCTTGCTACGCCAACAACCCTCATCGTTCAACACTCCCTCTGTGGCCCAGGTTGCAAGTTCTGCTTCAGATGCTGATTTTTGTATGTCTAATATTTCTTCTCTAGCATCATGCTATCGCTCAGCCTGTGATTTCACCACATACATAGGAGAGACATTTTGCAGCATGGCAGTCTCTCTCGCTATGCGATCTGCAAAAGCGTTTCCTTGTCCTATTTTGTCTGTCACTTTCTTATGTGCACTACATTTGATTATCGCTACTTTCTTTGGACATAATAGTGCATTCA
Source organism: Lissotriton vulgaris (assembly GCF_964263255.1). Lineage (NCBI taxonomy): Eukaryota > Metazoa > Chordata > Amphibia > Caudata > Salamandridae > Lissotriton > Lissotriton vulgaris. The sequence goes on along the minus strand of NW_028253729.1, from coordinate 397,546 downwards.
GGAGATCACGTACTAATTCTCCATGCATAATGTGAACTCCATGCGAGGTCAGGAACCCTCGTTCCTTCCAGAGTAGGCCGAAATCATGCACTACTCCAAAAGCATAACGGCTATCAGTGTAGATATTCACACATAATCCAGCACTTAGCTCACATGCTTTCGTTAAGGCTATCAATTCAGCTGCTTGGGCCGATTTCTGCGGTATTCGTGCTGTTTCTACCACTGTCTTAAGTGTCGTGATCGCATAAGCTGCAGAAGTCATGCCATCTGGTAATCTTAAACACGATCCATCAACCCACAGTTCCCCATCTACATCTGGAAGAGGCGTATCCTGTAAATCGATACGACCCTTTGTTTGTTCTTCGGTCAGGAAAACACATCATGATGTTCTTCCTTCTGGGTCTCAGCAACAGGATATGGCAATAAAGTAGCCGGGTTCAAAGTGGCGCATCTCTTCAGTGTAATATGTGGCGCCAACAGCGTTAACTCGTATCCTGTTAAACGAGCACTAGTTAGATGCTGTGTTTTCGTTTGGTTCAATAAAGCATCTACCGCATGGGGAACTAACACCAATAATTTATGTGACAACACTATTCCCTCACTCTGTCGTATGGCCACTGCTGTTGCTGCAACTGCTCGAAAACATCCAGGCAGTCCTCGAGCCACAGGATCGAGTAATACCGAGAAATACGCACAAGATCTCTGTTTGTCTCCGTGTGTCTGCACTAAGACTGACAATGTGCACCCATCCTTCTCGTGTACATACAGTGTAAAGATCTTCGTGTAATCAGGTGTACCTAGCACTGGTGCAGAACAAAGAGCTTGCCTCAATTGTTCAAAAGCATTCTGACATTCATCTGTCCATTCAATGGGAACCGGTGTAGTTTTAGACAACAATGCTAACAAAGGTTTTATAATGTGTGAAAATCCTAATATCCATTGCCTACAAAAAGACGTCAAACCTATGAAAGCACGAACATCTTTCTGAGTGCAAGGGACTGGCGTATCTAAAATTGCTTGAATTCGATCTGATGTCAGTGCACGCCCCTCCTTAGACAAAAGATGACCGAGGTAGGTCACCTTTGGTCGACAATATTGCAACTTCTTCCTTGAAACCTTGTGATTGTACTGGGCAAGAAAAGAAAGCAGAGAAAGAGTACTCTCCTCACATTGCTCCTGTGTGTCTGCTGCTAATAAAATATCGTCCACATATTGAATAAGAGCCACCCCAGACTGTAAATCAAAAGAATCAAGCTGCAGTGGCGGCTGGTGACATTTGAAAGTGGCGGGGCGTAGCGTGCGTGCCCGAACCCCCCCCCCCCCCCCCCCGAAAATTGAGGGGCACAACGGAATAACAAGTCCCGCTCAAAGCCCTATACTTTAGCAAGGGCCCTCCCTTATAAGGCTCAAGTTAGCTTGTGCAGATCAGAAACAAAAAGGTTAATAGCCTAATAAATATATAGAGCCCTCTAATCAGTTTTTTGAAAAGACGGTTGTTTCACACAGACAGTAGATAATTGGCTTTGTCTCTGACTCTTGCTTGCATCTATTCTTCCACAGTCCGTCTCTAATGAATTTCTTGTAGCAAACTAAAAAAAAAGCAAATACAATTATAGAGTGCTCAAAGGCTCGTATTTGAAATGGAAGCTTCAAAAGCAGAGAGCATTCTTGACCTCCAACGTAAAGACACGAGACCTCAGTTCAAAGCAGCGTGCATGCCTTGCGGACATGACGGAGGACTTGGACACCGGATACACATCACGTGGCCCGATCACTCTTACTGCGGCGCGCGGGCCCCACTTATTGATCGGTGTCCAGACCTCAGGACAATCTGGCGCTCTCGCACATATCCGAGTAAAACAGTATTAAAACCTTATGTCACCTGCAGACCGTTGACAAATATTGTAAGCCTACATGTTATCAGGGTGAAACGTGACGAACAAATAAAACTGCGTATTTAACAGCCGCAGCCATGATAGAACCGAGAACTGTACAATAGATGTTGCTCACACTGAAGCAGTGTTTAAATGAAGGGCGGCTAATTTCGATTATGTTCAAATATTTCAAGTACTTTTTACTTCTTCAAATATATTTTAACAGCAACACATATCTCCTTTAAATAAATAAAATTCAAATACTTTGTAAAGAAACTGCTTCATGAAGCGACTCATAAAGAAAGGTACACGTTGCATCCGCATGCTCAGGGTTGTATCAATACAAGCCATTTCACATTCAAGTTCGAATGAACCCAAATACATTCGTGTACAATATACACAACATAACACAAATAATCAGTTTGTCTCGAGGAAGGATTAAAACGAAAAACACGAAACGCATCAAGAATCCTCAACCTATCAGGCTCAGTGAGTCTGTGGATGACAGTCACGGCTCGCTCACAGTGGGGGCCAGGGGGGTGGGGATAAATAAAATATAAAAAACTTACCTTGTCTTCACTTGACCGGGTCCGCGCCATCTCTGCTCTGGGGTCCCGTTGGCGCTTAGACTGATGGCTGCCAACTTGCCGACTGCCGAGACACAGTAGTAGCCAATCCTGATGCTGCTCTCTTTAGAGGAGAGCTGCTGTCTAAAGAGAGTAGCATCAGGATTGGTCTGAGCCTTAAAAAAACGTCGTTAGTTTTTTCAGCACTGGGGTACGTTGCATTAGGCAGGCAAACCCCTAATCTGTGGTTTTTTTTAAAACCACATAGTTTGCTAGTTGGAGAAGCCCTGCCGGGCAAACACCACATGCGCAGTGAGTGCGCACTGTGCCGGCACAGAGTCAGTCCAGCGCCACCCAGTGTTAGACAGTGCATACTGTCCAAGTCCATGACACACACCACGGCCGCAGGGCAATAATTATCGGGCAATTTATTCGAGCGGCGCGTTAATTTATAAAACTTTTATTAACGCGCCGCTCGAATAAATTGCCTGATAATTATAGGTGGGGCAACGCCCAAACGCCCTAATGGTAAAACCTCCACTGTCAAGCTGTCTTTTTAATGCCTGACTATAAATGCTAGGGCTTTCTGTGTAGCCTTGAGGAACCCTACAAAATCTATACGATTTGTTATTTAACGTAAAGCCGAACAAATATCGGCTATCAGGGTGAATGGGAATCGAAAAGAAAGCGTTTTTCAAATCGATTACGGTAAAGGTAGTGGCTGTGGGTGGAATCAAAGTGAGTAAAGTGGTAATATCAGACACCACCGGATACTGGGGTACTACTATCTTATTGATTTCCCTCAAATCAATGATAAAACGATAGATTTTAGTGTCCGTGTCTTTCTTGAGAATCGGAAGAATTGGACTGTTGCATACATTATAAGAGACTTCCTCCACCACCCCTGCCGCAATCAGGTCATTTACAATATGTGTCAAAGCAACTTCTCCTTCTCTATAGATCTTATACTGCGCAATGCGAGGCAAAGACACTCTTTCCTTTACAGTAATGCGTACGGGAGGGATGATCATTTGACCCACATCGGTATCAGAAGTGGCCCTTAAAGTGCTTGGAAGAGACGCTAATGCATCAATCTCCTGCATGAGGTACGATCTCTCAATCTCTGGGTAATTTTCGTTCAAAATAACCCGCACCCCTTCAGGGGCACAGCGTATAGTTGCTAGAAAATGTTTTAACATATCAAGTCCCATAATATTATCTGGTGTGTTTGGAGATAACAAAAATGGACATGGAGCAACACATTTATCAATGTAAAATGTAAGGGGTTGGGACAGTGGGCTAAGGGAAGATGTTCCATCGAACCCTATTGATGTAATCATTTCGCCAGACAGGGGAGCCCTTGGAACCAAGTGTTTGGACAGAGCGCTACGAGTAGCTCCTGTATCGACCAGAAACTGATCAGTAGAACCCAAAACATTCGCTGATATATAGGGACCCCTTTGATCTACTGGTACTTCGACCGATTCCACACCCCATCCTACGCAATCCTATGCATGTGTATTTTCCTGAGACTCAACAAACTCACCCTCAGCTGTCTGATACTGATTCCGTCGATCAAAAGTATTGTGATCAGTCTGACCACGACCTCTCGCTTCCATCCTTCCACGATCACTCGCTCCTCCGCCCCTCGATCCTGTATAACTATTCAGAGACCTTCCACTCCCTCGACCACGCTGATTTCTTTGTTCTCGAAGCACCGGACAATCCGAAGCCCAATGTCCAAACTGTTTATAGTATGCACACTGATCTTCAGAAATATCGGTACGGGGAGAAGACACATCATACGATCCTCATCTACCCCTATTATTCCCTCTCGACTGCGTAGCATAAACCTGAGCCAACATCACCTTCGTTTTCAAATCCTTCGCTTTCTTATCACTACTTTCCTTAGCCTCCAATTCCTGTCGTTCATAATACTGAGCCATAGTCAATAAAGATGCAGGGGTTGCAGTGGTCCATGAACTTTCACTAGTTTTTAAACGTTTTGCAATCTCCGGTAGGAGATTATCTACATACTTATCAACGAATAAATGCCTGCCCGTGTCTTCTGTTAATAATTGACCACTGTAATCATGAAACGCTTCCTCGAAACGCGAAAAGAAGTCAGAGACCGTTTCGTCCGGCTTCTGTTTGCAAGACGCCAACATTGTCCAATCAATTTTCTTAGGGGGAACAAGCGTTTTTAATTTATTCAAAATAGCCTCTGGGAGGTCTAAGATTAATCGGCATGGTTTACACGCGGGTTCCCTGTCTAGATCAGCTCGAGCTATGTCCTTCCAATCTGCACCCAAAATCGTTCGATCATCAAATTTACGGATCGCCCTCCACATATCAGGAGGCAATATCAACCCAAAGAACAGATCAATATCAACTAATGTCATAACACACGAAGAAATAGCACCTTCCACACCTTCATAGAATGCTGCTGTATTTTTACGGGGGTCAGGCAAAGCATTCTTAAGCGCCATAACATCTGCTCTATTCCAAGGCATGTAAACCCAATTGTATATGAAATAACCCTTAGCATCTTTGGACTTTTTATCATCATCTATGCCTAGCCCTTTAGGAGGAACATACAAATGCCCGGCTTCACGCATATCTTTAATTGTGCCCTAAGACCTGACCGCAACAATAACTCTTAACATCTTCCATGCTAATGACAAGGTCAGCTCGTCATGCAGTACCACAGGAGCTGTGCTAATGACGAGCTGACCTTGTCATGAACAATGGTATTTCTCGAGTACCAGCACCCAGCGGGAATTGCCTGTAGCATTGAAGGTGTTAAAAATCTATTTTACTTAGTACAGGGCAAAGAGCATGCAGACTGGGCCCTCTTTACGGCCCCTCAACACAGTCAAATTCGCGGTACCTCAAAAAGCCGACTATTTCACTGCCAGGATACATGGACATGTTTTGATGCACTATTAAAATGATTTGTGAAGAATGTGATTGTCGCATTGATGAAACACTGGTTAACCCTTTAAGTAAGAGATTCATTTTAAAAGATCTTGAAAAAATGGTTGGCATTTGGTGAAAACTCTTTAAATGGAACAGTAGTGATTCAGTGCTTCAAAGAGCACATATTGGGAACAAAGCAAGTTGAAATATAGGTGTTTTTTCAAATTATACAGGACAAATGAATACTAAAGTCTAATTTGCACTTAAAGGATTCCAAGCTAAAGGAAGGTTGCATTTCCCTGGTAAAGTGGTACAATAGGTAAATGTGCTTCCCTGAGACCTGCCGTCAGAGCTTTTCATCCCTCTGAGGTCAACGGTGGATGTGTTAATTCATAGTGTAATGATTAGGGCTCCCGGTTTTATTGTATTTATTTTTTCTACATTTCCGTCTGTATTTATCCATATTTATTTTTTGCTAATTTTGTCTGTATTTATCCATTTCTATTTTGTGTTTTCTGTATAAATAAAGCTGCCATGGGTATTTTTCCACATTTATTTGACTGATAAATGTACATTCACATTTGACTGTCCAAAAGGCTTCAGCAGTATACAGTGCAATAGTGTTATCTGAAAACACTTGCATTGCAGGATAGTATAAATAACTGTATATCTGCACTTAATTAAGCTTAATTAGAAAATGTATATTTTTTTCATCATCCCGACCTATCAGTTTGTACACCTACTGACCTGGCACTCATGATTAACAGTAGAAAAAAACATCCAAAGAAGACATATTTTCCATATTTTTCTGTATTTAAAAATAAATACAGACAGAAAAAAAATAGTTTTCTGTCTGTATTTATCTGTAAAAATCAGTAAAAACGGAAAACTGGGAGCCCTAATAATGATTTCGCTTATCACAAGACTTGACAGGTTTATTATGTGTTGTATGTAAATAAATACTTACATTAAATATTATTATCATTAAGACGCCCTTCGCTCCTGGGGAATAGTGGATATTCAATTTTCTGAATGGCAAGTTGCCATAAAGGTGCTTTTATACCTCACACATGTACTTTGTGACAATATACATGCAAGGCACCGTCTTACAGTGCCAACTTTTCTTTGTTGCAGTTTATATATATGGTACAATTATGGACCAACCAAATAGCTTTGGAGTTTACATATTGAAAAGGGTTTCTCTAACTTATTGCACACACATCGAACAGGTATACCATTGAAGCAGTGGTGGAATAGTCACTCAGTTATGCAACAGGTACAATAAGGACAATAGTAGTACCAATTTCCTTTCACACATAAAGCACGGACATAAGTAGGGAAAGCTTGAATGTACACAGAATCGAATACCAGAACTAGGAAAAAAAAATTCAAGCGGAAAGAGTACAAACTTCCCTAATACACACAGATCAGGCAGAGAACATGCAGCAGCCCTGTAAGCATCCCACACCCATACACACAGCATTTACATCATGGTAAGCAGAAGTGCAAGCTTTCCTAACCCGCATTCATATTAAGCACAAACAGCAGCAGTGCACGGTTTCTTCAGAAAAAAACATGCAACACGTGTTGCAGCAGTTCAAGCTTATTCTCCACACACATTGGAGATGTAAGGCGGTGCTTCCCAAACATTTAAGAAGCATAACCCAATTTTCCGAATGACAAACTTTCGGACTGACCAAACATTAATGGATAGGAGGCCAGGTGATTTTTTTTAATGTAACTAAAGCATTGGATCATAGCACACTTCACAGACCGCACATTTTCCGTTGAAATGTTCATTAAATTTGCAAAGACACAGCAGCTTATTTATGAGCCCCTGCATCACTTTTGCACTGCCGTTGCGTCACTTTTTGTGATGCAGCGGCAGTGTAAATAATGCGCCATGTTGCGCCATATTTATGAAGTGATTCTTCTAGGCAGATGCGCACTACATTATACCTGTGTCAGGTATAATGTATGCATGGTGGGCATTCCCCCGCAAGGCGTGCCCCATGTGAAAGGAAGAGTACAAGGGACTTTTTATGCCTTTGCCCACCTTGCTTGTCTGGTAGTTGCAATTGATTGCACCCACGTGACACCTCAGCTATTTAACCAAACAGCACTACTTTTCTAAAACTGGCACATGTGGCATCCCATCAATGTGTAAGCTGTCTACGATGTCAGGAGCTGTTTGACTTATCTGTATTTGATAGATGTACCTTCAGTCAGTCGCCTTTTACCTATCAGCACTATGGTGTGTTGCTACTGATTTTAGTGGCATGTGGCTCATCGGTGAGTAAGACATCTCCCACTAGGGCTGCATGTGCATTTGGGGTATGCTAATTCAAATATAGTCACTCATTACTCACTATGAATGAATGAATGAATGAATGAATGAATGAATGAAAAAGGGACTTGCTAAAGCGCACTGTGGCCAAGCGGCTTCCTATACACAATAGGCACACATTAACCTGATGGTCACTGCATGTACATAGGCATGATGCAGTTACGGCTCCTTGAGGGAGTGCTGCAGGGCGATGGAGGGGAGGGGCAGGGTGAGGGGTAGTAAACTACGTCATACAGCCGAACAGAGTTAAGTAACTAAATAAATAAATAAAACCAATTACATTGCACGCACTGCATCGCCATTTGCGGATTTGATGGAATACATAGTGCAGACTTATTGATGAGAAGGGAATTATTTTTAAGACACACGCTGTTCTGCCGCCCACCATGGTACTTGCCATATTGACCTTATTTGATGGCTGAAATGTTGTTGAATATAATGAGCCACCAGGCTCTTTCTTGTACTCAATATCTATCTGAATACTATTCAATAAACCTCAACACTTTATCAAAACCACATATGAAATCCTCAACAGCATCTGGCATTGTCCAGGTGAAAGTTAAGTAAGGCTTAGTAAAACCACTACTTAAAAAGCCCAATCTGGACCCTAATGTTCTATGTAATGACAGAACCATTGCCCTCCTACCGGCTGTCATTATGCTCCTATAAATCTTGTGGCCACTCAAGTGTTCCATATCCAGAAGGCAATCATATCATTGATGGTGCCAAAACTGTTTTCACCCAAATATCAATGGACTACCCATGTTTTAAAATGTTTTTTTCCATAGTTGACCTGAAAATAGCATATACTGAAAGTCACCTTGATTTTTCTCCATCTCTCAGTGGGATTTGATACTATAGACAAAACATTATGATCTCCTGTCTTACCCTCAGTTGGCTATCTGGCAAAGTATTAAAAAGGTTGTCCTCCTTCCTGGAAGACAGGACCCAGTAAATTGCTGTTTGCCAATATAGGTCACCCCACCAACCTTTGAGCACCAGAGTAGTTCGATGTTCAGATGTTTCGGATGTATTTCTACATTGATACAGATGACATGCAATTATTTTTAATCTATATGTGGCACTCCCTCTAAGTCCATGGCCATGATGGAGTAGCTCTTCAATTAAAAGAGTGGATGGAAAGAAATTGGCTTAGGATCAAGCTGCATAAAACAGGGAATCTAGTTACTAAGGGAAACTTTTTTTTTTATCACAATTGGGCCTTTGCGATATTTGGAGGGAAAGGTCGGGCCAGCAACTGGGGGTATCCTACAGAAATGTTAAGTATAAACATAAGTCTAGAATAGACTATATTTCATTCAGCTATAGTCTTAGGGATAGTGTTAAAAACATAAAATATCTGCCATCACATGTGTCGGACCACGCAGGCATATTACTAGCCCTTGACTAAATACAGCCACAGCAGTCTAGAGTATGGTCCTTTGACCAACCTTTAGTACTTGAAGAGGAAGAGACTGTCTTTCTATTTAATGAAACAAATCTATTCTTAGAGAACAATTCAGGGACAGCCGATATTACTATGGTCTGGGATACCCTTAAAGCCTTTTTGAGGGGTATCATAACCAATGGATCGAGTTATAGGAATAAAAAGTATAAGGAAGTGACCTCAGCCTTGGAGGCAGAAATGAGGGAAGTGGAGTTAAAATTGAATAGCCAGACTGGCATAGGAAGATCTGGATAAATTAAAAAAATTAAAGGAGCAGCTGCAGGGCGCTCTCCAAAGTAGGAAAATGCGTAGATGGGAGGCAAGTAAGATTGCTCATTTTGAGTATGGAGAAGGAGCAGGAAAGTTACTTGCATGGAAAACTAAAGCCGAGCAGCTCCGAAACCATATTAAAAAAATTACAGTGGAAAACGGTGCAGTCTCCTTATCTTCGGATGAAGATATTGGTGAGGCCTTCTTGGAATATTTCCAAGATATATACAAACAGACCTGTGCAGAATATAAAACTAAAGTAAGGGAATAGTTGGATGGAACTAGATTAACATCTATTAGTCCCAAGCAACGGATAGATCTGGAGCAAGCCATTAGGAAGTAAGGAAGGCTATTGAGGGATGTAAAAGGGGCAAAGCTGCCGGACCTGACGGGTTACCAATTGAATTATATAGATCTTTGGCGGAGAGTTTAATCCCGGTATTAACCCAACTATTCAATAAGAGACTACTGGAGGGAATCATTCCGCCTAGAACTTCGAATGATGCTACAGTAGACTTGATCCTGAAGCCTGGCAAAAATCCATCTATCGTGGGTCATATCGACCAATATCGCTTTTAAAGACTGATTATAAAATCTTCACCTCCATTTTAGCAAATAGGCTGGCGATGGTGGCGAATGACATCCTTCACCCAGATCAGAAAGGGTTTGTGAAAGGGTTCCAGCATGGGAGTATGCTCTGAAGCCCTCCAGCAGAGCAGCGCTGTTTATGCCCAGATAAAACACCAGGAGCTCCGTTTTTTTGCCCAGTGCATCCAAGGTGTTTTAACAACAGGCAGCATCAGACGAAAAACACAGGTAGATGACCGATATTTTGTGGATGTCTTCGCCGGGCATCCGGAGCCTCACAGGTGTGCGGCCATCTTGGCAGTGCGCAACCTAGCGCCCCGGAGGAGGGTTTTGTTTAAATTTGGGGACCTAAACATTTTCAAGAAGGTTAAACTCAAGGTCCTCCAGGCATTCGCCAGAATACGGGCAAGGTTAAAAAACGTAGTGGGCCTTAATTATTTTTCAAAACTAGCGCCACTTTGGGATTTACCCGACTCACTGGAATGCCTCCAAGACAGGTTGGCGACACCACTCAAAGAAGCCGGGCTAAAAGACCGGGGCGATCTTGTCAGTGAATAAATATTTATCTCATGGGAAGATCAAAGGAAGAGAGTGGGTAGCGGTCTCTCAAGATTTAAATACGTCCAGTTACAAAGCTGGGTACAAGCCCAGTTAAGAGAAAATCTATAAGTGGGGGCAACAGTCTTGAGCAACAGTTAGTCAAGAGGCCAGCAGGGAAGAAGGAGGTTTCACATTGGTATTGGGCTATAGAAGAGGCAGTGGACGGTGAATTTAAGCTCGTAAACGAGATATGGAATGCACAGTGTGATCTCCTATGGCAGAACTCATTTAATACTCTCTTTAGCCTAGTTAAACCCGCCTGGCTAAAGAGGAATAATCTGTTCACTGTGCACAGAGCTTATCTGTCTCCTCTTAGACTATCTAAATTCCTAAATGGGTCCCAAGCTATGTGTAAGAAGTGTGGGTTGGTTGGAGCCTCAGACATACACATGTTGAAAGACTGTCCCTCCATTGTCTTATTCTAGGAAAAAATACGGAAAACGTTGGAGAGCATCTTCAGAGTACAAATTGAAATGGACCCGACCCTGATAATCTTTGGCCTCAATAGTAACCTCGTAGGCCCAGCCAGATTTCTTTTATTTTATTCAATACTTCTGGCCAGGAGGCCAATTTGTAAGCACTGGGTAGATCAAGCTCCTCCCAAGCATTCAGACTGGCTGACCCCACTATCTGAAGTATCTCAGATGGACTTGTCCAGAGCTTGCAGTAGGAAAGAGATTGCATATAGGGACTTGCTGCTACAATGGAAGTAAATACTAAGAACAGGAGTATAAACCCATCAACCAGTTGGGATTGGGGTATAGGTAGTTGTATATAAAACAATATCCCAAAGGGTGTAATTCAAAAAACAATAACCAATATCTAATAAGGATATCTATACAGTATTATCCTAAAGGAAAAAATAAGGAGTCAATAATTTTGTTCATGATTGTGCTAAACAAGCATCAGTTTATGATTTTTCAGAAGTTATGAAAGGCAAATTAAGTAAATACAAACAGTTACAGCACTGTGTAAATAAATTAGCCCAAGTGGTATGTACAAGGTGCACGAGTGCAGTGAGTGGTGACACTACGGCAGCGCAAGTGACAAAGAATATATACAGCGTGATCGGCGCAAAGTGCAAAGTGCAGATATATACAGTGAAATTCAATGGTTTCCAATTAATTCAGTATTTTGGTTCAAAGTTCATTTGGGTAAACCACTGAGGAAGCGCCTAAAGTCTGGCTGTGTAGTCGACGGCGTTTCGATCCGTATCACTATGGATCATCTTCAGGACGGGAAGGGCTGGGTGCAGTGCTAGGTCCAGTGAATTCCTGACCAAAGTGAGTAGCCTTGAGATGAATCAGGTAAGGGGAGATCTTGATCGGGGTCCTGGAGCACAACAGAATCCTGGATGGTCCAGGGGGGGGGGGGGGGGCACAAGGGCCGTGAGGTGGCGTGAAAACGTCCACTGCGGCGTCACGAAATTCAATTACCTTCGTGTTGAAAGTGGCGTGTCCAGAAGAAGGAGCAAATCGTCTTCTCTCTACCCGATAGATCCAATGGCAGCAGTCCGTTGCCATGAACAAATCAGTAATTTATAACTATGCTTTTTTTGGTTTCATCTAGACTTGAATGAAGGGCGGGTCCTACTATTATGCCTTTTTGGATACTCCTTGGACCATGAGGGCCTCCCCGTGCTATCGAAAGAGTCCATCAGGTTCTTATGGACCTAGCAGGAGTGAGAACCATTCCCGTTTTTTAAAGGGAAGTAACATTCTGATCTGGTAAGGTCCCCTTACAGGCTGAAGGTATCGAGCGATTCCATCGAAGAGCCTACGCCATCTCAGGTCGTTGAGTAAGGGTACGATCAGACTGTGTGGTAATCATGGTTTAAAGCGAATGAGGACAAAAAAAAGAAAACTAAGGGAAACTCTTGCTTAAGGTAATCTAACTGTTGGCCCACCTCCTGCAGAATCTCTGCTGCTCTAGGTGACAATGTGAAAAACCTCAAAGTCAAAGTTGATTCTAAGGTAAAGGTGGATTCGCAAGTCTCCTGGTTATCTCTTCTTCTACCTTTCATATGCGGTATACAACGTTTATAATGCAACTTTTACAACGCACTACCATTACAACGAAACTTTTACAACGCAACATCCATTACAACGCATACATTTACAACGCAGTCATTACAACGCATGACACTACAATGCACACCACTACAACGCATACCATTACAACGCAGTCATTACAACGCATACCATTACAACGCAAAACTTACCATCCAATACTTACCCTACTGTTGCACCCTCTGGAGTTAGAATAGTAATTTTAACCCCTACACTATCCAATATTGTCCCTACTGTTGCACCCCCTGGAGTTAGAATAGTAATTTTTACCCCTACACTATCCAACACTTACCTTATTTGCAATGTAATGTAATGCGTTGTAATGGTATGCGTTGTAGTGGAATGCGTTGTAAAGGTATTTTTTAAGAATGCTTTGTAAAGGTGTGCGTTGTAAAAGTGTGCGTTGTATCGTCATACATCCTTCATATGCACAACCTTAAATCTATTCTTCTGCTCCCTACACTTGAAAGGAGAAGAGCAGCCATTTCTGTACTCTGCAGACATAGATTAGATTATTGTACTGCATTGTATGAAGGACAAAATAACAATATGCAGCAATAACTTCAATCCGTAGTAAACAAAGCCACCGGCTTATTACTTTTGGCCCCCAGTTCAATAAAACTAAACCAGTACTGGCATATTTACATTGGCTTACTATGAATGCCAGAATGTGCTTGAAAGTACAGTGTTCAATTTACACATTCGTTTTTGAAACATCTTCTTTGTCTCTTTCCATCAAAATGCAGGTATTCTCTAAGCAGCACCCTCTGGTCATCCCACCTTAATCTCCTAAGAGTACATCTATGTAAGAAATCGTCATATAATTGGATACACTTCTCCGTTCTCGCTCACTGACTCGCGAAAGCCTTGCTACTAAAACCATAGCCTCTCATACCACCTTTTGAACGATTTTGAGGCAATTTGCTGAAAAAGATGCTCCACTTTGTGGTATCCTTAGTAACCAGCACCAAGAGACCCAAGGTTATTTGTACACTTTAGAAATCAAGTACAACATAACATAACACAACACAATGGTGTTTGAACATTCCTCCCCTGTTCAATAATTGCAGTTCCCCATAACGCAGTTATAAGCAACTTTGAAGATTTAAAATAGAGAGACACTTCCTTTAAAGACATGCTGAAGAAATAAGCTGCTGAATGCCTTTATCATAATCTAGGCTTATTTGAAGACACATGGATGTTTAGATTTGGCATTAGAGAATGAGAAATTTCCTAGTTCACACAAAGGAAAGTTTCAATTCTATTAAGGACGCGGAGGCGAGGATTTTGCTAGTCCTTTCTCCATTTATTGGACAGCACGTTTAAAGATTAAAGAAAAAACATAACATGAACTACCCAAACCAACATGGCTGCGGTAGTCATGGAAGCACATAGCCAATCGCAGTCCATACAACAGCATATAGGGATCCCACGTCGGTAGTCCTTCCTCTTTTCGTTGCTGCTGCTGGAAAGAAGTCCTCTTATCCACTAGTCCGTCTTCTGATCGGAGCCTAGGGAAGAGAAACAATAATAATAGCCCATCCAGTACAATGTTGAAATCAATCAGAACACATTGCAATGGGATAAAACATATTTACTTGCAGTAAAAGACAAAGAATATCATGTAATACATATCATTCAATGTAAGTATTAAGATACAGGAAAAAAATACTTCCCTCAAACGACAAAATAGTACTGGAATCCACAAATGAGGGAGGGAAGGCTAGATAAGCCAGGGTGGGAAAATCCTCGCCTCCGTGTCCTTAATAGAATTGAAAATTTCCTTTGTGTGAACTAGGAAATTTCTCATTCTATGTCAGGAAGCGGAGGCGAGGATTTTGCTTGTTTAAAGCTTACTCACCACCAAAGAAGCAGCCTCATGGATTGGCTTGAAATAAAACTTTTTGAAAGTTGAATCTGAAGACCAATCCGCTGCGTTCATAATGTCCTCCAATCTGCCACCAACCTGAACAGCCTTGGATGCCATTGCGCCTCTAGTGGAATGAGCTCCAAAGTTAGAGATGTTGATACCAACCTCAGACATAATCCACCTGACCCATCTGGCAATGGTGGGGGAAGAAACCGCCTTGAAAGGTTTTTTAATTACAATCAGCAGTTGTCTTTCACCCGGCGGGCGCACTTCCAAAGTGACATCCTCGTAAGTTTTGAGGCAACGAACCACACATAGTTTAGGAGAATCTGGAAAGGCCGGGTAAGATACTGACCTGGTATTACATTTAGTTCTTCTGGATACGGTAAAAGTAACTCCGTCAGGAGTAAAGACTCTAGCTGAGATATCAAGGGCACGAACATCTGAAGCCCTTTTGCAAGATATTAGACAGAGGAGAATAGCCAATTTAGCTGAAAGCTCCTTTTGTGAAAGATATTCATTATCCTGCCAAGAACGTAGGAAACGTAACACCACATTAACATCCCATAACCCGGAATAACGAGGTTCTGGGGGGCGTGAAAGACGGATACCCTTGAGGAGTTTGCAAATCCAAGGATGTTCTCCCACTGGAGAACCATCCACAAGGGCATGACCAGCAGAAATAGCTGAACGGAAAGAATTGATGGTACAGTACGCAAGTTTCTTGTTGTAAAGTTCGGCCAGAAAATTAATCACCTCTGTAATAGAGGAGCCCACGGGATCCAGGTGTTTTGCCACACACCAACGAACCCATCTGTTCCAGGCTGATCTGTATCGTTTCGTGGTACTAGGGGCCCAAGCCCGCTGAATGAGGAGTTCAGCGTCTCTCGAAAGAGTGTCGTTCGACCAACGTCCCCTGAAATCCTCCAGGCCATGAGATGTAGATGGCCCTGGAGGACCAGGGGATGCGGATGACCCAATGGATCGGTCAGAATGTTGTGGAAAAACGGCAAGCGTAGAGGTTTGTCTCAGGACAACTCCAGAAGGGCCGGAAACCAACATTGAGCCTTCCAGATCGGAGTGATCAAGATCAGAGAGGCTTGCTGTCTGCGGACCTGGGCTGCAACTCTCTGAATGAACAGAAACGGGGGAAATGCATAAGCTGGAAACCAGGACCAATCCTGTAGGAAGGCATCTACTGCTTCCGCACCCGGGTCCGGTTTCCAGCTGTAAAATCGGGGAAGTTGGGCGTTCCACCTGGACGCAAACAAATCCATCTCTGGAAGATCCCAACGATTCGAAATCATTTGAAACACTGAATGATCCAGCTTCCAATCGCTGACATCCCGAAAGTTCCTGGAATGCCAATCCGCTACAATGTTCAGATCTCCGGGGAGATACTCTGCCATGACCGAAATCTGACGTAGAAGGCAGTAATTCCAAAAATCCTTCGCAAGATCCGCTAGGACTTTGGAATGAGTGCCCCCCAGTCGGTTGATGTAACGAACCGCAGTCGTATTGTCCATCCGTAGAAGAACACAACAAGAGACTTTGTTCGTGGTGAATGAGCGGATAACGAACGAACCCGCAAGGAGTTCTAAGCAATTTATGTGGAGATGAAGTTCCTCTTCCGTCCATCTGCCTCCCACCGAGAGGGAGCCACACCCGGCTCCCCAACCTTGGCGACTGGCATCCGATTCGATCACCAAATCGGGACGGGAGCCGAAAATTGCCTTCTCGTTCCAAGCATCCATGTGGTCCAACCACCAGGCGAGTTCCGACCTGGCCTCCATGGACAAGGAAATGAGTTCCGAGTATGTGAGGCCCTTGCGAAGATGGAACGCTTTTAGTCTCTGGAGAGCCCTGTAATGAAGAGGGCCTGGAAAAATGGCCTGAATCGACGAAGACAGTAAGCCCACAATCCTGGCCAATTGACGGAGGGAAATGCGGTCCTGACGGAGGACCTTGTGAATCTCCTTCTTGATTTTGGAAATCTTCTGAGAAGGAAGATGTAGAGTAGCATCCGTCGTTTTTATTAGAAATCCTAGGAAAATCATTTCCTGTTGGGGAACCAAGTCCAATTTCTGGGAATTGATGATGAACCCCAGAGATTGAAGAAGCGATATGGTCACCAGAAGATGTCGCAAAAGGAGCTCCTTGGACTGATTCATCAAGAGAATGTCGTTCAAATAAATTATTAGACGGAACCCCATGGTTCAGAGGTGTTCGACAACCGGTCAAAGGAGTTTGGTAAAGCACCATGGTGCTGATGATAGACCAAAGGGAAGGGTACGAAATTCGTAGACTTGATTCTTCCATAGAAATTGGAGGAAACGACAATTTGGAGGGAAGATTGGGACCGAAAGATACGCATCCTTCAGATCCAAACAAACCAACCAGTTGTTCTGAAGTAAGAGGTCTCTTAGTAGATGGAAACCCTCCATCTTGAAGTGTCTGTAAATCAACCATTCGTTGAAAGAATGTAGGTTGATGACTGGTCTGAAACCTTTGTCTTTTTTCTCTACTAAAAAGATGTTGCTTAGAAAACCGTGCGGATGGAGAGTCGCAGGAATGATTGCGCCCTTCATCAGCATAGCTTGAACCTCTAAATCTATGAGTTCCTGTTCTGCGTGGGAAAAAAATCAGTGGACGAGGACGAGATTCTTGGACGGGGGAACCGTAAAACTCTATGTGAAATCCTTGAACTGTTTCTAGAACCCAAGAGTCTGATGTTAGATCTGACCAGGCCTGGAGAAACAAGGCAATTCTCCCCCCCAGACAAAGTGGAGAAATGATGGTAAAGCTTACCGTTAAATCCTTTGGAATTGGACTGGTTGCCACCACGTCCTCTGTCTTGGCCCCTGCCACCTCGGGAGGGGTAGAAGGAACCCTGTCGTCCATCATTCCAGCCGTTGTTCCTCCTGGGTTGTCCTCTGTTGGAGCCTTGCTGGAATTGGCGGCCGGAAGAGCGACCCCTGCCTCTGCCGGCCCTGCCAAAAACCTTTTTGGGAAACATTTTCTTCATAGAGGCTTGAGCTTTGTCTAAAGCCGAGAAGGTTGCTACGAATTTCCCCAGTTCTTTGACAAAGGGGTCTCCAAATAAGGCACCTTGCGCCACTGCACCTGCTTCAGAGGAAGATAACTCTCCCAACTTGGGGTCAATTTTTAACAAATGTGAACGCCGACGTTCAGCGGAAAGAGCACAATTGGCATTGCCAAGAAGGCACATCGCTCTTTGTGCCCAACCCGCTACATCCTCTACAGGAAGAGGCATACCTGTCTCCTTAGAACGTTGTGAAAGTTCTATAATCTTAGTTAATGGTCCCACAACGTCTAGTAACTTGTCTTGGCAAGCTTTCCAGGACCGGTCTATGCCTTTTTTGGGTTCTTTAATGTATTTGGCGAAAAAAGTGCAAAGTTTAGGGTCTATCTCGGGTGTAGCCGCCACTCTATTTGGAAGATTAGGGCGCGGACACTCCAAACGTAGACGTAAGCGCACATCTTGGGATAGAGGTTGACGTAGTTTGGCGGCAACATAATCAGCTGTAGACTTCTCTGGAGTCTATTCCGAAGAACGGGGTCTATATATAGTAGTGGGGTCAAACATGTCAGATGAAACCAGTTCACTATCACTACACTCAGAGATATTGGATTTAGGGCGCCAAGACCTACCAACATCTGACATGTCTTCAGAGGACTCATCCTCGTCATCATCATGGAAACCCTCCTCGTCATCATCTCCCTCTAGGGGAAACCCTTCCTCCGGGTCTAGGTCTTGGGTGATCTCATCACCAATATTCCCGGGTGAGTCGTCCCCCCGGTAGGGTGCGCTTCTCAGCGTGCGCGCACTCTTATGGAAAACTTCAGCAAGTTTGCTGAAGCCTTCCAGGTGCCCCGCGCCCCGCTTTCTGACCGTGCGTGATGGCTGTGAAGTCACACCACTGGGCCCAGCCCCGCTGTCGCTGAAAAAGTTAGTACCTTTAAATACATGAGCAGACAGCTTATTGACGCTGTCCTGCAGAGGGGCCAGCGCCTGGGCAATTGCGTAAGACAGGAGTCTGTCCACCTCTGCAGGAGAGCGCAATAGGGGCTGAATAGGCTGGTCAGAATTTTCAGCCAAATAGTCATGGTCCTGACGAGCTTGCATTTGTGCAGAGGGATGGGCACCCATACACCAGTAATACACCCCAAACTAAATAAAAGGGGGGTTTCCCCAACACAGGTACTCACAGGAATCGACAGAAAAAGAAGAACAATATTTTCTGTGGTAAAAAATGTTTGTCAGAATATTAAAACTTGCTGTAACTAACAGCGTCAGTGTGGGGAAGAGAGGCAATGATTAAAATATTGAAGCGCTGTGCCTCAGCGCGTGACCGCCACAAGCACAAAGAGCGCTGTGGAGAAAAGCCGGTCGGCGTCGAAGCCGACACCTCAGACCTGCGCACGCGCACAACTAAGACGCTCGGGCTGAAA
The DNA here is from genome assembly GCF_964263255.1 of Lissotriton vulgaris. NCBI lineage: Eukaryota > Metazoa > Chordata > Amphibia > Caudata > Salamandridae > Lissotriton > Lissotriton vulgaris. Next base: position 378,523 of record NW_028253729.1, on the reverse strand, counting down.
GCCTACAGCGTCAGAATAACATTCAAATTAAAGCCTATAAACGAAGGCAAAGTCTCACAAAAGCGAATAAATAGAAGCGCTGTCACAATATTGAGATACTGCCACGCCACAAGAATAAGGAATAAACGGGACTTATCTTGACGCGGCAGCAATGAAGAAAGAGGAAGGACTACCGACGTGGGATCCCTTTATGCTGTTGTGTGGACTGTGATTGGCTATGTGCTTCCATGACTACCGCAGCCATGTTGGTTTGGGTAGTTCATGTTATGTTTTTTCTTTAATCTTTAAACGTGCTGTCCAATAAATGGAGAAAGGACTAGCAAAATCCTCACCTCCGCTTCCTGACATAGAATTGAATATTGGCCACAAAGCTGGTGTTTTTAGGAACTTATGAATAAACATATTTCTAATCCAAGGGCACATTAATGAACTATTTAGAGAAAAGATACCATTCTTCTATAGTACACAAAAACTAGAGGTTATTGAATAAGAGCTGTAGAATTTCAAATTGGCTGTTTAGAGAAAACTAAATACTGGGCGATAAAAAGTAGCCTTGTGATATGGGACTAGCAAGAGACTGGATAGGATATTGTCTTGGCTTATAAAATCAGAGGACTAAATCAAGATATTCCTGGCATTTGAGAGATGAAGGCCAAACCTGGCCTAGTCAACACCTGATCAACTTGAAGGCCCTAGCATCCCCTCCCAGAAGGCAACAAAATGTTATTCTAAAATATTTAGAGTAAGCATGGGGACAGAGTAGAGCCATCCTATATGTCAGAACCTACCTTCTCGATAATCATACACCAATTTTTGAATACTTAGTGGCCTTATACACCATCAATCCCATTAGCACCTTTATTTGAGCAATAATGTGCAGAACACACAAGATGATGGACGGAATGTTGCACAATGGCAAAACATTCACCCCCAGTCACAGATCTGGGTTTAATCCATCGTTATTTTGCTCACCAAGCCACCCCAGTTCAGATATGGCCATATGCAAATCAGGCTTGACCCTGTGCCTCATGGGAACAGTCCAGCCCGAACTGCCAAGCCATGTCTTCCCTGGACCGGAATCAAGTATCCTAGGACCGGTTTCTGGCTATCAGCCATAATCAGCCAGGATAGCTTGACTTCAGTGGCATAGTGAGCACGGGACCCACGTCTGGGCATACCCTGCCCACATAGGGTGAACAGCTAAACACACAAGATGATGGACGGAATGTTGCACAATGGCAAAACATTCACCCCCAGTCACAGATCTGGAATTAATCCATCGTTATTTTGCTCACCAAGCCACCCCAGTTCAGACATGGCCATATGCAAATCACTCTTGACCCTGTGCCTCATGGGAACAGCCCAGCTCGAACTGCCAAGCATCCACAGGGATACAGCCAGTCATTCTAAATGAGTTGAACCCAACCTCTACCTACAGACTAGAGGTAACAAAATGTTGATCTTGCACACTATAACTGTGGGGACTTGGTAATCACACAGTGTCTCAGTGGGGGGGTCTGAGCATCACTAGAATCACACACTATCTCTGTGGGGACATGGTGATCAGTGTAATCACACTTTATCTCTGTTTGAGGACCTTGGAATCACTATTATTACATTCTATCGTTGTGGGGACCTGGCCATTACTGGAATCAAGCATTATTGCTGTAGGGATTTCAACATGGTTATAATCAAACACAATCTCTGAGGGGACTTAAACGTTACTATAATCACATATCATGTCTGTGGGGACCTGGGAATCAGCATAATCACACACTATCTCTGTGGAAACCAGGTCACGATTGGAAACAACCACTATCTCTGATGTGATTTCAACATGATTGTCATCGCACACTACAAGTGAAGGGATTTGAACATGACTATAACCACACACTATCTCTGTGCATCACTATAATCATATATAATCTCTGTAGTGCCATGTGTATTACTATAAATACACACTATCTGCAAGGATTTCAACATGATTATCATCACACACTATCTCTGATGGGATTTGAGAACAACTATAATAACACACTATATCTGTGGGGACCTGGGCATTACTATAATCACACTTTATCTCCGTGGGGAACCTTGGAATCACCATGATTACACTCTATGTCTGTGGGGACCATGTCAATACTGGGACCAAACATGATATTTGTATGGATTTTAACATGGTTATCATCACACACTATCTCTGAGGGAACTAGAACATTACTATAATAATAATACACTATGTCTGTGGGGACCTGGGCATCAGCCTAATCACACAATATCCATATGGGGACCTGGGCATCAGTATAAGCACACAGCATCTCTGTGGGGACCTGGGCATCAATATAATCACACAACATCTGTATGGGGACCTGGACAACAGTATAATCACATTCTATCTATTTGGGGACCTGGGCATCATTATAATCACACACCATCTCTGTGAGGACCTGGGCATCAGTATAATCACACACCATCTCTGTGGGGACCTGGGCATCAATATAATTACACACCATCTCTTTGGGGACCTGAGCATCAGTATAATAACACACTATCTCTGTGAGGACCTGGCCATTACTGGGTTCAAACATTACTCTGTGAGGATTTCAACATGGTTATAATCACACACCAGCTCCCTAGGGACCTGGGCATTAGTATAATCACACACTATCTCTGTGGAAACCTGGTCATGATTGGAAACACCCACTACCCCTGATGGGATTTCAACATCATTATCATTGCACACTATTACTGAAGGGATTTGAACATGACTATAATCACACACTATCTCTGTCGGGATCTAGGCATCACTATAATCACATATAATCTCTGTAGTATCATTGGTATTACTATAATCACACACTATCTCTGTGGGGACCAGGGCATCAGCACCAGCTCCCTGGGGACTTGGGAATCAGTATAATCACACATCATTTCTGTGGGGATCTGGGCAACAGAATAATCACACACCTTCTCTGTGGGGACCTGGGCATCAATATAATCACACACCATCTCTGTGGGGAAGGGGGCATCAGTATAATCAAACACTATCTCTGTGGGGACATGGCCATTACTGGGATCAAACATTACGTTTGTAGGGATTTTAACATGGTTATAATAACACACTATCTCTGTGGGGACCTGCGAATCACTCTAATCACACACTATCTCTATGGTGACCTGGCCATCACTATAGTCACACACTGTCCGTATCCGTTCTTGAACATTAATATACCTACATATCATCTCTATTCATGCAAATATGACGTCTAGGTGGGAAGTTTACGAAAATGGATATTGGTAATCTGACCCTGGCTATCCCACCTGACTACAAGAGTGGAGAAGTGTGGCTCAATGGTTAGAGCGGCAGACCCTGATGCAGAGGTCTGGCCCGGGACCAGGGTTCAGTTCCCGTCTCAGCAGGTCTTGGGCTCAATTTCCTCGGACCTGATTTCTCGCCTCGGTGCCTATTTTAATCATGGGTCCCACTCTGCAACTCTGGGCAATAGCTTGCTTAATCTCCACAACGGCCCCAAAAGAGCTGGGATGCCTGGCTGCACCTGGGGGGTGCCCAGGAGTGGACATTTCCCAGGGAAGCCAGGAAGGGTTCCTAAGCGGTATACGGACACCGCCGGGACACCCCCGGTGGAGGTAGCTGTGCGCTTTACAAAATTCCGACATTTACATTTACAATGCATGATGTTAAGCTTGCCAATTGGTTTGTCTAGGTATTATTTTCTTTTTTTCATATCATTTAACTCTTTGTTTCTCTCTGAAAATGTGTTAAAAATACATAAGTCTAATTACATGGACGTGCTCTGCTACATTTTTTTAGTGGCATATTCATACTTAAAAGCCACCTTAAGTGGGCCCGATGACACAAACAACTATTCTTATATGAATAATCTATCATATGATTTAAGGCCTGTATTGAAATTAAACATTTGAACATTTGTTCATGAATGTATTCAATCACAATAGACAATTTTGGAGCAAGTCCTCACAAGGATAGTAACACGTGTTCAAGTCCCCACAAGGATGGTTCTGTGCGCGTGATTAAATTAAGCTAAATTTGCATATTTGAAGCAGGATCCTGTATAATGATTTTTTTCTTAACATTTTTCTGCAATTAGTATATCTTAAACACATTGGGAAAGGTTAGTCCCCACAAGGCTGGTATCCACACATAGTCCCCACAAGAATGGTAACACGTGTATGCGTGTGTGTGTGTGTGAGAGAGTGTGTGTGTGAGGGAGAGTGTGTTTGAGAGAGAGTGTGTGAAGCGCTGACCTTTTGATTTTAATAAAATAATATATGTGATATAGTTACTGGGGCTTTCATGCAACCCTCGTCATGTACTGGTCTGTAATTGCGTCATTCAACATTTGTCTTTCGCCCACTACTACATACATAGGGGAGGCGGTTGGGGGTGTAATGGGTCAGTTATCACTTTACGTTGAGTGATTGGTCCAGCCCTTTCACAGGGAGCACATCCGCTCACAAAATAGTTCTCCAATTGCCTTGGAATAGTACGAGAATAGGCTCTTTTTGAGGTCCAAAGCATATTTTTATTTTAAATCTGTTTAAGTTCTAGGTTTTGTAAAAAAAACATGACAAAATCGAAAGGTTTGGCCATGCCAGGCCTGTTGTGTTTCACCGATGCGTGCTTCCATTATCCTGTTAAGAAAGAAGCGTTGCCTATTTGTTGGTGGTCGAAACATCACCGTTTAGGACACGGTAGCTGCATGGTAACTCTGTCGCAGTAACCCCCTCCTTTAGCTACCGAATCCCACCTCTGTGCTCGAGGCACAAACAGAAATGTGTGTTATCTTAAACGGTCTTTGAAGGATCTGGACCTGCCATCAGGCCTGCTGTCATAATATCTACTTGAATCCTCTCTGGGGAGGGCTGAGTCTGTAGAGAAGGGGGTGGATGGCCCCCGCTGTGAGGTGGGTTCACAGAGGAGGTGGGGGAAGCCCGGTCTGATGTCAGAAGTGACGAGAGCCAGTGCTTCTGAATTTCCCCAGCAACAGGCCGCTATTGATGTAGCTTGGCAGAAGCTGGCATGCTCGCTCTTAGGAGCTGAGATTCGGGCACATTCCTGTGAATGGCTGCCCATGGGCGACGGGCAAAACAGCGCACACGTATTAACCAGGCACTACCTCTGGCATAAGGGCAGACAGTGACACCCCCATATTCTCATGACACCTCAAGGCTCGATCTGGCCAATTTTACTGTCTGGGTAATCCGTTGTGAATCTCTCCTTCTTTTCGTAAATGTAAATGTAAATGCCAGCATTTGTAAAGCGCACAGCTACCTCCACCGGAAGTGTCCCGGCGCTGTCCGTATACCGCTTAGGAACCCCTCCTGACTTTTCCCTGTGAAATGTCCAGTCCTGGGCACCCCCAAGGTGAAGCCAGGTATCCCAGTGCTGTTGCAGCTATTGCCCATAGCTGCAGAGTGGGACCCATGATTAGAATAGGCACTGAGGTGAGAATTATCAGGTCCGAGGAAATTGAGCCCAAGACCCGCTGAGCCGGGTATTGAACCCTGGTCCCGGACCAGACCTCTGCATCAGGGTGTGCCGCTCTAACCATTTGAGTCACACTACTCCACTCTTCGTACATTTACCCTCACAGCCTGCAGCCTCGGTGGCACGGGAATGACTTGTAGCGCTAAGAAGAAATTTGTTCCCCGAGATTCTCCAGGGATTTTTGTTGACGTGCAAAATATTCAGTGAGCGGTTATGTGAAAAAAGAACAGGGAGTGATTCATTTAACTTCCCTTCGATATTAATTGAGAAAAGGCGTGAACAAATACCTTATTTTTTGCATATTTATTATAGGGCGAACTAGACCCAAAGGTATTAGAGTGCTTTATACACGAGCAGCAGTTACGTTTCACAAGGACACGTTAATTTCTGGAAGGCACGGGGAGATTTAGTGGTTTGCACACAATCACAGTAAGCTTAGCCGACGCTCGAACCTGGAACCCCAGCTCTAAAGTCGGCAGCTCTAGCCGCAAGTCCACGAATAAAACACACGCAACAACAAAGAGAAGTGGAAAGTACGTTAATGTTGGTTTAAACCCGATGTTTTAGTTCGGAAGAGTGGTATTCTGGAATCGTAGGGTTTGGACTTACATGTAAAGCATATGCCTGTAAGATTTAGTAAAGACACAGACATCCATCATATACAACTCAAATGAAATAATAACACATTACCCAAATTTTCCTCGAGATGACGAGTTGACATGCACAATCTCACATTGTATATTACGGTCATCCGAAAAAAACGCCGTGAACTGAAGCTCTCATCGCAGTTTGGCAGTCCTCGGGATCACATTTTCACCCTTCTGAGCTAGATATAGTTATTGTTAATCCGGTGAAGAGCCAAAGGCCAGGGTAAGAGTTAATAGTGTTCCGCTACTTTAAAGGAAGTTTTCCCAGAGAGAGCGCTGAAGTTTAATTTATTTGCAAAAGCGCCCCGTGCATCGCTTTCACATTAATGGCGGTGTTGCCCCTTTCCTAAGTCACGGCTCATCTGAAGAAAGTTGCATGGCCGCCATTAACGTGAAAGCACGTCATCAGTAAAAAGCAATAAGTGTAAGTATGCTGCCACAAGACGCAACTGCTCTGCCGTGTTACATAGCAATGAGCACCCTTCTCTTCATGTAGGCCTTTTACACAGTGCTTTCACGCCACTGACAGCCACTCAGACACTGGATGCGTTTGGGATATTAAAGCGTAGCAGAGTAAAGTTTCTGCACCGAGGGGAAGGGTCTGGGAGGTGAGGCTTTCTCCCCGTTGGTTGTACTTCCACAGCCCCTGCAGTAGAGAGAATGTTTTCGCCCGGCCGCTGTTTTCTTTTGTGTTCCTTCTGTAGAGCGTGTGCATTTCTGAAAACACAGACGAGTGCTTCTTTATCGTGCTAAATATAGTGAATACTTCAGAAAACATGCAAGCATTTAAGCGGAAATATGTCAAAGCGAAACTTGAGACGCATGGCTCTTGAAAGACGTGGACAGTAAATAGCGCTGGGAGGGGGGCTGGGCAAGCATGCCAGCATTCACGAGCAGATGGTCCTGCGGAGGCGTGAAGTGGCTGGTGGCAAATGGACTCAAAGCGGCCGGTCGCTTTGATGTTCTTGGCTTGTCTTGCATGGTGGAATTATACTAATAATAACAATAATGCGGGCAAAATGGCCGCCATGCATGCACGGTAACAGCCGCCCATGTGCACAGAAAGAGGACTACCGGTCAGTCCGACTTGCATCCCCACTCCCTTCTCCTCCCGCTCCACCAGGAAGGAACGCGGGCGCCCAGAACAGGAGGTTAAAGGCTCCCTACTTGCGCTCAGAGAGGCGCATAATGACAACAAACTAGTTGGAAGACTGCCGACCACAAGTGCAACCGCGAGGTGAGGGGCAAAAGAATGCTGCTACCAATGCAAATTGCATAAAAACAGTCACCAACCAAATACCATAACAATGGGCAATCGCAAAGCTGTAATAACGCAATAATCACAAAGGATATTACAATGTAATCAATGAACATTCAACAACAAAAGTGACAAGCATTAGAAATAGTGAAAAGCACTTAACTGGCTGCGGAGCAGCAATGAAAGAGGAAGTTGTAATCTAGACTGCAGTCTATATACAGGATACACTCTATGGTTGATCATGTGACACATAGTGTATTCATGGGTATTGAAGTATTTTGTTTTTCTGTATTTTTATTGGCTGCTGAGAAATTTACCAGAAAAAAATTAGAAGCATAATCGGAGTCTCCGGTCCTGACATAGAATTTAAATGCAGCGCAGTGTTGTCGTGCCCGGATAATTTGTCCTATTTGGACTGATGGTGACTGTTGTCCACCGCCATCTCAGTATATACTCATGAATCCTTTATTTCAGCCTTATTTGTGCCTATTTGTAGGGTTTACCTATTGGCTTTGGCATGATTGTGTGCCTTCTTTGCCTCTTTTCGGGCCTGGAGGCCTAAACTAGAGAGCAGCCATCTTGTCTTCTTGCCTCAGTTTTCTGAGGTGCTTGTAGGTTAAAGGTAATGCTTAGAGTCTAGCCTGTTGTTCTCTAGTGAGGAGCCGGTGAAGACTGGTTCTTATCGAAGGAATGTGTTTGTCTCTTGGGTCCTAGACGCAACACGTAAGTGGCCACTGCGGGTGCGCAGGGATCCTGGGGGCTGGCACAGGAATCTTCACGGGTTGAGGAGAAAGAGGCACAAGTGGAGTATGCTCCCCTTCCCCCAAGTGCACACGAACCACCAGAGCTCAGCGAGCTACTCTGAGGATCGTTGAAACACGATAGATGCACAAAACAGCGCCACGTAGCGCACCCGCACAGGAGACAGAAAGTGACGCGCTCGGGCCAGAGAGCCTGCTGCGTGATCGATAAGTGATTAAATCATTTACAAAGTAAAAGCACTCACAGCGCGTTGCCTAATTAAGCACCAAAAATGTTATAATAATAAACACAAGCCAGAAAAAGCCCTAAAGTTTAACCAACTGAAGTGAGGAAGAAGGCATGAAGGGACTTAACTGACGAGGCAGCAGTGAAGAAAGAGGCAGGACTATGATGCTAATTATAATATATGGACTTTTGGAATGTGATATGATTGGACTGTTGGTGACCATGGTTCCTCCCAGTGTCCATGAGAGTTGTAGTTTTTTATGTGTTTTTTTACTTCATCTGAAAATGCTGTTATTAAAGAGTGAAGAAAGTAATGCATAATCCTTGCCTCTGGTCCTGACATAGAATTTTGACTTGCAGAGCAGGCCTGCTAAGTACCACACATCACGTGTAAGACTAATGCTTTTCAGTGTGGTAGTCCGCATCACCGCACTGAAATGCATTGTCACGCATTAGCGATTGCCCCCGGGCTGTGGAGACATAGCATTGCTAATTCCAACGATAGTCTGAAAGTTAAAGCTGGAGTGGCTGCACTCCTCTCCAGCAGGCTGGGCTGGCTGTCTGAGCCGTGCAGTAATAATTTGCCCCAATGGAGTACCGAGACTGTTAGCAGCCGACTCTCAATGGTTCAAAGTACGTCACGTCCTTTTGCCGCCTGTGGCGCAGTGGGGGTCAGGCAGCAGAGTTACTGTGCGGCAAATGGCAGTCCTGATTGCACTGCCGCAGTGAAATTAAAAAACAAGCATTTGCAATGCAATAGGTCTCGCATTAGGAAATTTTGAGCTATTGGTCTTGTAAATGACAAATATTTTATTTATGTGTTTGTTTTGAAAATAGCTAAAGTAATAGCTTTGTCATTTATAATGCCAATAGTTTTACCTTTTGAAAACATGACACCTATAGCATTTGTAATGCAATATGTGTTGTATTTACATGACTTAGATGTATTAAAATTACAAATAACAATGGCTTTTATTTTTTTGATAATTAATACTTAAATAAAAGTTTTTGTAATTTATAATGGCAATAGCTTAAACTTTTGTAAATAACTTTTTGGGAAGATTATGTTCCGTGTATTTTATTGTTATGAAAATGCAAGAACAGCAGTGAAATATTAACATCTTTTTGTGACATTTGTAATAAAGCTCGAAACATTGAGAGAACATATTAGAACCAGTTGTTGTTGAATAGTTGCACAGAGTGATGCTGTGGCGTACAGTGGTGCTGAGTGATGCTGTGGTGTTCAGTGGTGCTGAGTGATACTGTGGCCTTCAGTGCTGCTGAGTGATGCTGTGGCCTTCAGTGCTGCTGAGTGATGCTGTGGCGTTCAGTGATGCTGAGTGATGCTGTTGCATTCAGTGGTGCTGAGTGATGCTGTGGCATTCAGTGGTGCTGTGGCGTTGAGTGGTGCTGAGTGATGCTGTGGCATTGAGTGATGCTGTGTCGTTGAGTGATGCTGTGGTGTTGAGTGATGCTGTGGCGTTGAGTGGTGCTGTGGTGTTGAGTGGTGCTGTGGTGTTGAGTGGTGCTGTGGTGTTGAGTGGTGCTGTGGCGTTGAATGGTGCTGTGGCGTCGAGTGGTGCTGAGTGATGCTGTGTCATAGAGTGATGCTGTGTCATTGAGTAATGCTGTGGCGTTGAGTGATGCTGTGACGTTGAGGGATGCTGTGCGCTGAGTGGTGCTGTGGCGTTGAGGGGTGCTGTGGCATTTAGTGGTGCCGAGTGATGCTGTGGCACTGAGTGATGCTGTTGCGTTGAGTGATACTGTGGCGTTGAGTGGTGCTGTGGCGTTGAGTGGTGCTGTGCTGCTGAGTGATGCTGTTGCATTGAGTGATGCTGTGGTGTTGAGTGGTGCTGTGGTGTTGAGTGGTGCTGTGGTGTTGAGTGGTGCTGTGGTGTTGAGTGGTTCTGTGGCATTGAGTGGTTCTGCAGCGTTGAGTGGTGCTGTAGAATTGAGTGGTTCTGTGGCATTGAGTGGTGCTGAGAGATGCTGTGGTGTTGAGTGATGCTGTGGGAAGGTAATAAAGAGGATAGATAGAGGGTAGGAAAGAGAAAGGAGAGAAGAGGGGTGAAAGAAGGGTTGGTGTGGAGATGCAGAATGATGAGGTGAAAGATCACTAAAGGGGTGTTGGACAGCACACATACCATCTGATGTACATATACATTGCTCTAAAACGTTGTGCCGATTGCTTTACTAGGATGGCTTAGCATATGGGCACTTGACCCAAGAGAGGGGCGCTCATTAAAATCACCTATTATAAGTTATTGAGTAGACCAGCATGCCATTCACTATACATAAGTTCTTTTGAATATTTGGATGCTACAATACTGCCAAGGTCACAGGTTAACGTAGCCAAAAATATGTTTGTTCAGACAGCACGACTTTGCCATGCACTGTCAGCATTGTTTAGCACTGGGCAGCTGCCCATGAAGAACGTGAAATTACATCAAGTCAAGGTAAACTATAGTGCGTGCTCAGAGTGATTAAAAAAGTGTTGCCAAATCTCATATTCGTGCCATGTGTGAGATCAAGCGTGACTCTGTGAGCAAACAAGCACTTTCAAGCATACCTCAATTTGTGTCTAAGTCTGCAGCTCCCAATTATTACGAGCTACATTAACTGTCCAAATGTTGTGCGCAGTGTGTGTGAGTGAGAAAGTGTGAGACAGAAAGAGAGTTAGTGTGTGAGAGAGAAAGAGTGTGTGTGTGTGAGAGAGTGTGTGTGTGTGAGAGAGAGAGTGTGTGTGTGTGAGAGAGTGTGTGTGTGTGTGAGAGAGTGTGAGAGAGTGTGTGAGAGAGAGTGTGAGAGAGAGTGTGAGAGAGAGTGTGTGTGAGTGAGAGAGTGTGTGTGTGAGAGAGAGAGTGTGTGAGAGAGAGAGTGTTTGAGAGAGTGTGAGAGAGAGTGTGTGAGAGTGTGAGAGAGTGGTGTGTGAGAGATAGTGTGTGTGAGAGAGTGTGTGTGTGTGAGAGAGTGTGTGTGTGTGTGTGTGTGTGTGAGAGCAAGAGAGTGTGTGTGAGAGAGAGAGAGTGTGTGTGAGAGAGAGAGTGTGTGTGAGAGAGAGAGTGTGTGTGAGAGAGAGTGTGATAGAGTGTGAGAGAGAGAGTGTGAGAGAGAGAGTGTGAGAGAGTGTGTGTGTGAGAGAGTGAGAGAGTGTGTGTGTGAAAGAGAGAGTGTGTGTGAGAGTGTGTGTGTGTGAAAGAGAGAGTGTGTGTGTGTGAGAGAGAGAGTGTGTGTGAGAGAGAGTGTGAGAGAGTGTGAGAGAGAGAGTGTGAGAGAGTGTGTGTGTGAGAGAGTGTGTGTGTGAGAGAGTGAGAGAGTGTGTGTGTGAAAGAGAGAGTGTGTGTGTGTGAGAGAGAGAGTGTGTGTGAGAGAGAGTGTGAGAGAGAGAGTGTGAGAGAGAGAGTGTGAGAGAGTGTGTGTGTGAGAGAGTGTGTGTGTGAGAGAGTGAGAGAGTGGGTGTGTGAAAGAGAGAGTGTGTGTGAGAGTGTGTGTGTGTGAGAGTGTGTGTGTGAAAGAGAGAGTGTGTGTGTGTGAGAGAGAGTGTGAGAGAGTGTGAGAGAGACAGTGTGAGAGAGAGAGTGTGAGAGAGTGTGTGTGTGAGAGAGTGTGTATGTGAGAGAGTGAGAGAGTGTGTGTGTGAAAGAGAGAGTGTGTGTGTGAGAGTGTGTGTGTGTGAGAGTGAGAGAGTGTGTGTGTGAAAGAGAGAGTGTGTGTGAGAGTGTGTGTGTGAGAGAGTGTGAAAGAGAGAGTGTGTGTGTGAGAGAGAGAGTGTGTGTGAGAGAGAGTGTGAGAGTGTGAGAGAGAGAGTGTGAGAGAGAGAGTGTGAGAGAGTGTGTGTGTGAGAGAGTGTGTGTGTGAGAGAGTGAGAGAGTGTGTGTGTGAAAGAGAGAGTGTGTGTGAGAGTGTGTGTGTGTGAGAGTGTGTGTGTGTGAGAGAGTGTGTGTGTGAGAGAGTGTGTGTGTGTGTGTGTGTGTGTGAGAGAGTGTGTGTGTGTGTGAGAGAGTGTGTGTGTGAGGGAGAGTGTGTTTGAGAGAGAAAGTGTGTAGCGCTGACCTTTTGATTTTAATAAAATAATATATGTGATATAGTTACAGGGGCTTTCATGCAACCCTCGTCATGTACTGGTCTGTAATTGCGTCATTCAACATTTGTCTTTCGCCCACTACTACATACATAGGGGAGGCGGGTGGGGTGTAATGGGTCAGTCATCACTTTACACTGAGTGATTGGTCCAGCCCTTTCACAGGGAGCACATCCGCTCACAAAATAGTTCTCCAATTGCCTTGGAATAGTACGAGAATAGGCGCTTTTTGAGGTCAAAAGCATATTTTTATTTTACATCTGTTTAAGTTCTAGGTTTTGTAAAAAAAAACATGACAAAACCGAAAGACTTGCGGCCATGCCAGACCTGTTGTGTTTCACCGATGTGTTTCTTCCATTATACTGTTAAGAAAGAAGCGTTGCCTATTTGTTGGTGGTCGAAGCATCACCGTTTAGGACACGGTAGCTGCATGGTAACTCTGTCGCAGTAACCCCCTCCTTTATATACCAAATCCCACCTCTGTGCTCGAGGCACAAACAGAAATGTGTGTTATCTTAAACGGTCTTTGAAGGAATTTGGACCTGCCATCAGGCCTGCTGTCATAATATCTACTTGAATCCTCTCTGGGGAGGGCTGAGTCGGTAGAGAAGGGGGTGGATGTCCCCCACTGTGAGGTGGGTTCACAGAGGAGGTGGGGGAAGCCCGGTCTGATGTCAGAAGTGACGAGAGCCAGTGCTTCTGAATTTCCCCAGCAACAGGCCGCTATTGATTTAGGTAGCTTGGCAGAAGCTGGCATGCTCGCTCTTAGGAGCTGAGATTCGGGCACATTCCTGTGAATGGCTGCCCATGGGCGACGGGCAAAACAGCGCACACGTATTAACCAGGCACTACCTCTGGCATAAGGGCAGACAGTGACACCCCCATATTCTCATGACACCTCGAGGCTCGATCTGCCCAATTTTGCTGTCTGGGTAATCCGTTGTGAATCTCTTCTTCTTTTTGTAAATGTAAATGTAAATGCCAGCATTTGTAAAGCGCACAGCTACCTCCAACGGAAGTGTCTCGGCGCTGTCCGTATACCGCTTAGGAACCCTTCCTGGCTTTTCCCTGTGAAATGTCCACTCCTGGGTACCCCCAAGGTGAAGCCAGGCATCCCAGTGCTGTTGGGGCCGTGGTGGGGATTAAGCAAGCTATTGCCCAGAGCTGCAGAGTGGGACCCGTGATTAGAATAGGCACTGAGGTGAGAATTATCAGGTCCGAGGAAATTGAGCCCAAGACCCGCTGAGGCGGGTATTGAACCCTGGTCCCGGACCAGACCTCTGCATCAGGGTGTGCCGCTCTAACCATTTGAGTCACACTTCTCCACTCTTCGTACATTGACCCTCACAGCCTGCAGCCTCGGTGGCACGAGAATGACTTGTAGCGCTAAGAAGAAATTTGTTCCCCGAGATTCTCAGGGATTTTTGTTGACGTGCGAAATATTCAGTGAGCGGTTATGTGAAAAAAGAACAGGGAGTGATTCATTTAACTTCCCTTCGATATTAATTGAGAAAAGGCGTGAACAAATACCTTATTTTTTGCAGATTTATTATAGGGCGAGCTAGACCCAAAGGTATTAGAGTGCTTTATACACGAGCAGCAGTTACGTTTCACAAGGACACGTTCATTTCTGGAAGGCACAGGGAGATTTAGTGGTTTGCACACAATCACAGTAAGCTTAGCCGACGCTTGAACCTGGAACCCCAGCTCTAAAGTCGGCAGCTCTAGCCGCAAGGCCACGAATAAAACACACGCAACAACAAAGAGAAGTGGAAAGTACGTTAATGTTGGTTTAAACCTGATGTTTTAGTTCGGAAGAGTGGTATTCTGGAATCGTAGGGTTTGGAATTACATGTAAAGCATATACCTGTAAGATTTAGTAAAGACACAGACATCCATCATATACAACTCAAATGAAATAATAACACATTACCCAAATTTTCCTCGAGATGACGAGTTGACATGCACAATCTCACATTGTATATTACGGTCATCCGAAAAAAACGCCGTGAACTGAAGCTCTCATCGCAGTTTAGCAGTCCTCGGGATCACATTTTCACCCTTCTGAGCTAGATATAGTTATTGTTAATCCGGTGAAGAGCCAAAAGCCAGGGTAAGAGTTAATAGTGTTCCGCTACTTAAAAGGAAGTTTTCCCAGACAGAGTGCTGAAGATTAATTTATTTGCAAAAGTGCCCCGTGCAGCGCTTTCACATTAATGGTGGCGTTGCCCCCTTCCTTAGTCACGGCTCGTCTGAAGAAAGGGGCATGGCCGCCATTAACGTGAAAGCACGTCATCAGTAAAAAGCAATAAGTGTAAGTATGCTGTCACAAGACGCAACTGCCCTGCCGTGTTACATAGCAATGAGCTCCCTTCTCTTCAAGTAATCCTTTTACACAGTGCTTTCACGCCACTGACAGCCACTCAGACACTGGATGCGTTTGGGATATTAAAGCGTAGCAGAGTGAAGTTTCTGCACCGAGGGGAAGGGTCTGGGAGGTGAGACTTTCTCCCCGTTGGTTGTACTTCCACAGCCCCTGCAGTAGAGAGAATGTTTTCGCCCGGCTGCTGTTTTCTTTTGTGTTCCTTCTGTAGAGCGCGTGCATTTCTGAAAACACAGACGAGTGCTTCTTTCTTGTGCTTAGTCAGACCCTCCAGAATTTCGCAATTTCGCGATTCACGAAAAAATTGCGAAATCGGGCAACTACCGCGATAGCCGCGATATTTACAATTATTGCCGCGATATTTGCCAAAATGTGTCTTCAAAATAAACAATGCCGGTTTATTGGCTGTGCGCCCGCACACGTCACTACGTGCCGTCGCCCAGCCGTCCAATACCAGCTTCCTCTCTGCACTACAGTTTCAGCGCTGGTATCCAACCCTGATGCTCTGCAGGCGGGCCTTTTTGTCCATATTAGCACGCCGAGGCCAGGCTTCAAGTCCCGGAAACTATACAGCTTTGCAGTAGATGAGGTTGCTTCGGTGAGTGTGTATGACGAAGAACTTGGACATAATTACCTTTTGATGCTAAGATCAACAATTCAGACCTTGACTGTAACACGTTTTTCGTTATATTCCTCCCAAAGCTGACATCAGATGTAAACTGTCTTACTTAGACAGTGCTCGAGTCGAGTCACTTATTTTACCAGGCGGACGCTCTGAATAGATTCCATTAGGGATGCGACTTTGCCTGGCGGGTATGGTGTTATAACGGCGAGCGGTGGGAGGCGAGCTGGAAAGAGTGCAGTTTAGATAATCACCCCTCACTCAAAGAAAACTCACTTGGCATGGGCGGCTGTTTGGAATAAATTAAAGATTTCAGGGGAACCGAAGTCCTCCACCAGGCAGTCAAGTGCTTGGAAGAGCTAATGGGGATGAAAATACGACTGCCAGACACTTTCTCCAAGTTCATGAAGATGTGGGGTCAGATTTTACGTTTTGATCGTATGAGACAGTTTATTTATATTTCCTCGTTTTTGTTGTTGTTTTTATTGGCAAATAAATCAGTTTCATCCCTTTGGGATGGTGTTGTGTGCCACTTGGTGGAGGATTGAGTGCCATGGATATCTGTCACACCGTATCAAAATAGATGGTTCTCCCCATGTTGAGCATGCTTTGCCTTTTGCGGAACAGTTTGCCTCATTCATCATTGGCCTGCTGCAGTACCCACAGTGTTTGGGAGTTTTCTTTGCTACCATCTTCAGTCCCCAGCTGCTCAGCACATTCACAGATTCTCCTGGCTCTGTTTTAATTGAGCAAGTTCCTACTGGTGCCTCGGTGTGGGACACTTGTTTCACTGACAGCACCTGATAGCTACCATATCGGAGTAGTTGTCGTACATCCACTAATCGGATGTATGACATTACAACGCATGCTTTTACCACGTATGCCTTTACAACGCGGTTTTTACAACGCATAGTGCTTTGGGGCGCTGGATAGTGAATTGTTTAATTTACTATTCCAACTCCAGTCCCCGTGGATAGTAGGAAAGGTGTTGGATAGTAAATTAAACCTATTCCCTATCCTAGAGTGCCCCCCCCCAGCGCAATGCGTTGTAATGGTTTGCGTTGTAAAAGTTGCGACGTAAAGGCACTGCGTGGTAAAAGTTGCGTTGTAAAGGATGTTTCCCCCACTAATCTTGTTCACAGGGGAATTAGCCAGAGGGTATGCATTTACCAATTAAAATAACGAAACAGTGTGAAATGAAAAAATTTAATACACGGACTACAGAAGTGTTCCCAAGCTTCTGTGCCTGCACTTTTGCCAACAAAATGAATACTTTCCATGCGGGTATGGGGAAAGAAGTAACCCGAAAAACATGCTTGAGAAGCACGCAACACAAAAATCAAAAAAGGATTTTTTTTTTAACGGGTGATTGTCACAACCAAAGCTTTCCAGTTTGGAAGTAACACAAAAATTAAGCACTAAAAGCTCTGCCCATGTCATTCACACCAGTTCATGTCACGAGGTGCCGATTGGAGCTGTGCTTCCGTAGAGCCGCAGACACTTTAAACATGCCAGTTTCACAGTGGAATACCCTGTTAGATCAGTTTACATTGATTTAAGGCTGAAAAAGAATGATTACAAATAAAATAAGGTGCCGCAATAATGCCGCTAAATTTCCACTTTTGTGCCGCTAAATTTCCATTTTTGTGCCGATAAATTTGCAAGTCTATGCCGCTATATCCTGGGGGGTCCGCTTAGTATAGTGAATACTTCAGAAAACATGCAAGCATTTAAGCGGAAATATGTCAAAGCGAAACTTGAGACGCATGGCTCTTGAAAGACGTGGACAGTAAATAGCGCTGGGAGTGGGGCTGGGCAAGCATGCCAGCATTTACGAGCAGATGGTCCTGCGGAGGCGTGAAGTGGCTGGTGGCAAATGGACTCAAAGCGGCCGGTCGCTTTGATGTTCTTGGCTTGTCTTGCTTAGTGGGGGAGCGGATTTCTGTGCACGCGCATTTATCACATGAACTGCATGGAATCCGGGGAGGAATCCGCTTGTTCAAGAAGTGTTGTTTCCCCTGCAATAGGTTCTGAGCTATACATAGCTCGCCCTAAAAATCAACATAATGTGATGTTGCAATGACTGGACCACCCTGAAGTCATGGCAGGGAATGCGGCAGGCAAGCACACACCTCTCACCGACTATGCAGCCGCTGACAACCTTTACACTCATTGCCGGGGCTGCAGTAAGTAACTACTATTGGGGGGACGGGCGTGGTTCACACAGTGGAACAGGGGTGAAATAGTTTCTTGAAGTTTGAAGTCTCAATCCCTGCAAGACGTAGTTAAAAATTACCCTCCATGTTGCCTTCACACAACAAACCTTGCAGTGGCTGGCCAGTCAATAACGTTTCCCTACGTGTTTCAGTGACTTGCCCTCTACCTTTTGCGCACTTCAGCACGAACGATCTCCCTACGTCCTGTGCTTGGAACACCAAATTTAGAAATACACACATTGCCACTAGAGAATTTAGTTTTACTAATTACCATCATGCCACAGGTTAACCTTCCATTGAGTGCCGCCAGAACAAGCAAATGTTACAGCAAAAGCATTTTAAATGACTTACTGTTTACCTGCTGGGCGCTTTTATTTTTATCTATTTCAGCCCAGACGGCTTTCTCACATCCCGTGCCTGCCCGGTATCTAGTTTCACTTGACTGCTATTACATTGGCTATAAAGTTGGCTTAATTCTGAGCGGCTTCCGTACCCTGTACTCTAGGATCTGTGCGGTAAAGCAGTGTGTCTCTTCTTGAGCAGTGATGCGTTAGTGCACATTACTAGAATGTAACAAAGTCAGGGGTGTCACATTACTATAATGTAACAAAGTCAGGGGTGTGGGGGAGGGTGCCATGCTAGGTCTGCATGCAATTTGCCTGACTATAGTGCCATGGGCGTCGCTGTGCGCCGCATAAAACAACGATCTCTCCAGCACCGCGGGGCCATCCAGCCCAGTTTAACAGTACAACCAGATTGCAACGTTACTAGATTAGTGCCCTTCAATATCTGGTGCTTTGCAGCAACTTTAAAATCATCTTTTTCTCGTTGTTCAAGTGCGTAAAATTTTAATATTTTTATATTTCCCTCTTCTTCAGTGATTTATTTTGCTCGAGAGAAAGTGTTTCTCATGGTCATTGAAATGTCAGTCATAGTTACACAAAAATTATGAAAATGTCACCCATGGCTATCTGAAACCTCGGCAGCTATGGCAGAGACCTATTGGCCTTGCCAGTGCTTGTTTTATTTTTAATCCACGAAGCGCCCTTAAACATGGACGACATATCTAGACACTGAAGACGGACTATAGAATCCAATGAAGAGCCGGTAGACACAGAAGACGGACATTAGACCCTTTGAAGAGTCAATAGACACTGACGACGGACATTAGACTCCAATGAAGAGCCAGTAGACAAAGAAGACGGACTCCTCCTGCGTCTGTTTTCTCTTTCCGTTGGAGCTCGGTACCGGCGCCGCTGGGAGTCACGAGCCGCCGCTGCGGCCGCTGCGGCCGCTGCTCGGACATGGAGTTCTTTGCCGGTCCCGCTCGGGGAGGAGGGAGAGCCCCGGGGCCGGGCCTGCAGCAGCCTGGAGGCGGAGTCCCGGGAGCCCCTGCGCGGGGGCCAGGGGGGCAGTACAACCCCCCGCTGGGCCTGCTCACCCCCCAGGCGGGGGCCTCGTTCGGTGGAGGGCCGGGGCTGGGCATGTACCCCCCCGGGGGCACCTACTCCAGAGGCCCGGGGCTGAGCATGCACCTCCCCGTATGGCCCGGCCTGCACCCCCCCGGGGGCCCGAGCAGCAGTGAGCCTGGCTGGTGGCCTCGGCAGCCCCTGGGACCCGGGCCCCGAGCCCCAGAGACCAAACCTCATGGAGTCTACAGTGGACACGCGGGGATGGGGCCCCAGCTGGGTGGGATTCCCAGCAGTGCACCGGGGCCCGGCCTGCACCCCCCCGGGGTAAGCAGTAGTGAGCCTGGCTGGTGGCCTCAGCAGGCCCTGGGACCCGGGCCCCCAGCGACCAACCATCAGGGTGAAGTCTACAGTGGACACGCGGGGATGGGGCCCCAGCTGGGTGGGATTCCCAGCAGTGCACCGGGGCCCGGCCTGCACCCCCCCGGGGGCCCGAGCAGCAGTGAGCCCGGCTGGTGGCCTCAGCAGGCCCTGGGACCCGGGCCCCCAGTGACCAACCATCAGGGTGGAGTCTACAGTGGACACGCGGGGATGGGGCCCCAGCTGGGTGGGATTCCCAGCAGTGCCCCGGGGCCCGGCCTGCACCCCCCCGGGGGCCCGAGCAGCAGTGAGCCTGGCTGGTGGCCTCAGCAGGCCCTGGGACCCGGGCCCCCAGCGACCAACCATCAGGGTGAAGTCTACAGTGGACACGCGGGGATGGGGCCCCAGCTGGGTGGGATTCCCAGCAGTGCCCCGGGCCCCGGCCTGCACCCCCCCGGGGGCCCGAGCAGCAGTGAGCCTGGCTGGTGGCCTCAGCAGGCCCTGGGACCCGGGCCCCCAGCGACCAACCATCAGGGTGAAGTCTACAGTGGACACGCGGGGATGGGGCCCCAGCTGGGTGGGATTCCCAGCAGTGCCCTGGGGCCCGGCCTGCACCCCCCCGGGGGCCCGAGCAGCAGTGAGCCTGGCTGGTGGCCTCAGCAGGCCCTGGGACCCGGGCCCCCAGCGACAAACCATCAGGGTGGAGTCTTCAGTGGACACGCGGGGATGGGACCCCAGCTGGGTGGGATTCCCAGCAGTGCCCCGGGGCCCGGCCTGCACCCCCCCGGGGGCCCGAGCAGCAGTGAGCCCGGCTGGTGGCCTCAGCAGGCCCTGGGACCCAAGCCCCCAGCGACCAACCATCACGGTGGAGTCTACAGTGGACACGCGGGGATGGGGCCCCAGCTGGGTGGGATTCCCAGCAGTGCACCGGGGCCTGGCCTGGGCCCTCCCACAGGGAAGAGCCGCAGACGAAACCACACTCCTGTAGGAACAAGCCGCTGCAGAGACACAACAGCATCTGGGTTGTCGATACCCTCGACAACCCGAAAAAAAATGAGTCTGCAGCGCTTGCGTTCCCTAAAAGTTGAACCTTTCCCTCCACACTGTTCAGTGAAAAACATTCAAGAAGCCCTTCAGGACATGTTTGGAAAGTTTGGAACGATTACTTCAATTCAGGTCAACGGAAAGGATGCGCAACGTAGTGCCATGGTGTTTTACAAGTTTGTAAAGGATCGTGACAGTGCTTTATCAGGAACCCAAGGGACAAGTCTCTTTAACAAGAAAATTGATGTCACTGTGTGGCCATATGAAAGAAATCAATCCCACCCAGCTGAAGAAGTCAATGGATTTTTTGCAGAAAAGGGATCAGGGACACTGTATATTAGCAATTTGAATCAGAGTGTTTCTCAGAATGACCTCTTGCGTTCCTTCTTTAGTTTTGGGAAGATATTTTATACTCAGGTTCAAAAATTGCCCGGGCTTTACAACTATGGTGTTGTGCAGTTTACAAACAAAGTCAGTGCTAATAAGGCCATTCGTGAATTGAATGGACGCTTCCTTTCCCGGAGAATGCTCAAGGAAAAGTTTGGGGATAGTTTTTCTTCAAGCTGCATTTTTGTCTATGGTCTTAGTAAGACCAATTTCACACCTGCATCTTTAGGTCACCATTTTTGTCAGTTTGGAACTTTGAACGAAGTATTGTTTAATTCCTCAAGTAGCAGAGCCCTGGTTTTCTTCGAAGACCTATCTAGTGCAGAAAAAGCCATACATGAAATCAGAAAAAAGTCTGGGAGTAATTTCCTTAAGGGGGATTACGCAAATCATGAATTTTTAGCAAGTTCCATAAAAATGCGTTGGCAAACTAGACAGGTTTTGAGATTTGAAACGCAGAGTAAATCTGGAACTAAAGTTTTAGCAAAAGAGAATGAGACCCAGATATTGGTAGACAATAGTGAGGAACAGCAGAAAGACTTTTTCACTGGGACTGGTGAGGAGGAAGAGGCAGACATGTTAGCAGAAGCTAGTGAGGAGGAGGAGGAGGCAGACATGTTAGCGGAAGTCAGTGAGAAGATGGAAGGTCTAGATGAGGTTGATGAAGAACAGGAGGAGGTGTCTAATTGTTAGATTGGAGTGAGAAGTTAGAGGCTTCATCAGACTCTGGTGAGGAGGCAGCAGAGCCGGTACCTGAAGCGGATGAGATAAGTATGCCCGCATTTGCAGAAGTGGTTAAGAAGAACCCACCCAGTGAAAGAAATAGTACATTCTCGATTCCAGCGATAGTGCATGGAAAGAAATCCAAGTAAGGAAGTACAATTAACAAATGACCCTAGAATTAGTATTGGTTGGATTTGGGTGGTCTCATATTTTTTTATTTGTTTCATTTCCTTGATGTTAGTTACTAGAAATTATTTGTGAGAAGTGAAATTCATTTTTTTTGCATAAATTAAAAAATAATTGCAACATTATTAGTGTTTGAAGTAAGTTCTTAAGGCATTGTTTTTCAAATTAGTTCTTTGTTTCAATGAGCTAATTTTTGTTGCTATAAATATCTACTAAATTCCCATCCAGCATGGGCTATTTATCACTGTAACACTTGTCTCAGTAGATATTTGCATGCTGAAAACATAAAGGGCAAACACCAACTGTTAATTTATTTTGTTTCTTTGTTAAGCACAAACCCAACTGTAATGTGTTAGAGCAGGATAATTGGTGCGGTTTACTTAGTAGTAAGTAGTTTTTTTTTGTTGAAACTTTATCATTTTCCAAATAGAAAATTAAGGATGCGATGTGAGTTACATATTATAACATATCAACAATATCGCATAAGGAGAGGACACACATATATCACATAACAAAATACATCATGGTGTTCAGGTACTGAAATTCGTTCGGGTAACCACTGACTTTACAATGATGCTAAATAGCACAGCACGAAAGAAAGGGAAAAAGTTAATAAAAAGGACCATCATAATGAGAAACAGCGACCTATGCAATCAAATTGATCCAATATGACATATGTTACGATCAACCAATTGATATAACCCCCGGTTACCACGAGAGGGGCCTCCAGCAACTAAAAATGTAAATGCATAATTAGAAACATACATCGCATCTCAGCCCACTCCCACCGGGACTATATGACTGTAATTCAGACTGCTGCTCAGCCGTGATCTTGGCAATGTAGGAGCGGTATGGCCCCCAAATATCAATAGGCCGGGACGGCCCATTGATCTGTGCCGAATATTCAATGCAGTTAATATTGCAAAAAGCCATACTCCTTAGCCAGGACTTCACACTCGGGGGTCGTCTAGCACACCAGAGTAACCTCCCTTTTTGCCAACAGGAATCCTAATGCTGCAAATTTAGGAATAGTGCGTGGGAAATTGTAAACGTAGCCAAGCAGTGCTATTTATGGGGTGGGAATCGGATTCAGCCCTAGTATGTCGCTGAAAGTGCGGTGCACTTGAGACCAGTAATCGTGTAAAAGGGGACAAGTCCAAGATAGGTGGGCGAAGTCGGCGTAGGGGGCCCTGTATTTGGGGCACTGGTGGGAGCGACTAGAGCAGGGGTACTCATAGTACGGCCCGCGGGCCGGTGGCGGCCCGGCAAGCCTTCCCTGGCGGCCCGCGGACCTTGTACACATCATACTAGTGTTTTAATATATATATATTTTTTAAAGAGTGTCTGCAAACTAAGTTACAGCAGCTCGACTCCGAGACTCTGCTGCTCTGTGGGGGCCGGCTGGGCGATTCCTGCCATAGTTAGAGTGGAGCTGCAGGGGCGCCAAGAGGTGAACAACACAGCCTCATTAACATTCTAATGGTCTTTTAAAGACCTGTTGATGCCAGCCGCGGTGCGTCCATTGGGGCGTAGCCCCACTAAGCCACATGGACGCACCGTGGTATTTTTGGTAATAATTACCTCTGTGTTTATCAGCGCTACCGGCCGGGGAATCCGCCGGGAGTGGGACACACCCGACTCAATCGGGAGTGCGCAGGGGGTGGGGCTGGCTGTGCTGCTGCAGCTTGAGTGACAGTCCACACTCAGCTGCAGCAGTACTGTGCATGACAAGGTGAGGTGCCACCTTGCCCGAGCATGCGCGCTAGACTTTCCCCATAGAGAGGGGTGCTGCTTCTTACAGGCGCCGCCGCTGAAAACCCGTTGAAAAAGGGCGAGTAGTAAATATGCCCCCCTAGCCAATCCTGGCGCCACATGAGGCGCCAGGATTGGCTAGTCCACCGCTCGAAAGGTGCCCGGAAGTTGCTTGCCACATCGAGCCCGGCCCTGGCATCGACCCGCGTCAGTGCGTGTGCTCGCACCAGCACCTCTTGGTGGGACGTGTTGCCCTGTTATCTAGTCTCCGGCCAGGCCTGCCTGCCTCTGTTGATCCTGCCAGGTCGGGTTTATCAGTAGGGCCATATTTGTTCACCGTAGTTTCCAGTACCCCCTTCATCATGCAGTCGGAAGGCCGGTCGGGTCGTCTCCCTCGAGCACACGGTTCCGAACTGGGTAAGACAAGTGACCGTTATTTTTTAAATTAAATTGTTTTATGATATATGAAGGTTCAGGACACATACTTTCATGGGTGCACTTACGACTGTGCGAGGCAGTTCTGGGGATGGCCGATCCCCTTTTGAGCAGGTCCTCAGTTACAAATGAGAACTACATGCACTTTTATCGTACAATAGCATTCCGCTTGAAATTGAAGGCAGCAGCCTTCCGCTTGAACTTGATGTTATGTAACGTGAACAGAAAGTCATTTAATAAAATAAAATTTGAACTTGAACATGAACTTGGCTCTCGGTTGCAGTGGCATTCGCAGGTTAGGGGCATTCGCAGGCTATTACTTTAACATAAATTCATTTAATCAATAAAAAAATTAAAAAGCGACATAGCATTACACTTGCACTTAAAAAGCATGGATCTTGGTTGCAGGGGCATTCCACCTCGCTAGTGACAGGCCCGTGATATTCCGAATATGTGTGCATGGCCTGGGGGAAATTATTAATAAATAGAAATGCAGGGGGATAAGTGAAAGGCGTGTAAAATACACGGATAGCGCTGACGACTTTGGTGCTGGGAACCAAGGCTCGAGACTCGCCTGAGCCACATTAACAAACAAAAAAATTACAAGTGCATTAAAAAACGACACTTACAAATGCTCCATCCATTCATCCACGCACCATTTCATTCATCCATCCTCCCACCAATCCGCCATTCATCCAGCCTTTCACCCGTCCAATCATACACCCTTCATCCATCCACCCTCTCACCCATCCATCCACCCATCATTCATCCCCGCCTTCCATCATTCAGCCATCGTCCATGCACCCATTGATGGACATCACGAAGCAGCTTTATTAATAATTATACAGCTTACAATAATGACTGTTAATGAATTTTTCATGTGCACGTGTGCCGAATAGCTTTCATTCAGTCCCTCAATTGTTCTTTTTGCATGAAGCAATGCAGACAGCAAACATGGTTGCTCCTGTCCCAGCCTAAAAAACAGGCCACCACCAGCAGTAAAACGGACCCCCACCCTGCCAGTCCAGCAGAAAAAAACCAGCAACCTGGTAGGGCCTAAGCCTGGACCCATTACCGCTCACAAATCAGAACCTCTGAAAGCTTGAGCGTCAGAAACTCATTTCCTCTAGGAGAGCTGCTCTTGCAATAACCGGTATGGTTAATACACAGCATTAATTTTATTAAACAGATTGCATACAAAGGCAACAGGGGGATAAGTGAAAGGCGTGTAAAATGCCGGACCTGCAAAGCGAGAGAGGAGGTGGCAACACGGATACCGCTGCCGACTTTGGTGCTGGGAACCAAGGCTCGAGACTCGCCTGAGCCACATAACAAACAAGCATTGGAAATGCAATAGGTCTCGCAGCATTAGAGTTAGTGCTTTTAGAATTGTTTATGGGTTTTTTTTGTAAATCTTTAGCATTTTTGTTTCCTGTAGCCAATGCTAAAGAATTACAAATAAAAAAAGCCATAAACAAATCTAAAAGCTCTAACTCAAATGCTCCGAGACCTATTGCACTGTGTGAGGGTGAGCGGTTGAGGGTGAGGGTGAGTGAGGGTGAGGGTGAGTGAGAGTGAGGGTGAGTGAGGGTGAAGGTGGGTGAGGGTGAGTGAGGGTGAGTGAGGGGTTGAGGGTGAGTGAGAGTGAGAGTGAGAGTGAGTGAGAGTGAGGGTGAGTGAGAGTGAGGGTGAGTGAGGGTGAGTGAGAGTGAGGGTGAGTGAGAGTGAGGGTGAGTGAAAGTGAGGGTGAGTGAGAGTGAGGGTGAGTGTGAGTTAGGGTGAGGGGTTGAGGGTGGGTGAGGGTGAGGGGTTGAGGGTGAGTGAGGGTGGGTGAGGGTGAGGGCGAGTGTAGCACTTTTCTTTTTCTCTCACCTTGAGAAACTTATTTAAATGTGTTTATTTGATACATTTAGCAGATTAATAGACATCATGATTTTTTCTCAAGAGTTAATAGTTTGTGCTCGGGGAAATTACTTTTAACAGAGGCCTTAGCTTGATAACGGTTCCCGTGAAGTACTAAGGATGCACCTACGTGGAGAAAAATATAATACAGTTCCGTCACAATATATAATACCGTTCAGTCACAAGGATTTCTGAGAGTTAAATTATAAACTCAAAATCGGCATGAAGTAAATGTATCCCAAAATATATAGTGACTCATCGATTAGCTCTCAATTAATAAGAATACAAAATGTTTTTCTTTACGCCTTAACACCTAATTTGAGATAACCGAACATTAAAGAATTCATAATACTTCAAAAATTCTTGACTAATTAAGTACTACATAAATTTACTATACGGTACATTTTGTGCGAGCGGAGATGGTCAAAATGGCACCGTGAAACTTTTAAAGATGGCCGCGACATTTCTCTCTTAAAATAGCACCTCCCAACGCTTGCACCTAGTATGATGTCACGACGTTAAAATCCGGAAGCAAAGTTTCTTTCAGTTGGTAACCAATGAAACTAGGCTTGTGTTTAAATGCCAGGACTGACTTCTTGGAAGGGCGGAAGCTTCCTTGTATTCTGTCTGATTCATTGCACAATTGCAGAATGTTCTCCTGAAATATTTGTATTTTAATTGTCTGTCTTCTGAGTGTAGCAGCTGTATTTATGAAGTCCGACATGGGAACGGAAGAGAAAGGTGGGTAGTGCCAAGCATTTTTTTCTTTTAATAGACATCATGATTTTTTCTCAAGAGTTAATAGTTTGTGCTCGGGGAAATTACTTTTAACAGAGGCCTTAGCTTGATAACGGTTCCCGTGAAGTACTAAGGATGCACCTACGTGGAGAAAAATATAATACAGTTCCGTCACAATATATAATACCGTTCAGTCACAAGGATTTCTGAGAGTTAAATTATAAACTCAAAATCGGCATGAAGTAAATGTATCCCAAAATATATAGTGACTCATCGATTAGCTCTCAATTAATAAGAATACAAAATGTTTTTCTTTACGCCTTAACACCTAATTTGAGATAACCGAACATTAAAGAATTCATAATACTTCAAAAATTCTTGACTAATTAAGTACTACATAAATTTACTATACGGTACATTTTGTGCGAGCGGAGATGGTCAAAATGGCACCGTGAAACTTTTAAAGATGGCCGCGACATTTCTCTCTTAAAATAGCACCTCCCAACGCTTGCACCTAGTATGATGTCACGACGTTAAAATCCGGAAGCAAAGTTTCTTTCAGTTGGTAACCAATGAAACTAGGCTTGTGTTTAAATGCCAGGACTGACTTCTTGGAAGGGCGGAAGCTTCCTTGTATTCTGTCTGATTCATTGCACAATTGCAGAATGTTCTCCTGAAATATTTGTATTTTAATTGTCTGTCTTCTGAGTGTAGCAGCTGTATTTATGAAGTCCGACATGGGAACGGAAGAGAAAGGTGGGTAGTGCCAAGCATTTTTTTCCATTCATGTTAACCCATCTTTCTGATGGTGTACTAAATAAAATTGTCTAACATTACTCAGTTCTGTGCTTACTCGCATGTGTCTTCTTTATATGTTGCAGTGTCGTATGTTGAGATGCGCCTTGGACACATTTAGAAAATCGAGTAGTTTTGCATAGCAAGCTTTCTTTGTATTTGTAATACACCAGTCGATCAAGAAAGTGCAAATGTAGAACTAAAGGAAGGCATGATCAAATGTGGTAACGCATTAGTTTTAAAGTGTAATAACATTGTCATATGTTATGTATTTCGCTCTAGGAGTTTATCGCTCGGTCCGACCACAAGTAAACTTTCAGAAAACGAATTAACGATGAGTTAGCCCGGCAGTATTCGTGTTCTTAATTGCGATTTTTTTTAATGTTTGGGGACTGATAACAGTGTTATGTAAAGTGTATTTTTATTATAAAATTAACATGACTCATACGAGGGAAGTCGATGGAAGGTTCAAGAGGAACTGACGAACAAACACCATGTTTGGAGAAATGCGACACGGCGGGAAGGGGAGGGGGCGGAGCGGGTAAACTAAACAAGACGGAGGGAAGAGGGGGTAGGAGAAATGCGACACGGCGGGAAGGGGAGGGGGCGGAGCGGGTAAAATAAACAAGACGGAGGGAAGAGAGGGGAGGGGGAGGAGAAATGCGACACGGCGGGAAGGGGAGGGGGCGGAGCGGGTAAACAAAGACGGACGTGCACGCGCTTTTAAGCTCAATGCGCATGCGCATTGAGCTTAAAAGTCACGGGCACTGCAAGGAATCGCCACGATTCCTTGCAGTGTGGATAAAGAGCGGATAAGTCCCAATACTCTCGCCTTGCTCGATGCGCATGCGCATCGACAGGCGAGACCTAAAAAAACTACAAGTGCATCAAAAAACGACACTTACAAATGCTTCTTTTTTATATGTGGCATATATGATTGCCAGCTGTTGATTCGGATTATACCCCATGACACCGTTGGGTAGATGGTGGATGGATGCATGATGGGTGGGTGGATGCAGGATGGGTGGATGAATGGGTGGATGGATGCATGATGGGTGGGTGGATGGATGCATGCGTGGATGGATGCATGATGGGTGGGTGGATGAATGCATGGGTGCATGATGGGTGGGTGGATGGATGCATGGGTGGATGCAGGATGATGGATGCAGGATGGGTGGGTGGATGAATGCATGGGTGGATGCAGGATGATGGATGCATGATGGGTGGGTGGATGCAGGATGGGTGGATGGATGCATGATGGGTGGGTGGATGAATGCATGGGTGGATGCAGGATGATGGATGCATGATGGGTGGGTGGATGGATGCATGGGTGGATGCAGGATGATGGATGCAGGATGATCACTTACTTATAAGAAACCACCACACCTTTGACACATTGAGGTGACTGGCACATCATCATCATTCATTAGGAGTACGTACATAAAAGGGCTTTTGGTCAATTCTCTTCATTCATAGATCTGTGCAGCAGTCATTCACAAATTGCGTCTGCCCACTTCCGCACACAGCATGGAGCAAGGATCAGTCCATTTTATTCCCTTATCCAATGACTTCCCTGTGCTGTGAGTGGAGACATTTTGCCTGATATATATACACACCTGCCTAAGAAGAAGCTCACTTCAGTACCAGGGATGGTGAGCTGATAATTTACTTTTTCAATATTTTGTCCTTTTCGACTAGCCTCTTACTGTTTTTATTCATCCATATGGTTTTAAACTTTTTCTTAAGGTTACAGTAGTTCAGAGCCAATAATGCCTATTCTCTGTGCCAATAAGAAGCGCATTTCCCTGTGACACACATTTAAACTAAACTGGATTTCTATGTGTTCTATGTACACTTACCACCTAGGAAAGGCCAATACTGTTCTATCACAGTTGTATTTGATTGCAATTTTTTTTATTTTAAATTGTTATTGCAAGCATGTTATGCCATGCTTAGGTGGCATTTTTTTATTTTTTGTAGCATGCCCTCGCAATAATAGAGAATTAATAATTTCACCATTTTGCTGAGGTCAGGCTTATGTGCTTCACGCATTTACAACAATGAAGCATTGCATCAAGTTTAAAAAAGTGTTCATTTTATTTGTTTCATTGTATGATGTATTCTCAAGGGTGCTGCACTCCTGAATGCATTTATTTACCAAACAGAAAGTGTAATGTCCGAGTGGGGGCTGTTTGCCGTCTGTTCTTGGCTCTGCTTTTGTCACCTGTGATGCCAGGGATCGCTAAAGATGTGCTATTGGTTGCATGAGGCAAGCCAGCTGCGAGACCTGACAACCCTCCAAGCTCAGCACGTTAGAGCAAAACACAAAGGCAGGAGCCAGTAGGAGCGCATAGAGAGGACTATACAAGTCCCTCATATGGTTCAATGCAAGCACTCGACTGGCGGTGGAAGGACACACCCAAGTAGTCAACAGTATGGTATAGTGGGCTGTTCAACGGTACATCGCAGGTAAAGACATCGTATGCCTTTACCACATATTTTTTACCATGCATGTTTTTACCATGAACATGCTTTTATGCTTTTACAACGCAGGCTATTACCATGCATTGCTTTTATATATCAAAACAATGTTTTTGTGGGGGGGAGACCCCCACACCCTCAACTTCGTGGTAAAGGCATGCATGTGGTAAAAATGTGCGTGCTAAAAAATGAGTGGTAAAGGCACAACAAGGTAAAGACTTTGTTGGAAAGGTAGTTTGCCGGTATGATGTAGGTGAGAGATAATTACTCCACTGGCCCGAGCTGAGTCATGACTCATGATTCAATTCAATTTCAATGAAAATGTATTTAGTCAATTTTAATCTATGCTTATTCACAGAAATTAAAAGTAGTCTGAGGCCAATTGCCTTGTCCACAAAGAGAATGTCAAGCAGTACACTCATTGCAGGTATTCAAGTCAAAACAGGATTCTTTTAAAAATAACGTCTTTAAAATTTTCCAGCACAAAGTTAAAACATTGCATTAGACAATTCATGAGTGTATGAAAGTGTGTGTATTTGGAATTAAAAATACACTTGCGTTTCACTACATTTGCTGTAATCCGTGCCAAAATACCTGCTCTGTAGCCGGTACCTTTGGCCACAGTAAATGATGTGATGCATTGTCAACGGGCATAGCATGTCCATTGTGGTACTTACGTCACAGATTTTAGAACGGAGGGCTTTACAGCACATTGTAATGTACCCTATGGAATCTTCCACTACAGCGCATAGCCATACAAATCATTGTTTTACACTACAAAGTAGAGCAACTATTGTTTCCGTGCAGCTGTTTACGTTTTAACCAAATGTATTACCCGGTCTGGTGTGTTTTATGGCAGCGAAAAATCTTTCTTATACCACATAGACTCTTTTAATTTAATTAGCGTCAAACTGTGTCTAAAATATGTTCAGGCGTATCCTTGTAGCTGTTTTCGGTTAGAAGTTGTGAGAGGATGTGGCGTAAGAGCCAGAGCTACCGACTTTGCAAGGGGGAACCAAGGTTCGATTCTCGACCTTGGCTCAACCTCATGCCATTCTGGGTACACCACTTAATAAATCTCTCCGCGCCTATCAAAAATGAATTTGTTTGTCTGTAATGTAAAACTCTCCAATACCTTCGGGAAGAGTTCGCTTTGTACAAAACTGCAAAAGTAATCTGTCTTGCCCGTTTTTTGTTTGTTTTTAGAACAAAAGCTTTATTGTACAACCTTAATCTATAGACACGTCTCAGTGCTAGCAGTATGTAGACACTGGGTGTGATATGTCATGTGTGCCACATGTCGCTGTCCTGATGAATAACACAGAAACACTAATGTGTGGCCTTGTCACCAGGACTGAGGGCACACCCGATCTGTTTTTCTCCAGCTGTCCGATTTGACGTGACACGCGTTCCGTTTACTAACATGAACTGCTGCTCAATAGAAATAGGGAACTTGGTGCCTGGGGGTCTGTTGGTCTGTGTGCCTGGGGGTCTGTTTTTCTGTGTGCCTGGGGGTCTGTTGTTCTGTGTGCCTGGGGGGGGTCTGTTGTTCTGTGTGCATGGGGGTCTGTTGTTCTGTGTGTGGGGGGGTCTCTTGTTCTGTTTGCCTGGGGTCTGTTGTTCTGTCGGCATGGGGGACTGCCCAATGGTATGTATGCATGTGGTACTGTAGGTGTGTTAGTCTGAGAGTGCATGGATGTTTACATGCATGTATCATCTATGTCGAGTCAACATGTGCTTGGATGGTGTGTATCTGTATTTACTATAAAAGTCAAACACATTCGCTTTGCCAATATTTGGATTTCATCTCACTTCAAAAGCAAATTTAAAGTCTAATTTTACGCCCACTTTACCTCTCAGCCTTGGTCATGGTTCCTCTAGAGAGATAACGGATGCAGAAATCTGACATTAATAGAAACAGAGTGGCTGGCTTTTATCTGGTAGAAATGCTATCCCCAAGGCCTGTAAGTATGAGTTTTTATGAAATTGCATTTCTGCATGTTGCCTAGCTGCATGGAGGAGGTTAATATTGTTGTGTAGATATCTCAGTGCACAGGAGGCTGTGGCAAATTACTCAGGACATAAATACAGTGGGGATTTCATTGCATTGATTGTAATTCTTTTCCCAAACACATGTAAACTCAAACCTACTCACACATGCAAACAGCCAAAAACACCAGCACATGTAAACGCCAACCTGCTCACACATGCAAACAGCCACAAACACCAGCACATGTAAACTCAACCATACTAACACATGCACACAGCCACAAACACCAGAGACCAACAAGCAGACAACCACATCCACTCACTTATTCTGATAATGGGAAGTTCCAGGCTCAAGCATGCGTACCGGAGGGCCCTAGAACAGGTGAGGTGCCAAAGATATAAAGACAACACTCCTAGCATTACAGAGTAAAGCTCATTCTCTTTCCGGTTTTTCAAAGCTGTTCCGCTTAGAAAAGGGTCAGTTCCTCTTGAGCATTCCACAAGAGTGACTCGCAGAGTAGCTACAAAAGAGTCACGTGCTGCTTCCTGGGTGTATAGGCCTATGGGGAAGGCATATAAGTCATCTGTCATTGCTTCATAGGTTCCTCGCAGTGACCGTGTGTAAGACTTGTATAATTTGATCATTGAATAGTCATATTGTATGGCTAAGCAGACCTTGAAGTTCAGATTTTTTCTTTTTTGAGTTTTATATAGCGCAAACTAGACCTGAGACATCGGGTATCAGAGCGCTTTACATGAGCACCAGTTTCGTTATAGATGAACACCTTCATTTTTTTATTGGTAGGCACGGGGAGATTGTGATTTGCCCTGAATCACAAGATGTAGAGTGTTGTTGCTGAGAGTCTAACCAGGTTACCCAGCTTCGAAGCCGACCGCTCTAGCCGTAAGGCTACATCCTCTCCCCTTGATTGTTGATTGTAGTCAATTGGTCACAATTATGCAGCTCTCCTGTACAGATCGCTCATAGTCTTCTATTTACTTAATAAAAAATGTTTGGGGAAAACAACAAAAATGTTTGCCCATATAACGTTATTTTGTATTGCACGTTCTTTAAATGCCATTGTCGACATCCGCCATGCCGCTGTGCTTTTTCCTTGAAGCACATGTCTTTTCAATGCCATCTGAAATTCCTGCAGAGATTGGATGGGCCACATATTGGGTGATGTGGAGTTTCAGTGTAGAAGGACTGAGATGTAAAAGTCCCAGAAGTAGGAGGCAAACATGGTGGCTTTGGTGTTGTATGAAGGTTGTGATTGGTGGATCTAAGGTTCTGATCTGGTGTGTAGTATGGTAGAGTGTCAGAGAGTAGGATGAATGCCATGTCATTTGCTGATTTGTATGTCCATGTAAGTGGTTTGAATACGGTCCTGTTCTTGAAAGTGAGCCAGCTGGCCTGGTGACAGGATTCAGTCTGAGCATAATGGGACGGAATGTATGAAGCTCTGTGGTTATACTGAATAAGCAGCTACCTATGTTATGCCATCTATTAATGTAATAACTGCACTTTCACAATTGCTTTATTAACCTTCCTGCTTTCTCAAATTTGCCTGAAAATGCACGATTTTTCTTTTTTTTTTTTAAAAAAAAAAATTTTGGGGGGGGGGGGTTATCCCCCCTAACCCCCCTTTTGGGGTCCGGGCTCGCTCGCTACGGTGCTGTATGCAAATCACTTTGCGCCCCACCACTTTCAAATGTCACCCACCGCCCCTGGTTAATGCGCTCGGTGCAGCTATGTGTGCTCTGAAGCTGTCTCAGCCCGGCTGACACAGAGGCAGGGTGAGATGACAGAGGGAGAGGGAAAGAAAGGGAGACAAAGTGAGGAAGGGAAAGGGAGACCGGGTGAGGGAGTAAGAGAGGAAAGGAGGGAAAGTGAGGTAGGGAGGAAGGGAATGGGAGGGAAAGGGAGTGACAGTGAGGGAGTGAAAGGGAGATCGGGTGAGGGAGTGAGAGAGGGAAAGGGTAGGAGGGAAAGGGAGGTAGGAAGGGAAAGGGAGGGGGAGGGAAAGGGAGTGACAGTGAGGGAGTGAGGGAGGGAAAGGGAGACAGTGAGGGTGTGAGGTAGGGAAAGAAAGAGTGAGGGAGTGAGGTAGGGAAAGAGAGACAGTGAGGTAGTGAGAGGGAAAGGGAGACAGAGGGAGAGAAAAGGAGACAGTGAGGGACTGAGAGAGGGAAAGTGAGGGAGAGTATGGAAGGGAGGGAAAGGGCGTGAGAGTGAGGGAGTAAGGGAGGGAAAGGGAGACAGAGGGAGGGAAAGGGAGACAGTGAGGGACTGAGAGAGGGAAAGGGAGGGAGAGAAAGGAAGGGAGGGAAAGGGAGTGACAGTGATGGAGTGAGAGAGGGAAAAGGAGACAGAGGGAGGGGGACAGAGTCAGGGAGAGTGAGAGAGGGAGGGAGAGAAAGAGGGCGAGAGAGAGAGAGATGTGTGTATGCCGGGTCTGGGGGCTCAGTGGACGAAGGTGTCCGCTGCAGGGACCAGTGATCAACCTCATGGTCAGTTTTTTTTTGTTGCTCTAGCCCCGCCCCCTCCCCCACTGACCCCACCCCCACTGGTGTGGCCCTCTGACACAAACCACAGTGTAAATTTGGCCCCCGAGAGAAAGTTTGTGAGTACCCATGGACTAGAGTCTATTTTGTGTGAAAGCGCTGGGGTGTGATAAAGTCTACAGAGGAATTTAAAATGAATGAGTTTATGTCTGCTGTTTAGAGACACATCCTTCGTAGCTTTGCAGCACTGCGCCCATTGATCGTCCGATATTAGTTTTCCCAGATCCTCCTCCCACACAGCGCGAACCTTAGTGTCCAGAGTGGGAAGTGAGGCACTGCACAATTTATACATTTTAGAAACCAGGTGTGTTCCAATTGGGTGCTGTATGATGAGTGTGAGAGGATGGGCCTCCGCACGGGCGATCTGAAATGTGGAAAACACATCACGCATCATGGAACGCAGTCTGGTCAACACAAAGTAGTCCATAAATGAGCGATCAGAAAATCGCTGATCTTCAGCTGTAGAAAACGCGTAGCCTTCAGGAAAAAGGTCGCCGACAGTATGGATGTGAAATTTGGCCATCGTGTGCTTGACCACTGTCTCCTCAGTAATTGGAAGCCAAGAGGCATTGGGCAATGGGAGGGCGGGAGAATACAATTGGTCCAGGCCAAGGAGCCTGCGTACCCTATCCCAGGCCCAGCAAGTGGACGAGACCGTCTGTATGACTTGCGTGTCCCGGGGGAAACCCCTAGGGAGAACAGTGGAAAGCGATTCAGGCAGGATCAAATCAGCTTCCGGTTTTAAATATAGAATGCGGGCATTCGGGTGAAACCAAGAATATGCAAACGAGGTGGGAGGAGCCAAGATGGCGACCGAGATTGCTGCATAAACGCTTGGCTATGTGAGCCTTCTCACCCCGCGCATACATCCTGGCAACTATCCTGAGCTGTAACGGCATATTTAAGTAGGCGAAGGACAACTTTCACTTACCGTTTGCTCCTGAGGCTTCTATGTGCGGCAGACCCGTGGAAATGTCCCCGACTGTTTTGCGGCCTTCACGGTGCTGGGACCGGGGTCTCGAGTGAGGAGAGCATCCGGCCGCGACTGTGACAACGGCGGCCTGTGGTGGCGATGAGGAGTCGGCCGGAGGGACCCGGAGATCTGTGCCGTTCCATTCCAACTAGCGGAGTGCCCTGTGGGAAGTGCGGTAAAGCAGGGTCGAGGGGAGTTCACGATACTTGGCCCCCCTTTCCTGTGTGGTGTCCGGGCATACGAACGACTTTTCCCGGAATCGGCGGCGGCTCCCAGGGAGCGGCGGAGATTTTGTTTAGCCTTTTGGTGACCCTCCGCTGGGAAGCCTGCCTTGACTTTCGGGGTCCTCGTGGTGAATCCTGTTGTTCCCTGGTGTGGGGCCCGGTCCCGAGGTGAGGTGGAGAAGGAAGAGACCGGAGCAGCTAAGATGGCGGATAGCACCCTCTTGCGCAAACCTCATCCGGGCAGAGAAGCCGCTGTGAAGGAGAGTCCTGGGGTCTGGCGACACGAGAAAGAGCCCACGTCCAGAGATATACTGGCTGCGCTAACAACCCTGCAAATGACCCTGATCCGGGACGCCCGGGAACTGGGAAGAAGGATGGCCGCCATTGTTGTCCCACCGTTCCACATGGGCATGGGTCGATCTCAAGGAAGCGCCGAAGTGCCCGCCTCTGCGTCAGTGATGAGTGCTTCAGCTACGCCTACGTTCGTGGAGACGTTGATAGACCCGGTCCAGGAGATCGCTTTGGATAGATCTGTTGTACATGTGAGTGACTCGTCGGGGCCTTTATTTGTTCGCCGGCTGAAGAAACCACATCGATCTATGGCTTGGGCTGCCCCGGCGGCGTTTCAGCGCCTACCGAATTGTGTGATTCTCTTTCCCTGGCTGGTGAGACTGTGTTCGGACTGGAGGATGGTTTCGGTGTCGATACTGACACTGACGGATTTCCGCCATACATATCCGGCTGGGTTTTGGTGACTAAAGTCCCATGGAGTAATAACACTGCCCGGTCTACCCAGATCAATTGGACCCTCCACGCTGCTCTGTATGCCAATTGATAAGTGGACGTATGTTGGTACTATTGATAGAAGAGGCCAGGGGTGAGACCGTCTAGGACATAGTGGATCTCATTGTTGGCTGACGGTGATTTAGGGGACACTCAGCGAGGATGTAATTGATTGTGCTATTGCTGATTACTGTTTTCCGTGGCTATTCTGACCTTGTTGTTAGGTTAATTATTGTGCGCGGTGGTGGTGGGGTGGGGGGGGGGCGGGTGACCGGATCGATGGCCCTTCTCCACATTTTTCTTTTTTTTCCTTTTTCTCTTTTTCTATGGGGGTAGGCCATAGCCTTCTGCAGGGTGGGGGGTAGGGGGATGGGGTTTGTTAATTTGACCTTTCTTTGTCTCTATGGCCCTTTGTCTTTCCTCTTTTTTGGTGTTGTCGTTTTTCATGTTTCCTACAGGTGTTTTTCCTGAAAGTGGCGTACCAAGGGATCCATTGCCAAGATGAAAAGCAACGGGGACAAGGGAAACCCCTGACGTGTGCCTCGTGACAAGGAAAACTGCTCAGTAATGGTGCCGTTGAGGCGCAATCTGGCCGTGGGTGCAGTATACAATAATGCTACCGTAGAAACTAAACATTCCGGCATAACCATGCGCCTCATGTTGGATAGAGAGAAGGGCCATTCTAAGGAATCAAACGCTTTCTCAGCGTCAAGAAGGACCGTGGCAGCCAGTGTGAAAGGGTCTATTCGGTGCAATTCAAAGAACAGGGTCCTCAAATTCAAAGAGGTGGAACGATGTGGGACAAATCCAGATTGCGCTGGAGATATAATAGACTCCATCAGTAATGAGAGCCTAATGGCGATGATTTTAGCAAAAATCTTGTAGTCAAGATTCAATAAAGAAAGCGATCTATATGCGCTGCACAATGTGGCGTCCCTGCCTGGCTTGGGAAGGAGAATTATAACTGCCTCTCTGAACGTTGGAGGAATGCATCCCGACTCAAGTGCCTCTGCGTACACCTCAACGAGCCGCGGAACTTGGACCTCCTTGTAGGCTCTGTAAAAAGTGGCAGAAAAGCCGTCTAGGCCCGGTGCCGAGGAACCCCTCAACGCCTCAATGGCTTCTACTATACTGTCCTGAGTCATGGGTGTAGCTAAGAATTCCTGCATGTGCTTTTCAAGATACACCGAAGCGATCTCGTGTAGGTAGGCCCCTTGGTGCCCCAGGTCCCCGGCTAGCGTGGACGTATAAAGGTGTTTGTAATAGGATAAGAATGTGTTGCAGATTTCTGGTGTGGAACGAAGCACCTCTCCCTGCGGGCCTATAATCTCTGTGATATAAGGCGCCTGATAAGGGGGGTGAAGTAGTTGCGCCAATAGTTTACCGGGTCTGTCGCCCTCCCCATACTGTCGCGCTGTGTACTGTGTAGATAAAAAAACGCAACTCCCTATCCGCCTCCTCCTTAAACGCCATCAACACCGACAAGCGTCTGGTCTCGGTGTC
This sequence comes from Lissotriton vulgaris, assembly GCF_964263255.1. Taxonomy (NCBI): domain Eukaryota; kingdom Metazoa; phylum Chordata; class Amphibia; order Caudata; family Salamandridae; genus Lissotriton; species Lissotriton vulgaris. Next base: position 340,550 of record NW_028253729.1, on the reverse strand, counting down.
CTCCGATGGATTCTGTACCGATTCTTCATCAAGTGCAGCAATGTCATTCTCAATGCGAGACAGCGTGAAGCGGATATCTCTCAAAGCCCCAACATGTTTGGTGATGCAGACACCCCGAATAGTTGCCTTAAATCCCTCCCAAAGAACTGCCCAAGACTCCACCGACCCGGTGTTCAAGTCGAAGTAGTCTTCAATGGCCTGCCGTATCTCCTCAGTGAAAACAGGGTCAGTCAGAGCTCTCCCGGGAAATCGCCACTGCCTCTCATACCCACCCAACCATGGGATCTTCAATTTAGGGATTATTGGAGAGTGGTCTGACAGCGTGCACGGGAGAGGGAGAAGGTTCTCAACCCAACCAGCAACCCCAGGGGAAAGGAGCCAATAATCAATTCTTGTCCAGGTGTTGTGGAATCCGGAGTGGTGTGTGCACTCGGGAAGCTGTGGGTGAAGCCTTGCCTCTATGTCAATTAAGGAGAAGTGTGTGCATATATCTAACAGAATTGACCGTGATCTAGCTTTAGCATCGGGGAGGAGGAAGTGCTGTCCTTCGTCTGGTTCAATATTAAATTAAAGTCTCCACCAACAATCAATAACCCAGGCTCACTGGTTAGAGGCGGCAGACCCGAGAGCAGAGGACGGCCCGGGACCAGGGTTCGATTCCCGGCGCGGCAGGTTTCTGGACCAGGGTCAGCGGACTCGATAATTCTCTCGCCTCGGTGCCCACTCTGATCAGCGATCACACTCGGCAACTCTGGGCATTAGCTTGCCTCATCTTCACTAACGGCCCCACCAGACCGCTGGGGATGCCTGGTCTCACCCTGGAGATACCCATTAAGGGACCATCTCTCAGGGAAGCCAGGAAGGGTTTCGCAGCGGTCGAAGCGCCTTGGGACCCTACGGGTAAGTAGTGTGCTATATAAATGCCAATACATTTACACATTTACATTTACAGGGTCGAGTTTGAGGAGTCTCACTTGTAAATCTTGAAAAAAGGAAGGGGTGTCGGCATTGGAGCCATAGATCCCCACTAATGTGACTGTGTACCCTAAAAGTGTACCCGTGACTATCAGGTAGCGACCCTCCCCGACCGCGACACTGCTGGATAAGGCAAATTGCACTCGTTTGTGTATAATTATGGCTACCCCCCTAGAGTATCTGCTATAATGAGAAAAGAAACAATGGGTACACCAGCTTTTCGCAAGTAACGAGGAGTCATAGGGGGCCAGATACGTCTCCTGTAAAAAAACAATATCAATCCCGTGCCTAGTGATGTAATTAAAAACCTGTCTGCGCTTTCTGGTATTATTCAGCCCCCTGACATTCCAGGACATCAATGAAAGCCCGGAAGGACCGAGTTGAAGGCCTAGCTTGGCCATCTAGTAGACCATGACATAAATGTACCAGATTGTGTGTCACTCAATCTCGACTCAAGTACCTGATAAATGATGTAACAATCGAAAATACAAAGGAACCAAACAAACCCCACCCACCACCCAGCCTCCTAGCAACCCCATAGAGCCCAACCCATTGCAATCGTACAGCAGAACGCAACAATGTACATGTCACTGACCTAAAAAGAGGGTAATAAACAATTTCAAAAGAATCTCCAAAAAACGACAACACAAAGGCATCCGCCATGGGGGGCAGCAACGCCACGCCGGACAGGTATACCCGTAAATCAGAATATGAATAGATCTAGAATATTCATACTCGTGTATCGTCCAGAAAAAAGCAAAAGGATATGCATTATTGGATCTTCAGCCAGTCCCTGGTTCCGTAAAAAGTTTGACGCTGTTCTGTGAATCGCCATGGACCGGGGAAAGCGAACCAGCAGCCGAAGCCGCACTTGACCCGTGCTTCTTAGTGCTGGCAAAACTCCTGAGCTTCCGCAGGCAACTCAAAAATACGGAATTGGCCGGCAACCTCCACCTTCAGTCATGCAGGATATAGCACGGCCCACAGAGCGCCCTGGCCCCACCCCCCAGCCCCAATGGGCCGAGCCGCAACTCGAGGCCACGGCCCGGGACAGAGCCGTAGGCCTGAGAGCTGCTAGCGTGCCCCCAGGGGGCCGGGAGCAGCACCACCCGATCCGGAGGCGATCGGGGCGCAGGCAGGGCAAACCAAGCACCGCAAGAGGGCACAGCACGCGGCAGGGGCACGAAAAGCGCGGCACTCACCGTCCGGCCGGGCGCATTCAGGGATTATAGGCCCTCGATCCCCTCCGCCGTTCTTCCTTCTCACGCCGTCCCCAGGTTCCGCGCGGATGTCGATAGACGCCAAATCGGGGCTGCTGCAGGATGGAATCGATTTACAGGCTGGAATGTGGGAAATAACATGCTTAAATGTTTATACGGGAGCCTGGCCGGCGGAGCTTCAGGCAGAGGCAGTCATCTTGGTTGCCTCCATGGCCACGCCCCCATTAAAAGTAGTTTATTCATTATGTGAAGCATTTCACAAAGATAAAAAAAGGACCAAAACTAGGATAGACAAATGTCTTTTGTACACAAATACTATAGATTCTGAAAAATAATCTGTGATGATATGATAGTGAAACTGTTGTAGGGTGGATAAATGCAAACAAAGAGGAAGGTTTGCGCATAATACATAAAGAAAATCTTAGTTTAACCGCTTCATCGCGGCGCGAATTTTCGCGCTGTGCTGAACGTTCCATTGAGCTTATGGAACCATGACGGAACGGTTCCGTCATGAGCACAGCTCAACCACCGCTCATGACGGAACCGTTCCGTCATGAGCATGGAAGGGGTTAAGGGATCCGAGGACTATAGAAAAATTGATGAAACTTGAGGTACATTAACGTTGCAGAAGGAAAGGAAATGCACTATTATTATTGAGTAGGCACAGTCAGTGGCTTTTAACGCATGCCATTACAATGCAGTCAATACAACGGCCGCGTTGTAACAAAGCATGCCATTACAACGCAAGTCGGAACAGCGGCATCCTCTGGGGTGGCGCTGGATGTTGAAATATTATAATATACTATTCCAACTCCAGTCTGTGCAACAGTAGTTGCAAAAGTCGTTGTTCCGGCTTAGGTTGTAATGGCATGTTTTGTAACGACTGCGTTGCAATGGCACGCAGTTGTTCCGCATTCATGGTAAAGAATGTTTACCTTCAAGCTCACATCCTCCATCTCCTCACCCTCCACAAAGGCAACACATTAAATTGACATGCTGCACCAAAGATCTCGATGTCGAAGACAAGCCATAGTACTTCTACAATTTACCCCACATTTTAGAGAATTTAGCTGGGCAGCTCTTGGCAGTGTAAATAGGTTCCTCTAGCTGAGCACACCAGTCCATGCCAGTGCGCTATTGCTTCGGGGTCCGTGGAGACTGTTGTTTCCAAATGCAAGCAATGTCTCTCTTTGCAACCAATCTTGCTAGTCCAGTCATCGTTTGATCACCACAGGACCCCTCCAACCTGTCCAGTATCCCCAGCAGTGATACTTTGAGTCGTAATTGCAAGGGAAAACCCAAGACCGTTGGAGGGGTGGAGTCCACACTGGACCAGTATGGTATAATCATGGGAGATTTCCATGTCATGTGGAAGAAGTCTCCCTCTTGGGCATGGCACAGAGTTCAGCCGATATTAGTAAGAAGTCTCCCACGACCCAATCGCTTGGGGGGAGGAGGGGGCAGCTAAGTATGATGGAGATAATGGAATAGGATTAGTCTGAGTTGGAGGATAACACCAGCTCCCTGGAAGCCATACAAGTCTCACGCACCTTCACCTCGTCCAGCTCACCAACCCATTCCTCCCACCTGTGATGCAATCAATCTAACAACCTGAGTGCATTATCCACCAGGGCTCGATATAGTTGAGAAATCCAACCTTTGCCCAAGTCTCCCGAGGAGCAAGTGGGCCTCAAGGGAATTGAAGTCTGGGAGATTCTGTAGCTCTGCAGTGTAAGGGCAAAGGGCATGCCTTATTTGGAGGTGGCGAAACTGGGAGGTGGAAAGTGAGAAGTACGTTGATGGTCACTAAAAGTATATATTTGTGATTGTGACAAATATCAGCCAGAGTAGTGATGACAATCTGATACCAGCGAGACAATCACTCAAGTCGTGTTCAGTGTGTTAACCAGCGGCCTCGCCACTGGGTGGTCAGCCCCAGAGGCACCTGTTCCGACCTGTAAAACTAAGAGCCGCTCGCCATACCATAAAGACCACTCGATTGAACACTGGAAGGGAAAGAGGAAGCTGGAACCCTTACACATTGTCCATCACACCATTGAGGACCGTTTCAACAGATAAGCCGGGTCGCTCCAACCACCCGGCAGCCAGTCGATAATAACTAGAAGCTGGGAGGCCCAATAATACAGGTGGATGTTCACTGCCCAATCCAGCCTCATACACTGATCAGCAAGTGCCCTGAGTAATCGAGGAGGATGTCAACGCTAGAGGAAGAAAGGAAAGAGCAATGGCATGTCTTTGAACCATACGTTTAGAATATGAAGCAGGAAATTTTGCAGTACATAAAGGAAACTAGGTAGGACCATTATTTTAATCAGTGCTCCTCTACCAAGGAGATTTAATGAAAGGTGGCGCCACATGCAGTTTGTGAATTTATGAAGCCAAACTATAGCTAAGAAGTGTTTCTTGACGAATAGGATTTAAACCTTGCTTCATCAGGGCAGAATAATAGGCTGTTATTATTTAGAAGTAATAAATTTCATGATAAACCTTTGTCGTTGGAATTTTTAGTGCTTCACAGAAAAAAGTCAGTATAATAGGCAGCATAGAACTGCACTTGTTGAATTCGGGGTATATCTGCAATGATGGGGGGGGGGGGTTGGCAAGAAGGATAAAAGCTGTATCAACATTTTGAGACCTGCCTGCATGTTAAACATGTAATGTAATGGTCTGCATCCATTGTGGATCTCTGATGATTATAGTGTTTCGGAATGAGACATCTAAGGGAGTGTCAGTTTGGAGTTTTCCTTAATGGTATGGTGTTAAAAACTTATTACATAGAAAATGCCACCTTCCAATGGTATGTCATAGATGGATTTTAAAAAAAAGTTTGTCTTTAATGATATCTTAACTAATGGTGTAATGTAGATGTCACTAAGATAGGATTTTTTTTCTCTGTTTCAATTAGTACCCAATACTATTGGTCTCCCTGGGGGTTGAGTAGTGCTTTTGTGAATTTTAGATAAAAAGTACATGACGGACACCTTGATATTCATGTTATTAAAGTACTATATTCATGTACTCTAAGAAGCTGTTGGTCTTTCCAGTTGGAAAGTATTTCCTTTAGTTTACTTTTAAGTTTGAGTTCTGAAATGGACACATGTCTGTAGCACAACGAGTCATTCATTTGATTGAGGGCTTCTCTAGTCTAAGCTGCATAGTTCTAAACAGCTATGGCCTCACCTTTATCTGCAGCTTTGATGACTATATCCACATCTTCTTTCAAAGATATTATTGCTATGGTTTGGTCCTATGTCAAGTTAGGAGTGTTTCTGTCAAAAGTTAGGTAATCGAAATCTTTAAAATGCAGCGCTTTATTGGGTAGCTTTCGCAAGAAAGTGGATTTAAGTTTCGAACAGCTTTCAGAGATTTGATTTGTTGCGATACTGAGCCTGAATGGTATGTCCTACAGAATTATTTTATCAGAGTAATCTCAGGAAAGGTCTGTCTTGGTATCATCAAGATCTTGCATTAGTGAATGAGATGTTTCATCTGGAACTCAGGGTTCCGTGGGGGGGGCTATCTTAGAGATTTGTTCTTCGGTTTCAAATGCCTAATTAATTTAAATCAATTTTAACTTTAAAAAAAATTAATGCGTTCAGAAGGTACAAGGGTAAGCCCTTTGAGTAGTTTTTTCTACATTTAACTGTCTATTTAATAGATTATTTGTCTTCTTTCTTCCTTCATGTGATTTTGTCTCTGTTGTCTTTCTTTTTCTTGATTGTGGTCTTCTGTGCGTCTTTTGTTTGATACAAGCTTCTGTAAAAAAGTTTCTGAATGTGTCTACATTACCTAAATTAGGTAAAGGTTTGAAGGGGTTCTACCACATAGAGGTTTAGCAGTTGATCCTTATCTGGGGTTCCTTCCACTTCTTGATTTTTAGGTCTCCTAGTGAATGTAGCGGGCTGCTTCGCTACCGAGACTATTGCGGCGGCTTTGGTGCGTGAAGGGAGACAGGAGGTGGCACACGTGGACAGGCGATGTGCACGCGCATGGTTTGTCTCCTCTCTGCCTCCATTCGCACGCTTGTCTTGTGAGGGAATACCTTCCTCCTCCTGTCCACCGCCACAGAGGCCCGGGCGTTGTCAAAGATTTATGACTTGAGTGAAACCGAGCCAAACACTCAGCTATCCCTAACATTTTCAGAGGAAACGAGCTGAAAGTCAAGTGTCTCGCATATGTCCACTCTCGTCTTTGTTCCTCAGGCCTCTTCTCCCCCACCCTGAAGCCTCCCCTCTCCCTCATGCTCCCTTAACCCCTTCCATGCTCATGACGGAACGGTTCCGTCATGAGCGTCGGTTGAGCTGTGCTCATGACGGAACCGTTCCGTCATGGTTCCATAAGCCCAATGGAACGTTCAGCACAGCGCGAAAATTCGCGCCGCGCTGAAGCGGTTAAGTATACTTTCTTTTCATGGTTTTTGTGGACGTTCCTGCTTTTCTTTTACATGCCTCGGTCAATCGGTTTCCCTGTCTGGGAAAGAATCCATTTGCTACCAATCTTTCCCTCCCTTCTGATTTTTGAAATAGTGCGCTCTGGTGTTGATGTCATTATTTGAGCAAACACTCCTTTATGACTTCTGACCCGGGACGGCGGAGTTTGCAAGAGGCGCACAGCAATCGATTTGCTGAAGAAAACAGACTAGCTTTGTCTGTGGCACCCAATTTATGAAGAGTTGCACGACTGAAAAATGCTACCCTGACAACTATTGTGAGGAATAAAAGAGGAAGCTTACTTTGTTTGTTTCGCTTTCCAGCAACAGCAATGCGTTAAACTGTTCGCCGCACAGCCATTGCGCAATGCAGGCATTTTTCGTGTCACAAACATTAAAGTAAAGTGTTATTATGGAAGTCAGAACATGTAAGCCTTCAATTGTTATACCTCAAAGAGGCCATCCGGTGAAGAGAAAAAATCAATTATCTGAAGCCAGTACAACACAGGAACAAACACCAGCACAAGCATTCCAGAATATTCTTTTGTATGATGATGTTTGCATGGGTTTAGAGATATATTTAAACATCATTCATCAGATGGCTAATTTAAATAAAGTGCAATTCACAGCTTACATGTGAATTAGACCCCAGTACGATTATATCCAATCCATTCTTGTGTGAGCAAGATAGTGGAGCTTCTTCAACTTAACATCACCGAATATGTTATGAGCCGTCACTCATTTACTCTACTTTTACATACATAAATTCATTTATATTATGCAAGTATCTGTTGAAAAAGTAAACATCCAAAACAAAGGTAGGCTACAGGAACACCAAGGCACAGTTTCACTTAGAGGCGGGCGAACTAACAATTTAACAGGGAGAGCTGACCCAGAGCCGAGTCAAGTGTTTGGTGCAGAACTTAAAATTATGGGTTATTTAAATCATACAAAAACCACGTAAAATAAGCTAGTCTCTTTAAAGTTGGAAAACAAAATTCTTTACTATACGGAAGCTTTGACATTAATAGGGCGCAATATAGCGCTGCAGTGAGAAGAACTTATTAAAAGTACAACTTGTAGTCTGAACTCACATATTCAAAAGTGCTTTCATACACGATATTGAGGGAAAAGGAGTTTAAGTGAAAAGAAATATATGCCTAAGATCGCACAATTTAATCAGGGAAGCTGCTGGTCGAGCAACTCGTGGTCTCATGAACCTTGGCCCCTGCCCATCTCTCAAACCCATGGTACGTAACCTTGGAGCAAAGATCAACAATAAGCTGTCCATGAAAGACCACATAAACCATATAAGTGGAGTAGAGTGGCTCACTGGTTAGAGGCGGCAGACCCGGGAGCAGAAGTCGGCCGGGGACCAGGGTTCAATTACCGACGCGGCAGGGTCGTGGACTTGGGTCAGCCGACTCGATAATTCTCGCTTCGGTGCTTACTCTAATCAGGGGTTCCACTCGGCAACTCTGGGCATTAGCTTGCCTAATCTCCACAATGGCCCCATCAATTCCGGGGATGCCTGGCTCCACCTTGGGGACTCCCAGCAGGGACGATCCCACAGGGAAAGCCAGGACGGGTTTATACAGCGTCAGGAAACCTACGGACGGGTAGCAATGCGCTTTACAAGCTCAAATACATTTACATTTACATTTACATAATTAGTACTTGCTACAGACTAATGCGTAGCCTACTTGACATCTTTCAATGGATTCCAGTATAATCAAGCAAACCGCTTGTCCAGGGTCTGATTATAAGTCGGCTTGACCACGGAAATGCCCTGATGGCTTCCATTAATGAAGAGCTTTATACAAGACTCCAAGTCATACAGAATACTGCCGTCAGGCTAGTACTAAATCTTCCATCACGGTCCCTGTCTAAACCTAGTCTGGAAGCTCTTCATAGGCTTCCCATCAGGAAATGAATCAGTTTCAAGATTATCAGTCTGGTACACAAGACCCTGTATGAAATCGGGTCGAGCTACCTTGTCAAAAATCTCAACTGGTACTTACCTAATAGGACTCTCAGGTCAGGAACTAAACTCAAGATTCGTACCACCAGGAATGGCCGTAGATCCTTTTCTCATTTTGCTCCTGCTTTTTGGAATGAATTCCCATTGTAGGTTCCAAAGTTTTTGGACCACATGCAGTTCCGTAGAAGGCTAAAAACTTGGCTTTTTTTTACCACCTTACTCCTTCTGTCAGTCGTCTCTCTTGCCTTTTACCAGAGTTTGATAGCGCTCTGAGACCCTCGGGTGATATGTGCCCTCAATAATACCTTATGACTATGACTAATCCGTGATTTATTATGGGTTTTTGGGTTCACTCTGCACAAATCAGCCAGCCTAACGGTATTGTAGCAAGTTACATAAGCTCCAATTACAAATCACAAGGTCACATGCATTGTTTATAGACATGGGGATTATAAGTGATTTGCCCAAAAACACAGACTCGAACTTTGATCCCAAATTCCACAGTGGTCCACAATGGGCAGCTGTGACCTGAACACTACATCCAGGTAGAGGGATGCAGAAGCCTCATGAAAAGCTCAGCTCATTATGGGCTCAAGCTGCTAACAGGACCGTGAACTTGGCTTGAACTTGCAGTGGCTCACCCACCTCTAGTATTACTGGGGTTTTTGTTGGAGCTCAGACAACACAAAGGCACATAAATGCCAGTGCCAAACAATGTTCTTGCACAATAGATAGTTTTGAATAAGAAGTTGATGCAAGTGTATCACCAAATGCAAAACCCCAATGATGGATAGAAAGGAGCATAATGGGACAGAAACAGTTCTTTATTTGAGCCGATGGTTGCAGGTGGGACGCACTGGCACATATTTTTGGGGATCAGCGCTTATTTTTCCACAACAGACTTTCATCCAGAGCAAGAGAGTTAAAAACACAAAAGGGGGAAACGGAACAAGCGAAAAACTGAAAAACAGTCACAAAAGAAGAAAGCAGGAATGAACAAGCATTTGCATTGCAATAGGTCTCACATTATTAAAGTTTGAGCTATTGGCATTGCTAAATAATGCAACACCAAGGTTTACAGAAGAAAATTTAGAGCTACATTGAAACAATTGGAAGAGAGCAATTTGGTGGCTCTGTATACAATATGTAGACAAGCGAGAAGCTAACATGTATACAAATATGTTTTGTCTGGTCTGTGATTGAGAAGTAGTAGGATACTGGGCCAGGGCCTTGTTCTAGGGGTCAAACACTGGAAAAAAGAGAAGATACACTTCCCACTGCAGGTTAACACATCACTATAGTATATGGTATCAGTTAGGCTGGCTTTAATAAGCAGATGGGGTTGTTTGAGTTACCCTATCTACTTAACTTAGAAACGCAACTCTGAGAGTATTTTTACAATCCAATATGGGAAAGATTTTCAGCCTTTCTTAAAAATGTGTGTGATATTACTTCTTACTTTGGGAGGAAGTTCCAGATATTTGAAGCTGAACTAAAGAGGATGGTGTTCTGTGTGTAATAAATTTGGGTTATTAGTTGAGGAAGGTAAGCACCCACCTCAAGAAGTAATCTCAGTCCTCTGAGTGAACCACTAAAGTTAATAAGTAAACCTGAGTTCATCCCCTGGTAGCTTTGGCACAGAGCAGACCGGCTTAACTTTGAGGCAATGTGTAAAGTATTCGTGCAGTACTTATTTTTTTTTTTTAAATGTGTTTATTTGCATATTAATTAAAGCATAGCATGGTACAGTTAACATACAAGCAATTGCATATTGATATGCCCTATGCTGGATAATAATGACAAATGGTACATACATTTTCTGTTTTGTTGTATCTGCAGTTAATCTAACAAAAACCCCCAAGAAACCCTCCACCCATCACCCCTTGCAATCCCACCCTAGGCACTCATAATTCGTAGTTGCGTATATACATTGGTATTTGGCTACACCCAAAAACAGCTCTTGTCCAATACAGTAGTCTTTGCAATCAGTCAGAGACATAATCAATAGATGAGTGGGTTACCCCAGTTCTGTGTATCGTGGTGCACCATGCACGTCCGTGGCAATTGGTAATGTATTGTGGACAGGTTGTAATTCAAACTGCGGAGAACGAGACATTAGATTCATCATCTCCCTCTGCCTCGAAAGCCCCTAGTATTGTGAACCAGTCCAGCGATATCAATGTCTTCCTATGGCCCCTACGTTCTTCGCGTTGTAGCGCCTCCCCTTCTGCCCTGCCCCATCGTATAACCTCTGTCCTCCACATGTCATGATCGGGTGGTTTGGGCGATTTCCATCGCATGGTTATCGCCCGCTTCGCAAGCAGCATGGCCATATCAGTGAAGCGTGTCGACACACTCCTTTTACGCGCTGCTGGCCCTAGCCCTCGTAGTGTATGTTCCAATGTGCGTGCTAGTAGGGGCGCACCCGCTTTGGTGAGCAATTCATGTATAGTGGTCCAATAGTAGCCCAGTTTCGGGCAGTCCCATAGCATGTGTAGCAGTGATTTACAAAAGGGGGTGGTGATGAACAGAGTGTCTGAATTGAGCAGACCACTCTTACCCAGTCCAAAGATCAGGGCTTGATCCATCACCGTTATTTATCTCACTGCCCCAACCCAGCTCAGAACCTGGCTATATGCAAATCAGTCTGTCCCTGGCCCAGTGCATCATGGGAACAGGGCAGACTAAACTACCAAGCCAATTCTTTACCAGAAAGGAGACAAGCTACCGGGGACCGGTTTCTGGCATTTCAGCCGTCTTCGGCCCGGCTTGCTTGAATCCTGATGGAGCAGTGAGAAAGGGACTCATGTCTGAGTATACCCTGCCACACCTATAGTGGCCAAAATCGATTTACAAAAGGGGGTGGTGATGAACAGAGTGTCTGAATTGAGCAGACCACTCTTACCCAGTCCAAAGATCAGGGCTTGATCCATCACCGTTATTTATCTCACTGCCCCAACCCAGCTCAGAACCTGGCTATATGCAAATCAGTCTGTACCTGGCCCAGTGCATCATGGGAACAGGGCAGACTAAACTACCAAGCCAATTCTTTACCAGAAAGGAGACAAGCTACCGGGGACCGGTTTCTGGCATTTCAGCCGTCTTCGGCCCGGCTTGCTTGAATCCTGATGGAGCAGTGAGAAAGGGACTCATGTCTGAGTATACCCTGCCACACCTATAGTGGCCAAAATCGATTTACAAAAGGGGGTGGTGATGAACAGAGTGTCTGAATTGAGCAGACCACTCTTACCCAGTCCAAAGATCAGGGCTTGATCCATCACCGTTATTTATCTCACTGCCCCAACCCAGCTCAGAACCTGGCTATATGCAAATCAGTCTGTCCCTGGCCCAGTGCATCATGGGAACAGGGCAGACTAAACTACCAAGCCAATTCTTTACCAGAAAGGAGACAAGCTACCGGGGACCGGTTTCTGGCATTTCAGCCGTCTTCGGCCCGGCTTGCTTGAATCCTGATGGAGCAGTGAGAAAGGGACTCATGTCTGAGTATACCCTGCCACACCTATAGTGGCCAAAATCGATTTACAAAAGGGGGTGGTGATGAACAGAGTGTCTGAATTGAGCAGACCACTCTTACCCAGTCCAAAGATCAGGGCTTGATCCATCACCGTTATTTATCTCACTGCCCCAACCCAGCTCAGAACCTGGCTATATGCAAATCAGTCTGTCCCTGGCCCAGTGCATCATGGGAACAGGGCAGACTAAACTACCAAGCCAATTCTTTACCAGAAAGGAGACAAGCTACCGGGGACCGGTTTCTGGCATTTCAGCCGTCTTCGGCCCGGCTTGCTTGAATCCTGATGGAGCAGTGAGAAAGGGACTCATTGGACCCTTGCTCATTGCACCATCAGGATTCAAGCAAACCGGGCCGAAGACGGCTGTAATGCCAGAAACCGGTCCCCGGGAGCTTGTTTCCTTCCCAGTGTAAGAATTGGCTTTTGTAGTTTGGTTTGCCCTGTTCCCATCATGCACTGGGACAGGAACAGACTAATTTGCATACAGCCAGGTTCTGAAACTGGGATGGTGCAGTGAGCTAAAAAACGGTGTTGGATCTAGCCCTGATCTCTTGACTGGGTGAGAGCTTTCTGCTTAATTCAGAGACTCTGTCCCTCACCACCCCTTGTTGTAAATATTTTTGTCCACCCTAAGCGTGGAAGGGTATTCTCAGATGTGAGACCCTTGCTCATTGCACCATCAGGATTCAAGCAAACCGGGCCGAAGACGGCTGTAATGCCAGAAACCGGTCCCCGGGAGCTTGTTTCCTTCCCAGTGTAAGAATTGGCTTTTGTAGTTTGGTTTGCCCTGTTCCCATCATGCACTGGGACAGGAACAGACTAATTTGCATACAGCCAGGTTCTGAAACTGGGATGGTGCAGTGAGCTAAAAAACGGTGTTGGATCTAGCCCTGATCTCTTGACTGGGTGAGAGCTTTCTGCTTAATTCAGAGACTCTGTCCCTCACCACCCCTTGTTGTAAATATTTTTGTCCACCCTAAGCGTGGAAGGGTATTCTCAGATGTGAGACCCTTGCTCATTGCACCATCAGGATTCAAGCAAACCGGGCCGAAGACGGCTGTAATGCCAGAAACCGGTCCCCGGGAGCTTGTTTCCTTCCCAGTGTAAGAATTGGCTTTTGTAGTTTGGTTTGCCCTGTTCCCATCATGCACTGGGACAGGAACAGACTAATTTGCATACAGCCAGGTTCTGAAACTGGGATGGTGCAGTGAGCTAAAAAACGGTGTTGGATCTAGCCCTGATCTCTTGACTGGGTGAGAGCTTTCTGCTTAATTCAGAGACTCTGTCCCTCACCACCCCTTGTTGTAAATATTTTTGTCCACCCTAAGCGTGGAAGGGTATTCTCAGATGTGAGACCCTTGCTCATTGCACCATCAGGATTCAAGCAAACCGGGCCGAAGACGGCTGTAATGCCAGAAACCGGTCCCCGGGAGCTTGTTTCCTTCCCAGTGTAAGAATTGGCTTTTGTAGTTTGGTTTGCCCTGTTCCCATCATGCACTGGGACAGGAACAGACTAATTTGCATACAGCCAGGTTCTGAAACTGGGATGGTGCAGTGAGCTAAAAAACGGTGTTGGATCTAGCCCTGATCTCTTGACTGGGTGAGAGCTTTCTGCTTAATTCAGAGACTCTGTCCCTCACCACCCCTTGTTGTAAATATTTTTGTCCACCCTAAGCGTGGAAGGGTATTCTCAGATGTGAGACCCTTGCTCATTGCACCATCAGGATTCAAGCAAACCGGGCCGAAGACGGCTGTAATGCCAGAAACCGGTCCCCGGGAGCTTGTTTCCTTCCCAGTGTAAGAATTGGCTTTTGTAGTTTGGTTTGCCCTGTTCCCATCATGCACTGGGACAGGAACAGACTAATTTGCATACAGCCAGGTTCTGAAACTGGGATGGTGCAGTGAGCTAAAAAACGGTGTTGGATCTAGCCCTGATCTCTTGACTGGGTGAGAGCTTTCTGCTTAATTCAGAGACTCTGTCCCTCACCACCCCTTGTTGTAAATATTTTTGTCCACCCTAAGCGTGGAAGGGTATTCTCAGATGTGAGACCCTTGCTCATTGCACCATCAGGATTCAAGCAAACCGGACCGAAGACGGCTGTAATGCCAGAAACCGGTCCCCGGGAGCTTGTTTCCTTCCCAGTGTAAGAATTGGCTTTTGTAGTTTGGTTTGCCCTGTTCCCATCATGCACTGGGACAGGAACAGACTAATTTGCATACAGCCAGGTTCTGAAACTGGGATGGTGCAGTGAGCTAAAAAACGGTGTTGGATCTAGCCCTGATCTCTTGACTGGGTGAGAGCTTTCTGCTTAATTCAGAGACTCTGTCCCTCACCACCCCTTGTTGTAAATATTTTTGTCCACCCTAAGCGTGGAAGGGTATTCTCAGATGTGAGACCCTTGCTCATTGCACCATCAGGATTCAAGCAAACCGGGCCGAAGACGGCTGTAATGCCAGAAACCGGTCCCCGGGAGCTTGTTTCCTTCCCAGTGTAAGAATTGGCTTTTGTAGTTTGGTTTGCCCTGTTCCCATCATGCACTGGGACAGGAACAGACTAATTTGCATACAGCCAGGTTCTGAAACTGGGATGGTGCAGTGAGCTAAAAAACGGTGTTGGATCTAGCCCTGATCTCTTGACTGGGTGAGAGCTTTCTGCTTAATTCAGAGACTCTGTCCCTCACCACCCCTTGTTGTAAATATTTTTGTCCACCCTAAGCGTGGAAGGGTATTCTCAGATGTGAGACCCTTGCTCATTGCACCATCAGGATTCAAGCAAACCGGGCCGAAGACGGCTGTAATGCCAGAAACCGGTCCCCGGGAGCTTGTTTCCTTCCCAGTGTAAGAATTGGCTTTTGTAGTTTGGTTTGCCCTGTTCCCATCATGCACTGGGACAGGAACAGACTAATTTGCATACAGCCAGGTTCTGAAACTGGGATGGTGCAGTGAGCTAAAAAACGGTGTTGGATCTAGCCCTGATCTCTTGACTGGGTGAGAGCTTTCTGCTTAATTCAGAGACTCTGTCCCTCACCACCCCTTGTTGTAAATATTTTTGTCCACCCTAAGCGTGGAAGGGTATTCTCAGATGTGAGACCCTTGCTCATTGCACCATCAGGATTCAAGCAAACCGGGCCGAAGACGGCTGTAATGCCAGAAACCGGTCCCCGGGAGCTTGTTTCCTTCCCAGTGTAAGAATTGGCTTTTGTAGTTTGGTTTGCCCTGTTCCCATCATGCACTGGGACAGGAACAGACTAATTTGCATACAGCCAGGTTCTGAAACTGGGATGGTGCAGTGAGCTAAAAAACGGTGTTGGATCTAGCCCTGATCTCTTGACTGGGTGAGAGCTTTCTGCTTAATTCAGAGACTCTGTCCCTCACCACCCCTTGTTGTAAATATTTTTGTCCACCCTAAGCGTGGAAGGGTATTCTCAGATGTGAGACCCTTGCTCATTGCACCATCAGGATTCAAGCAAACCGGGCCGAAGACGGCTGTAATGCCAGAAACCGGTCCCCGGGAGCTTGTTTCCTTCCCAGTGTAAGAATTGGCTTTTGTAGTTTGGTTTGCCCTGTTCCCATCATGCACTGGGACAGGAACAGACTAATTTGCATACAGCCAGGTTCTGAAACTGGGATGGTGCAGTGAGATAAAAAACGGTGTTGGATCTAGCCCTGATCTCTTGACTGGGTGAGAGCTTTCTGCTTAATTCAGAGACTCTGTCCCTCACCACCCCTTGTTGTAAATATTTTTGTCCACCCTAAGCGTGGAAGGGTATTCTCAGATGTGAGACCCTTGCTCATTGCACCATCAGGATTCAAGCAAACCGGGCCGAAGACGGCTGTAATGCCAGAAACCGGTCCCCGGGAGCTTGTTTCCTTCCCAGTGTAAGAATTGGCTTTTGTAGTTTGGTTTGCCCTGTTCCCATCATGCACTGGGACAGGAACAGACTAATTTGCATACAGCCAGGTTCTGAAACTGGGATGGTGCAGTGAGCTAAAAAACGGTGTTGGATCTAGCCCTGATCTCTTGACTGGGTGAGAGCTTTCTGCTTAATTCAGAGACTCTGTCCCTCACCACCCCTTGTTGTAAATATTTGTGTCCACCCTAAGCGTGGAAGGGTATTCTCAGATGTGAGACCCTTGCTCATTGCACCATCAGGATTCAAGCAAACCGGGCCGAAGACGGCTGTAATGCCAGAAACCGGTCCCCGGGAGCTTGTTTCCTTCCCAGTGTAAGAATTGGCTTTTGTAGTTTGGTTTGCCCTGTTCCCATCATGCACTGGGACAGGAACAGACTAATTTGCATACAGCCAGGTTCTGAAACTGGGATGGTGCAGTGAGATAAAAAACGGTGTTGGATCTAGCCCTGATCTCTTGACTGGGTGAGAGCTTTCTGCTTAATTCAGAGACTCTGTCCCTCACCACCCCTTGTTGTAAATATTTTTGTCCACCCTAAGCGTGGAAGGGTATTCTCAGATGTGAGACCCTTGCTCATTGCACCATCAGGATTCAAGCAAACCGGGCCGAAGACGGCTGTAATGCCAGAAACCGGTCCCCGGGAGCTTGTTTCCTTCCCAGTGTAAGAATTGGCTTTTGTAGTTTGGTTTGCCCTGTTCCCATCATGCACTGGGACAGGAACAGACTAATTTGCATACAGCCAGGTTCTGAAACTGGGATGGTGCAGTGAGCTAAAAAACGGTGTTGGATCTAGCCCTGATCTCTTGACTGGGTGAGAGCTTTCTGCTTAATTCAGAGACTCTGTCCCTCACCACCCTTTGTTGTAAATATTTTTGTCCACCCTAAGCGTGGAAGGGTATTCTCAGATGTGAGACCCTTGCTCATTGCACCATCAGGATTCAAGCAAACCGGGCCGAAGACGGCTGTAATGCCAGAAACCGGTAAATATATGTGTAGCAGTGAGGCATCATCCGTTCTGCATCGAGGGCAGGTGTCTGCAACGTCAGGGAACATAGCGTGTACACGGCGCGGCGTGAGATACGCCCTGTGCAATATCATCAATTGAATGAATTTGAACTACGGGTTTCTAGACACTTTTTTGGGGTATTGTAGGATACGCTCCCATTCTTTATCTTCGAGCGGCCGTCCAATGTCACCCTCCCATTTTACCTTTAGGGGCAACAGTGATGTCGCCCTCCCCGCCCTGATGGCGGTAGTAAGCCATCTAGTTAGGTGGCTTCCCGCTCCCATGAGGTATTGCATCGTTAGTAATGGGTTTATGGGTGGCTCTTCGCCATCCCGCGCCCATATCGTTGTCACGTAGTGACATAAACCAGCATGTATGAGGAACGAACCTCCCGGTACATTATGTGTGGTTCTGAAGTCCTCAAAGGACAGTATGCGCCAGTCCGCGAAGAGGTCCCCAATGTGCGTTACCCCTGCGTCGTGCCATGGTGTGAGTTTGCGGGCCGAGAGCATTCCCGATTCTAGTGGGATACCCAGTAGTGGAATTGTAGGGGCGTATGAAGTCATTGGAGTCGTGTACTTAAATGCCTTCCGCCAGTATTGCACTGCAAGTCGGAGAACAGGGGGGGTGTCCCTAGGTAATTCTGCTCGGGGCAAGAGCAAGACATGAATCTTCCCTTTGGAACGATCCTCCTCCGTCATGTCGGTCTCATGTAGGTTTCGGCCTGCCAGCCAGTATGCCAGCCATTGTAGTTGACAGGCAAAATTATAGGCCCGGAAGTCCGGCACTCCCAGTCCTCCAGTCCCAGAGGTAAGCTGTAATTTAGCAAGTCCTATGCGTCTCCGCCCCGACCCCCATATTAGCTCTGTCAGTAGCGTATCCAGTGCCCTGAAAGTTGACGCTGGGATCAGGAATGGCAGGTTAGTGAAGAAGTAAATGAGTCGAGGGAGCACCACCATCTTGGAGATCGCTACTCTACCCACCATCGATAAAGGCAGCGATAACCAAAATTGTATCTGTGATTTCAGCGCCCGTATTGCTCTGCCCAGGTTGCCGTCTATCATTTCCTCCGCACCTCTGTAGATTTGAATTCCAAGGTAGCGGAAAGTAGTTTCTGCCATTTGGAAAGTGTACGGCGGGAAAAGCAGTGATGTAGATGGACCAGTGGCATTAAAGCAATATCCATACGACTTGGGTTCGCTTATCGTGAGGCCCGACAACAGTCGTATTCTTCGAATAGCGTGGGTATCGGGTCTAGGTCACCCCGTAGGTCACGGAGGTACAGGATTATATCATCCGCATATGCGGACACCACGTGAGTCGTCCCGCCTCTCTGAATGCCACGGTGAGAAGCTTCCTTCCGGAGCCTACAGAGGAGCGGTTCGAGCGCCAGTATAAATAAGAGCGGAGAGAGCAGGCACCCCTGTCTGGTGCCCTTGAAAATGGCCAAGGGTTCAGAGATACATCTAGACGTACGCACCCGTGCCGTAGGGTGGGTGTATAGTAGCCGGACCCACGCAACGTATTCCGGGGGTAGCCCGAATTTTGCAAATGTTGCAAACATGAAATTCCATCTGAGGGAGTCGAAGGCTTGTTTCAGGTCCAGTGAGATACAACCCTCTGTGCCCACATCTTCTTGGTCTCGTGGCATCAGTTGGGCTAGTCTACGAAGGTTCATAGCTGTACTTCTACCAGGTACAAACCCGCATTGGTCGGGGTGGATCAATTGGGGGACGTACTGCGCTAGTCTAGTGGCCAATACCTTGCTCAGTATCTTGTAGTCAGTGTTAAGTAGGGACAAGGGCCTGTAGTTAGCCAGTTGCATTTATTTATTTATTTATTTTATTTATTTCAAAGGTTTTATATAGCGCTGCTGGACCCTGGAGTATCAGAGCGCTTTACAATAGAGTTAGACACAATAAGATAAAATAGCAATATATGCAGAATTAGCAACAATATACAGTATTGCAATAAGTATATGATAAGGGGGGAGTGAGAGACAGATAAAAATTAAAAATAGGCGAGACAATTAACAGGGGAGATAATGTTGGATTCAGACAAGGTGGGGGTACAAGAGTAGAAAGAGTGGATGCTAGGTACCCCAATATTTGTTGTGGAGAAGTAGTTTGAGTTCTTTTTTGAAAAGTGAGAAAGAGGGGTTGCAGCGAAGGTCTTTGGGGAGTGAGTTCCAAATGGTAGGAGCATTACCAGAGAATGCACGGGATTGAGTTTTTTGACATTTAAGTCTGGGTGGGATCAGGAGAAGGGAGTCAGTGCTTCTCAGGGACCTGGTGCAGCCTGCTTTATCTAGTTTTGTTGCAAGGTAGACGGGGGTGTTTTGGTGAAGAGTTTTGTGGGTGATACAGGCAATCTTGTAAGAGGATCTTCCTTCAATTGGGAGCCAATTAAGATTTTTGAGGACGGGCGATATGTGGTCAAATCTTTTACAGTCGGAGATAAGTCGGGCAGCTAGATTGAGGACAGATTTAATCGGTGCAAGATGGGTATTAGGGGTGCCGGCAAGGGTGGCGTTACCATAGTCAAACCTGGAGAGGACAAGCGATTGGACAACGATTTTGAAATCATCAGCAGGAATGAAAGGTTTGATTTTCTTGAGGTGGAGAAGGGTGAAAAGAGCACTTTTGGCGGCATTTTTAATGTGGGGATGAGGTTGAGATTCTGGTCGATGCTAATGCCAAGGGATTTAACAGAGTTAGAGGTGGAGAGGGAGCAATTGAGAGCTTTGATATCATCGATCCAGTTTTGGATGGGAAGGGTATTGTTTTTGGGGGTGAAAAGAATGATTTCTGTTTTTTTGGGGTTCAGTTTGAGATGGTTGAGATGGAACCAGGCTTGTACTTTAGTCAGGGTGTCGTTTAGGTGAAGGATGTCGTTGTGGGATTTGATCTTGTAGTATAATTGGGTATCGTCGTCGTAGAGGTGGTAACTTATTTTAGCTTGTTTGAGAATGAGGGTGAGTGGTTCCATGAAAAGGTTGAAAAGGGTTGGGGAAAGGATGGATCCTTGAGGGACCCCGAGTGAGACAGGTTGAGGATTAGAAAGGAAGTGGCTAAGCTTGATTTGCTGTGATCTGTTTTGAAGGAATGAGCAGAACCATTTGTGAACAGTGCCTTCCAAACCGATTTGAACTTTGAGGGTGTTTAGAAGGGTGGGATGATGGAAAGTATCAAATGCCGCTGAGAGGTCAAGGAGGATCAGTAGTGAGGATTCACCTTTGTCAAGGGAGCGATGAATGTCATCTGTGATATTTAACATTGCAGTTTCTGTACTACAACCTTTTCTGAATCCTGATTGAAAAACATCAAGGAGATTGAAGTCAAGGATATGGTTCTCAAGTTGTGATAGGACACATTTTTCTAGGGCTTTAGAGAGGAAAGGAAGGTTAGAGATAGGGTGTAAGTTGTTAAGGTCGTTTGGGTCTGTAGAGGGGTTTTTTAGGATGGGAGAGATTTGACCAAGCTGAAGGGAGGGTGGGACGCAACAAGTGGCAAGGGAGGAGTTTATGATATTGGTCCAAATAGGGGCAATGGTAGATTTGAGGTCTTGGACCAAATGGGCGGGAAGAGGATCTTTGGAATGGGAGGAAGGTTTGAGTTTAATCATGATGTTAATGATCGAAGACACTGAAACTGGACTAAATTCACTCCAAGAAGCATTGTTTTTAGTTATGAGTCCATTTGGAGATAGGTCTGGATGCGCGAAAGCCGGAAGGGTTAGAGATGGGTCGAGGAGAGTGGGAAGAGTTGACGAAAGAGACATAGGGGTGTTGGGGAGGGTGTGTTGTATGTGGGAGGGTTGGAGAGAGGGGGGGAGGGAGGAGAAGGATAGTTCTATCTTATTGACTTTGTTACTAAAAAAGCTGGCGATTCCTTCGCATTTGTCAATAGAGGCTGAGATTTTAGGAGGGCCAGTGGAGGTTTGTTTTTTAACAATGCTAAAGAGTTCTCTAGGTCGGTTTTTAGCTTGGTCAAGTTGTGACCGGAGAAAGGAAGCTTTTTTATTGTAGATGTGTTTTTTAGGTCTCGTCCTTTACCATTGCGAAGCAATGGGAAATGGGGGAGAATTCAAGTGCTCGAACTGATTGTCAAACCACCGCTTTTTTCCGTGGCGTTTTCTTCGAGTGCACGTACAGGCACGCGCATTTGGCCCATACACTTTCATGGCCATCTGTTCCTGTTCCTAATGGCCCTCCCCCCTCCCCCAGCACAGAGCGCGCATCGCGGCCACACAGCACATCAAAGGGCTTCTCCCAGCGTGTGCTGTGCGGCTTCTCCTCCCCTAATTATGTGGCCGGCCGTACTTGTGTTTCCTGGCCGCTTCCCGGCCGCTCTTGTATTTAATTAGCAGCAGCAGCATTTCTCCTGCGCCAGGCCACATCAAAGGCTCTGTGCCACTTTCACCCACACAGCAACACTTACAGACACGCAACGCCACTCACACCCACGCAAGCCCACTATCATCCACGCAACACCACACTCACCCACGCAACGTCACTCACCCAAGCAACACCACTCACACACGCAACGCCACTCATCCACGCAACCCCACTCATACTCATCCACGCAACCCCACTCATCCACGCAACGCCACTCATCCACGCAACGCCACTCACCCAAGCAACACCACTCACACACGCAACACAACTCACCCACGCAACGCCACTCACACACGCAACGCCACTCACACACGCAATGCCACTCACACACGCAACGCCACTCACACACGCAACGCCACTCACACACACAACGCCACTCACACACGCAACGCCACTCACACACGCAACGCCACTCACACACGCAACGCCACTCAGCCACGCAACGCCACTCAGCCACGCAACGCCACTCAGCCACGCAACGCCACTCACACACGCAACGCCACTCACACACGCAATGCCACTCACACACGCAACGCCACGCACACACGCAACGCGACTCACACACGCAACGCCACTCACACACGCAATGCCACTCACACACGCAACGCCACTCACACACGCAACGCCACTCACACACGCAACGCCACTCACACATGCAACGCCACTCAGCCACGCAACGCCACTCAGCCACGCAACGCCACTCAGCCACGCAACGCCACTCACACACGCAACGCCACTCACACACGCAACGCCACTCACACACGCAACGCCACTCAGCCGCGCAACGCCACTCAGCCGCGCAACGCCACTCAGCCGCGCAACGCCACTCAGCCGTGCAACGCCACTCAGCCGCGCAACGCCACTCACACACGCAACGCCACTCACACACACAACGCCACTCACACACGCAACGCCACTCAGCCACTCACCCATGCAACGCCACTCACACATTGTGGGTGCAGGTTGTGGGTGCAGATTGTGGGTGCAGATTGTGGGTGCAGATTCAGAGTGCAGATTCAGAGTGCAGATTGTGGGTGCAGATTGTGGATGCAGATTGTGGGTGCAGATTGTGGGTGCAGATTGTGGGTGCAGATTCAGAGTGCAGATTCAGAAAAAACTCAGCAGCACCACCACCATTGCAATGCAATAGGTCTCGTTTTAACGCAAATTTAAGCTATAGGCCTGGTAAATGACAAAGCCTTTTATTTATGTTCCAAAAACCAGAACGCAAAAATAAAGGGCATTATCATTTACAATGCTAATAGTTCAGACTCGCGTTATTGCGAGACCTATTGCATTTCCAATGCTTGTTGTATTGGGCTCCGGCAGTTCTGAGGAGGGTAAGATTGTCATCGGTGGGATAATATCTCCAAACACGTTCAGATTGTCTTAGGGATCTTCTTTCATTATTAAGTTCAGAGTGGAACCAGGATTTGGGAGGGTTGTTTTTTTAGGTCGAGCTCTCGACCTATTGTCACTGAGTTAGCTCTGAAGGGAAGTCGATTGGTGCACGAGTGCGGATTGCTCCTCGTGGACGCGCATGCCCAGCCTCCCGGAGCCGTGCACATCTCCAGAAGCCGATTGCCAGGGTCAGCCATGCCTCTCCAGTCACACGCGCACACACACTGCATACACGCACACACACACACTGCATACACACACGCTCACACACAGGTGCCAAGCCCCCAAGCCCCACTTACCGCCTCTCCTGACTTCTGCTACC
The DNA here is from genome assembly GCF_964263255.1 of Lissotriton vulgaris. Lineage (NCBI taxonomy): Eukaryota > Metazoa > Chordata > Amphibia > Caudata > Salamandridae > Lissotriton > Lissotriton vulgaris. The sequence continues at coordinate 317,354 of NW_028253729.1, read as the reverse complement.
ATCCACTTTGTGAGAGTGGGCGCGGGCTTCTCCAAAAGACGGAAGTCCCGCCCCACGACTGCCGTGAGCGTGCACATCCCGAGACCGGAAGTTCGGGAGAGTGCACGCTCACGGATTGTTTTAGGACTTGTGCCCTGGTAATGACCAGCCGCCCCATCTCCACCTGGCAGAAATATTCATCACCTCCGAACCGAAGGGACAAAACCCCTCCAAAAGCATCAGTAGCTGCAGAGTTACCAAAAAAAGAAAAAAACTCGAAAAGCTACCTATATTTTCCAACCTAGAAAACAGAGCAACAAACCGTCAGCCATTAACCTTGACCCGGCTTAACATTCAGTTACTGTGTATGGCAGTACACAGACAGCCTTTTGGGCGCGCTGCTCTTCTGGTGTTTACGGTGCAGAAGTTCATGACTTTTGTCAGGTTCCGGGTGGGGCGCGGGGACTGATCTAAAAAGTCAGCCAGACTTGGAAAGTGCATGAAGTGGTGGAGTTCGTGCGGTGGGCTAATGGAGCAGCATCTTTCCCTGCACCCCGAGTAACAACACCCCTCGAAGCCCGGCCGGCATGGGGTGCAAGGGCAGCAAAATGAGAGGCTGTCTGCGACCGCGGAGGAAGGTAACGGGCGGGAAATCCGCATCTTTTTTGTTTGTTTTTAGTTTCCTTTTTAAAAGTTTCGCACAAGTTGAGGAAGTGGCTGTGGATGGGGGCGGCTACGGAGGGGGTGACGGAAGCCCTAGGGAGGGTATGGGGGGCTAAAGGACCGGGGGATGAGAGGAGGGCGCCGAGCCATGCTGGTGGGGAAGGGTTATCTAGTGGAGATGTTTCCGTTATGTATAGTCGGGGGTCGACGGATAGGGGCTCAAAAGATCCGCTCTTAGACAGCAGAGTGGACTTTTCGTGCAGTTTAATTATTTGTGGATCGCATAAAAATACATTTTACTCGATTAACGTAACGGGAGAAGTTTGAATCGGTGCGTGCCTCTTCCAAAACACATGATCCTCCCCCACACTCTGCTGCGGTGCGAGGGCACGCACTGGCGTGGCTTCTGATAACCCCTGCCTCCTCCACGCCCCCGGATTCTACCTCCTGTCACTGATGTCAGGATCTGTCAAGCCTCCCTTTCTGTCGCGCATCCTTAAAATAGCCGGGGGGACCCTTTCTTCTGTCGAGCGCGCGACTTTCTTCAGAACATTACAGCGACCGGAGGGAGGGCCCCGCCCTCCCCCCTTAAAAGCACAACAATAGGGACTGACCCCGTGTCTTGTTTCTGGCTCCGAGAGTCCATATTTTTACTATATACTGCATCCAAACAATTCCTGGAAGCCCCCAACGTCTCCTAGGAGTGTTGGCAATAACACCCGGGTAACCTGTTCCAGGGTAATGCATAACTGTAGTGTGTGTACACATAACAGCACGTGAAGGGGGACTTTTCAGTCATGTAGACAACAGTTGCTGAGAGCCCCTTCCATTTATTACAAGTCAGCAGTGGCTGGAATATCCCTTTTTTGTGTCTTTAGTGGATGAAATAAGACACCCATGTACTTACTCTTTAGTGCATCTCAATAACAGCTTTAGTTCACCTGCTTCATCCAGCGTGTGGCTACAATAGCTGAAGGCCCAGGGTCACTTGAGTGAATTCTATAATAATAATGCACGAGGGCCCATGTCACCACAGTAGTGCTCGCCGATGATGGATGGAGCGAGCGCCTCTTTCTTCTCCACAGCGGAAAAGCGCCTTTTCTCTTTGTTTTCATCAGTTCATGGAGAAATGGGTTTCAGTGTCTGACAGTAGCTTGAGGTCGCTTTTCTGTAATCCATGACAGCATCCCTTGGGAACCTCCTTTCCCTTCTTGAGTGGAGGGAAGTCATTTGTTTCTTTCCTTATTAATATCAATGACCTGCTACCTGGTATGGTCAGGTCCATTGGACTCTTGTAGCGATGGAGGAAGACATTATGTACAATTGGTCACTAAATTATGGGGTCAGAAGAAAAAAAAATATGAAGCATGTAATTCATCACTGTCCGCGGCACTATGACTTCACCATCTGCCATTTTAACCTGCAGAACTGTCTGGGCAGAGCTAGCACCCCATTAACAGCAGCTTAGCCATCATTATGCAGAAAACACAGTGGCTGCAAACCTGCATAATTTCAGTAGCCCTGGGTATGGTGGGTGCATTGCTTTCTGGCTCCCTGTCTCCATGTGGACGTCGAAAGTTCTTTCACTAGGTTGTAGGATGGGGGCAGAGTGAATGTAAATAGATAGCAGGGCAGGATTTCCTGGACTGCCTGCACAAAAACACAACAAGCCTTCTGGTTCTAAGTCGCACGTCACACGTCTTCACGGGCGCCTTTGTGAGCTAATGTAACAACCACTTGCCCCAGTGCCATACTTAACACTTTCAAATGTTACTTTTTATTCAACAGTTTGCTCTTTATCAAAATTATGCATTTTGCGTTACTTTTTGAAACAGGTGTGCACCTTGCATGAAACATCTCGAAAGATGCTAGTGGGAGACTTTTTCGCAGAAAAATTGTTGCAAAGAAAACATTTCTGTTCAAACCCGCTCTTGTGTCGGAATCTTGTGTGAATTTTTCATGCAAATTACACGACCAGTCAAAAAAACAAAAGATACACAAGATACCCAACCCACATTTCGCTCTGAAAGTTTAATTTCACAACCTTTCAATGAAACTATGTTACAGTTCGCCAAAAAATGCAGTCTTTTATTGGAGAAAACGGCTAGGTTGCTGTAGGTGTCACGCATGGCAGGGCGCTCCTTCCACGTATACAAAAACTTTTTCCTACCACTAAACCTCAGGCATCTTCTTGTGCGAGATTTGATCTTTTTCGATGAAAATCTGCTTTAATGACTATTGTTTCCCAGGTTTGAAGTGTTATGACAGCATTTGATTGCGGTGCGACTGGCCTCCAAGGTGTGAGACTCACCTTATCAGCCAGTCTGTGCTCACACTGAGTCTGAGTGTGCTCATCCTGAAGTACTCGAAACTCACTGAATGTTTGGTAATTCCCATGATCGTGTTGAAATAGTAGGAAAAGAGACAAACGGGATTGTCATGCTTCTCATGGAAACCAATTTAATTTAATGCTCGTTTATTAATGTGCCTTAACATTATCACAAACAGCGCTTTGTCACTGACTTATCTTCTTTGATTTCTTTCTTGAATTAACAATTCTTCAGTGTTGTATGGATTATAGTTGACGAATAACCCCAGGTAGCACTTTCCAGGCTGGGAAATTGAATTCACAGTGTTGCAGCTTTGTAGCAATTTAAATGTAAATACCAGGTGTTACTAGCTCTGTGGTACTCATTTTATCATCTTCGGGAGTGGCATCAAGACACTGTGCCTTTGTGTACGTGCTTACGTCCCGTCCCCCCTGGGGAATTCCACACTTTATTTCCAAGAAGTTAGAGGCACATAGAGGCACATATATAAGCAATAGACGAGCAGCTCTCTACAAGAATATGCCTGCCCTAATGTACTCTTTTACATACTCTTACATGCCTTTCTGAATTGGACACAGAACATCAAAAAATTAAATATTCAGGAAATATTTACGTACATTTACATCTACAGGTAGTACAAACCGGAACGACTGTGCTCTCTTTGCACTTTTACCTATAGGATCATGTGTGTTTAGGGGCTGATTCTCAAAGTTTTTTAAAAATACATGAAGTGTTCTCCTGTGGTACTAATTCAGGTATTCACTGATGCTTTTGTGAATCGGTCCCTCTGGGTGGGACGGAGGCTTGCTCAAGCTGCATTTGCAAAAAGCTTGCCCTACTGCTGAACATGCCCAGTATGAGAAAGCAAACCCTTTTGCTGCTTGTGAAGTTTGAGGATCAGGGTTTCGGTAATGCTGCTCATGGTGTAGGTGGATATATTTTAATCCATGGATAATCTTGCTATGTGTAGAAAACTTGCTTCCCCTACATCCTTAGGCAGTGGAAATAATTACTGTCTGCTGATCATGCAATGTGTGAAAAAAGCTTTAATGCTAGCCGCGCTGTGTGTGTAGGACACCTGCCTATACTGCTTGTCTTGCTCTGCAGACGAAGCACAGTGAGATGTGTGGGGGAATTTTCCCTATTATTTCAATTGTATTGTGCAATATAAACTTGCTGCACCGCTGCTTAACCTATGTGCAGAAGAATGTCCACACTTTTCCTACCCATCGTAGCAGGTCCTGCAGGAATACCCACAGCGAACACCGCCAACCAAAATAACTATACTGCACCAACATGTTTTCCCTGCGGTGATGCTGCCAGGTAACGTTTGGAGAAGTTCCAACAGGGAAAATCATGGGTCCATGCTAAAAAGCTACTTGACCTCGTGTAACCACCCAATAATGAATTTACCTACAATCTTAGATTGAGGGCCTCTGTATTTGTTGTGAAGGTCTGGAAGCATGAGGCAAGGTTTGAATTTGCTTACCACCCATGGTTGCAACCAAGGTCTCCATAAGGGCTTGGTAGCCATGCATATTGAACAGTACAGGGAGTACAACTCTTGTCCAAAATTACCGGGATTTAAAGACAATAAGATGCCTGGGGCCTGTCCACCCAGGATATCTTTACACTATAAGTGCAAAATGTGCTTTTGTAGCATCGGTGTCCATTAAAATTGGTCCATACTTGAATAAATAATCCCCTTGCTTCAGCAGGGAATTATAGTGAAATTTCCTGACAATCACAAGCCTTTTACCCCTAAAAAAAACAGGGCTGTGTCAAGAACTGGTGAAGAGTGAGTGGGGCTACTTCGATGCTAGAGAGCTGTGGGGCATTAAAGCTCCCAGAAGGAGGAAGGCTGATACTCCAAGTGTATGATTCATATAGAAACCATAACTTCACCATGAATCAATAAAAGTATCTGGGGATTATTGCGTAACTGACAGCAGGGCTAGTCAATATTCCTAGTTAATAGAACTCGAACTCACTAACTTAAATAAATAGAGGAGTTCAAAATGAAGGCAAAGTGCTATAATTAACATTATTAATTCACTCAAAGTTTTGTAATGCTATTAACAGAAGGATTGTAAATGTTCACCTGTACTTCTTTGTAGTCAGTTGCCTGTTGTGAGAGTTTCAGGTGATCGCCAGTATCAGAAGGTTCAGACTGCGTTGAGGGCAATTGCATGTGGTGTCCCATTGAACATTCCAGTGCATGGATCAGTGTGTATATATAATATACATTCCCTAAGTGTCATGTAAGGGTACTACGTTTTATTGCTCATGGAGGAACAGTATTGGAATTTAACATCCATAGCTGACTATACCACTGGTCGCCACTGTACTACTTAAATACAAGCCCGGTGGCTTGCTATTTTGTCTTGCACTGTACCCTGCTTTCCCACTGCTGAGGCACCCACAGAGCTCTCACAGCGAGTCTGTCCTCTGGCATGCATCATGCTTTGGTTTCCAGGTGCTCGTCTCAAACTTGCAGCATGGGCTGCATTCTCAGTACTGAGACCCTCGAAGCCCTTTTAACATGTATTTGACTCAACACATTTTAGGACTTAATTGGAGGAAATCCTTCCAATAAGCAGAGTTCAGCGCCTAGCATATCTGCCCCAGAGATCTGATGTGCACTATCTGGGGGTTCAAAACCTCAAAGACAGGAAGGGCCAACTCAACCTTTTATGTCCTGCTGTTTAAAAATGTGAGTTTAGTATTTACACTTGTAAACCACATCCAGGTGATGCGGTTTCGTCTGTGTGTCCAAGGCACTTTTATGAACCCTTCTGTTTAAAGGAATACATCAAAATATACACATCTCGCTTAGAACTGAATTCTTTGTTGTATAAAAGAGCTAGAGAGATGCTGGCAATAGATATCTAATTTGGGCACTTGATGTGGAAACCGTGTAATCAGCAGGATGCAGGCTCCAGTTCTGAAGGTCGATGGTGTGTTACAATGAATTCATTTTCAGTTCATTAATCTTCAGGTCGCAGGTTCTTAGTGCCTGAAAGAAGTAGTGTGCGAGTTCTCAATGTTATATTTATTTTCTGTTTATTTGCTGAACCATTAATTTGAATGTCAGCAGTAGTACCTTAAACTTGAGATGTAGTAGACAGAACAGAACCATGTATCCAGATTGCAGTTGAATCCAAATTACAAAAGCCACAATGTGATGGGCAAGCCTTGGCAACGGTGCTTAAATGGCAATATGTTTAATCCCATAGTTGCCCATTAAAGGTGGTTCCACTCCCTGTATCACAATCCAGGACAGTAAGTAGTGCTTGATTCTCAAATGATGAAAACTGGGTGTGGTGTCAGACAGAGAAAGAACAACACTTGCTTTAGAAGTGGTGGCTGGTGACATTTCAAAGTGTTGAGGAGTAAAAGGTGAAGGTGAGTTTTACATAGCGAGCAAGCAAAGCGAGTGAACCGACTGACACAAGGAGGGTTGGGGGGAGTTTGCCACCGCCTGGAGAACAGTTATTTTTTTTAAAGAGTGTAAAAATGTGCATTTTAAAGCAAATTTGAATAAAGAGTTAAGTGAGAAAGCAGGAAGTTTTGAGAAGCAAACAAAATGGTTCTGCTCCACTCATTCAAAATCTTAGTGCCCCCGCCCCCTCAAAAGCAGCGATCTACTTAGGCCCCTGCAGAGGGCCCCTTTCTCATTTCTCACTCATAATGTGCAGTGTGGCTGGACATCACCCCAGAGCTGTCAACTGCACGTGCCGCCAAAGGCATTCTGTCACTTTAGACTCCAGACTTAAAAACTCCTACATTTCAGCTTGGCACTTGTAACAAAAGCAAACTTCAGCCAAATTCAAACATCCACATGGCCAGTCATCTCACACCATGCATGCCACCTGCCAGGTCCTGCCCTAGCGGACCATTAGACCACCCTCCTAATGATAGGGTGTACCTGTCAGTTTTTTACCCCAACTCTACAAGGCCACGTTCACTAGTTTATTCTCACTCTCTCCATAACAACAAATACACCAGTGACCTAGGCAATACATTCAATCACCCGGATCTAACATCATAAACACGTATGCACCGCAGCAGCAATGGGAATGTCCAATTATTTACGCTACTTCTGGCTAAATAAAAAAAATATCTTTCTTTCTTAAATGTTCATCCTAAGCTGAGGGAAACACCATTTCTTTAGTTTAGAAGAGTAACATCAGGGCAGTCGTTTACAGATGTGAGAAAAATTATCTTAATTATAAACATCAATTCAGTCATAGCTTGAGTATACATGGCTCTACTTCCTTCAAGCTACATTTCTGTAATGCAAACACCATATATATATATATATATATATATATATATATATATATATATATATATGAACATGCATAGACTGTAGCCTTAAGTGATGCTTGCTCTGATCGCATGCTCTAAACTGAATTCAAACAGCTGATCCCTTAGAAGTCAATATTTATTTTTTGTTTTTTAAAGTAATGGTAATAGACTGAATAAAACAATGGGCATAGTGTTTCCAAACAGAGGGTAAAGATCTGAATCCACGAATAACACAGATGATTACTTCATCAGGCCTTCACCATCTTACTACACTGTGTAACGGAAGATGCTGTAGAAAATGATTTTCAAGTTTTGCTTGAACACATCTGCCACTGTGCCTCTCAAATTAAGCTATTCCCAGTAAATCCTCATTCTGGAGAGCTTTTAATATAGCACAAACTCGACCCGAAGGTATTTGTTTTTAGGTCTCGACCTGCCAATGCGCAAGCGCATCGCAGCTCGAGACATATAGAGGTGGATCAGGAAAGCTTATCAAGGGGCTTAGGCAGGCGGATTACGCACAGTGCATGTGCCCGTGCGCGCGCTTGCCATTTGTTCCCCAAGCCACCTCGCATCATCGCATCAGACCCGCCACAGCAATGCCGAGAGCTTCAGATTTCAAAGGAATGCTCTCCCCCGCCCCCCTCTGCGCAATGCCAGAGCTTGCCACTTCACGCTCTCCGCAGAATCAGCCCTCCTCCGAAGGCTTTTTTTTTTGTTGACTTGACGTGCCGTCCCGCACCACCTCCTGCTGCGTTTCCTGCTAGTCGGCGCCCGTTGCAGCTCGTAATTAATTTACTAAATCAGCAGGCAGTGTGTGTGCCATGTTTGAACTGCAAACTCCCAGTTCCGTCTGCCCCTGCTACGTCACCTCTCTCCCCCCCTCTGCAGGCGATGCACCCCCTCCCCCGTTCGCTGCCTTTTGCTCTCTGTAATGGCCCAGGGTGGCCAGTTGTGCCCCCACCTCCAGTGCTATAAGTATACCATCGAGACGTGAAGACTTGTCTTCCCTTTTGTTTTCTGCATCCATGGCCCTCCCTGCATGTCCCTTTAATCTGTTACTCCTCAGGTTGTCTTTCTACCCCTTTGTCCCACCCACTCCTTCAAATACACATTTTCCTCTCTCTCTCACTCTCTCTCGCTCTCTCTCGTCTCTCGCTCTCTCTCCCGCTCCTCACTGAGCACCACTACTGTTCCCCTCTCGTTGGCTGCGACGCATTAGTGCTCCGCTGACCTATTTTTCAAGGTATACAAGATGACATGCACACCCATTACACACATACATAGCACTAAACACATGACATACGTTCCAGCAACTGGTCATCTGCCAGGGGTGAGATGTAGTTAGGGGCAGGGCACCTAGATGAGGTGAAGGCTTTGTTTTTTTTTTAAGTATAGATTCGAGGAGACTTTCAAGTCAAGTCTGATCTGTGACAATTTGTGCAACAATGAACCCGGGCTTTTATTTTAAACTAATTGTGCTTGTTAATATAGCACTATTGTGCAAGATAGGTTAGTTTATTAATGCATGCAAGCGCTTCAGCGCCTCGTCAGTCTGCTATAGTAAGCGCTATATAAATGCAATTAAAATACAACGATGTGTTTCAGGCGCTTCTGCAGTCTCGATGTCCCGGGTTGTCTCCCAAGCAGGGCTGAGTTTGCTTTACAACATTACGAGGCTGGTAAAATGGTTACCTTTCAACTTATAAATAGCAGTGTAAGAGCGTGACGCCGTGGAGTATTCTGCACGCTAAAGCCAGCTGTGGTGCCGATAAAACGTTTTTAAAAGTCTATTTTCTTGCGGGTCAGAGGTCATGAGGTTTTATAAGCAGAAAAATGCCTTCCTTTCAAAGTTTTCCTCGTAGTTGTACTCCCTTGTGGTTTTACCTTCCTCAGACCTTGCTTCCCCCACTTTGCCTATGTGAAAACCAATGTTTATATTGGGCGTCCTGGTTTGTACATTCCCAAAATAGTCGAGAGCTGTTGCAGTAAACATTGAAAAAAGCTTCGGTTTTGTCTCTTTAATAACAAAGCCCACCCTTTACTACATTTTACAGCACACCTGTGTGGTTTCTGTGAAAGAGTTAGTGATATTCCAACTTTGTCACCACCTGTCCCTATCAGTTGTAAATAAAATGTGTTGATCATATCGAAATAGGACTCGGTTTACAGACCTCAGAAAAATGTTATTTTGAGTTGGTCTTGTCAGAATTTAAGCTTGTGATCTGCAGGTGGCATCTGAAAGCTTTTACCTTAGTGAGCCATTTGAGAGGAAAACAGTTAGTGTGTATTTATGAGGAAGACGTGCAGAGCTGAATTTGAGCCCGTGGTTTTCGAGCATTAATTGTCAGCACCAATGGTTGTGACATTCGGCCCCTTTGCTCCTGCGCACCGCCGTCCCCCAACCGCTCTACCGCCTTCACTCCACCGCTCTCACTCTACCGCCCTCATCTACCACTCTACCGCCCACACGCCCTCACTCTACCGCCCTCATGCCCTCACTCTACCGCCCTCACGCCCTCACTCTACCGCCCTCACTCTACACCTCTACTGCCCTCACACCCTCACTCTACTGCCCTCACGCCCTCTCTACCGCCCTCACTCTACCACTCTACCGCCCTCACTCTACCGCCTTCACTCTACCACACTCACTCTACCACTCTACCGCCCTCACTCTACTGCCCTCATTCTACCACCCTCACTCTACAGCACTCACGCTAGCGCCCTCACGCCCTCACTCTACCGCCCTCACTCTACCACTCTACCGCTCTCACTCTACCACTCTACCGCCCACACTCTACCACTCTACTGCCCTCACACCCTCACTCTACCGCCCTCACGCTCTCACTCTAACACCCTCACTCTACCACTCTACCGCCCTCACTCTACAACCTTTACTATACCACTCTACCGCCCTCACTCACTCTATCGCCCTCCCTCACTCTACCGCCCACCCTCAATCTATCTATGGCCCACCCTCACTCTATCGCCCTCCCTCACTCTATCTATCGCCCTCCCTCACTCTATCCATCGCCCTCCCTCCCTCTGTCTATCGCCCTCCCTCTATCTATCGCCCTCCCTCTATCTATCGCCCTGCATCTATCTATCGCCCTCCCTCTGTCTATCACCCTCCCTCTCTTCCACCCACCTCCTTCTCTAACTCCCTGTTCTCTTCTCTTCTCCTGTGCTGATCTGCTGCTATCTTTCACCCGCCTCCTTCTTTTACTCCCTGTTTTCTTCTCCTGTGCTAATCTGCTGTTCTCTTCCACCTGCCTCTTTCTCTAACTCCGTGTTCTCTTCTCCTGTGCTGACCTGCTGCTCTCTTCCACCGCCTCCTTTTTTAACTCCATGTTTTTTTCTGCTGTGCTGTTATGCTGCTCTCTTCCACCCACCTCCTTCTCTAACTCCCTGTTCACTTCTCATCTCCTATGCTAATCTGCTGCTCTCTTCCACCCCACCTCCTTCTTTAACTCCCTGTTCTCGTCTGCTGTGCTGATCTGCTGCTCTCTTCACCCACCTCCTTCTCTAACTTCCTGTATTCTTCTTTTCTCCCTCTGCTGATCTGCTGCTCTCTTCCGCCCGCCTCCTTCTATAACTCCCTGTTCTCTTCTGCTGATCTGCTGCTCTCTTCCACCTCGCCTCCTTCTCTAACTCCCTGTTCTCTTCTGCTGTGCTAATCTGTTGCTCTCTTCCACCCCACCTCCTTCTTTAACTCCCTGTTCTCTTCTGCTGTGCTGATCTGCTCCTCTCTTCCACCCACCTCCTTCTCTAATTCCCTGTTCTCTTCTCTTCTCCTGTGCTAATCTGCTTTTCTCTTCCACCTGCCTCTTTCTCTAACTCCCTGTTCTCTTCTCCTGTGCCGATCTGCTGTTCTCTTCCACCCGCCTCCTTTTTAACTCCCTGTTCTCTTCTCCTGTGCTGATCTGCTGCTCTGTTCCACCCCACCTCCTTCTTTAACTCCCTGTTCTCTTCTCCTATGCTGATCTGCTGCTCTCTTCCACCCGCCTCCTTCTTTAACTCCATGTTCTCTTCTGCTGTGCTGTTATGCTGCTCTCTTCCACCCACCTCCTTCTCCAACTCCCTTTTCTCTTCTCTTCTCCCGAGCTGATATGCTGCTCTCTTCCACTCGCCTTCTTCTCTAGCTCCCTGTTCTCTTCTCCGCTCCTGTGCTGATCTGCTGCTCTCTTCCACCCGCATCCTTCTTTAACTCCCTGTTCTCTTTTGCTGTTCTGATCTGCTGCTCTCTTCCATGCCGCCGCCTTCAACTCCCTGTTCTCTTCTCCTGTGATAATCTGCTGCTCTCTTCCACCCACCTCCTTCTTTAACTCCCTGGTCTCTTCTCCTGTGATAATCTGCTGCTCTCATCCACCCCACCTCCTTCTTTAACTCCCTCGTCTCTTCTCTTCTCCTGTGCTGAACTGCTGTCTCTTCCACCCGCCCCCTTCTTTAACTCCCTGTTATCTTCTCCTGTGCTGATCTGCTGCTCTCGTCCACCCCAACTCCTTCTTTAACACTCTGTTCACTTCTCTTCTCCTGTGCTGATCTGCTGTTCTCTTTCAACCCGCCTCCTTCTCTAACTCCCTGTTCTCTTCTCCTGTAATAATATGTTGTTCTCTTCCACACGCTCCCTTCCTTAACTCCATGTTCTCTTCACCTGTGCTGATCTGCTGCCCTTTCCACCCACCTCCTTCCTTACCTCCCTGTTCTCTTCTCCTGTGCTGATCTGCTACTCTCTTCCACCCACCTCCTTCTTTAACTCCATGTTCTCTTTGCCTGTGCTGATCTCTTCCACCGCCTCCTTCTTTAACTCTGTTTTTTTCTCCTGTGCTGATCTGCTGTTCCCTTCCACCATCTCATTCTCTAACTCCCTGTTCTCTTCTCCCATGCTGATCTGCTGTTCTTTTCCTCCGGCCTCCTTCTCTAACTCCCCTTTCTCTTCTCCTGTGCTGATCTGCTGTTTTCTTTCACCCCTCCTCCTTCTCTAACTCCCTGTTCTCTTCTCCTGTGCTAATATGCTGTTCTCTTCCACCCGCTTCCTTCCTTAACTCCCTGTTCTCTTCTCCTGTGCTGATCTGCTGCTCTCTTCCACACCACCTCCTTCTTTAACTTCATGTTCTCTTCACCTGTGCTGATCTGCTGCTCTCTTCCACCACGCCTTCTTCTTTAACTCTGTTCTTTTCTCCTGTGCTGATCTGCTGCTCTGTTCCACCCCACCTCCTTCTTTACTCCCTGTTCTCTTCTCCTGTGCTGATCTGCTACTCTCTTCCACCCGCCTCCTTCTTTATCTCCCTGTTCTGTTCTCCCGGGCTGATCTGCTGCTCTCTTCCACCCGCCCCCTTCTCTACCTCCCGGTTCTCCTCTCCTGTGCTGATCTGCTGTTCTCTTCCACACCACCTCCTTCTTTAACTTCATGTTCTCTTCACCTGTGCTGATCTGCTGCTCTCTTCCACCACGCCTTCTTCTTTAACTCTGTTCTTTTCTCCTGTGCTGATCTGCTGCTCTGTTCCACCCCACCTCCTTCTTTACTCCCTGTTCTCTTCTCCTGTGCTGATCTGCTACTCTCTTCCACCCGCCTCCTTCTTTATCTCCCTGTTCTGTTCTCCCGGGCTGATCTGCTGCTCTCTTCCACCCGCCCCCTTCTCTAACTCCCTGTTCTCTTTTCCTTTGCTGATCTGCTCTTAGCTTCCACCCGCCTCATTCTCTAACTCCTTGTTGCCTTCTCCTGTGATGATCTTTTTGCTCTCTTCCATCCGCCTCCTTCTCTAACTCCCTTTTCTCTTCTCCAGTGCTGATCTGCTGTTCTTTCACCCGCCTTCTTCTCTAACTCCCTGTCCTCTTCTGCTGTACTGATCTGCTGTTCTTTTCCACCACCTCCTTCTGTGACTCTCGGTTCTCTTCTCCTGTGTCGATCTGCTGTTCTCTTCCACCCGCCTCCTTCTTTAACTCCCTGTTCTCTTCTCCCGTGCTGTTCTGCTGCTCTTTTCCACCCCACCTCCTTCTTTAACTCCCTGTTCTCTTCTGCTTTGCTAATCTGCTGCTCTCTTCCATCTCACCTCCTTCTCTAACTCCCTGTTCTCTTCTATTCTCTTCTCCTGTGCTGATCTGTTGCTCTCTTCTTGCTCTCTTCTTGTAATATCAATAAATTTAAGTCACGTAAATACTAAACATGTTGCATTACAAATGCTATAGGTTTCACATTTGCAAAACTTAAAAGTATTGGCTTTGTAAATGACAAAGCTATTAATTTCGCTATTTTCAAAACCAACACATAAATAAAAAAATTGTCATTTACAAGACCAATAGCTCAAACTTTCCTAACGCGAGACCTTTTGCATTGCAAATGCTTGTTGTTGTTTGAGTTTAATTGGGGCAATTCCGTCAAGGGCTTGGAGAATAGAGATATTATAATGGTTGGTTAGGTCATTAGTACTGTCAGAGAGAGGGGGGCGAAGTAAGCAGGTTTTAATTGTGGATTCCAGTTCATCAAGAGGGATAAGGTGAAGGTTGCGTGTAGGTTTCTTAGGTAGGGTGTTGATGGGGGTGGGGTGATTCGTGGATCTGTTCATGTTGAAGAGGACGAGGTAATGGTCAGACCAGTCGATAGGAAGTATATTAGAGAGGGAGGCTAGATCATTGCTAGTTATGATAGCATCTAGGGTGGAGTCTACTCGAGCTCGGCGGTGAAGGGTAGGTCTATCAGCGCGGACACACGAGGAACGAGCTTCAACCTTGGGCTCTCCCTGATGTCTGTTCCCGCCGACCCCTCATGTGGCATGTAGCCCTCGACCTTTAGGCATAGGAGCACCCACAGAGGTAAACATAAGACATACATGACACTAGCATGTTTGACATTGCACATTTACACGGTCCTGATGAATCGCTGGTGAATAGACCCATAGCGTGAAACATGTCGACCTTCATCATCTTTAACCTCATCTAGGGTCACCTGACCTAACTTGTTGACTCATAGTGAGCCTAACCCCTCTTTTTAACTGCAGCCAGGGGACCGCCAGAATAAACTGAATTCAGGTACCCCTTGCTACATTTTAAGACCCCGCACATTATCACACCTAGCCCGGTCCACACACCCCCACCTCACCAAAAGGCAGTTGGAAAAAGATCTCCGCCAAAGAGCCCCTCTTTGAGGTGAGCCCGTCGGGGATTGCACCGCCTCCCCGACGAGGAGCAACTGCCGATGATGAAGCATGACATCCTTCGGGGTGTGTGAGGCCATTATATCCAACAAAATGGATGCCCCAGGATGTTACCCTAACATCTGTGGTCATGCCAGCTAAACACTCCCCCCATTTCCCATAGGAACAGTACAGCGACCTCTTTTGTTTCATTAGCATCTAGGGTGGAACCTTTGTTGTGTGTGGGGGAATGGCAGAGTTGGGTCATGTTGGGGATGTCCATGGTATTCTTAAAAGTGATGATAGCAGGGTCATCAATTTTATTCCAGTGGACGATGTAGTCACCAAGGAAGATATAATTAGAGTGTGATAGAGATGATTGGATAATGAGGTCAGACATCTCTTCAGTAAAAGAGATACAATTTCCAGGGGGGTGGTAGATGGTGTGCAGTCGAGTGGTGGGGGAGTCGTGAATAAAGAGATCTGCGCAGAGGTATTCAAAGGATGAAGGGTCTTGTGACTCGACAAGCTTGATGTTATGTTCAGTTTTAAAAATTAGTGCAAGTCCTCCTCCTGTTTGCTTGATTCTATCTTTCTTGATGATTGAGTAACCTAGGGGAATAAGCAAGTCGAGGATCGGAGTGGAGTGGGCGGTAAGCCAGGTTTCAGTTAGGAATGCTATGTAGATGTTTTCGCTGAGAATCGTTTCTGCAATCTCAGTGGCGTGGCAGGAGGCGGATCGGCAGTTGATCAACATGCAATGTAGGGGAGAGGGGTCAGGCTGTTGTGTTGGGGGACAGGGGGGATAGGTCTCAAGTGCTGGGTAGGTCTAGGGGATTTCGTGAGAAGGGGGAGTCTGCTTGTACCTAGGAGAACTGGGATAGTAGATTGATGAGAGGAGATAGGTCTCAGAAGTTGGGGAGGTCTAGGGGATTTCGTGAGAGGGGGGAGTCTGCTTGTACCTAGGAGAACTGGGATAGTAGATTGATGAGTGGGGTGCATAGTGGAAGTAGATTGAAGAAGAAGTGGCTTAGTGGCAGTGGGTGGACAGGGAGCGGAAGGTAAGTTCGTGGAAGTTATAAGTTCTGAAGTTGTTAGGCACATATGCAGTTGAGGATAGTGGGGCTTGATGGCATTATGGATTGGAATGATTGAGGAAGGTTGATCAGGTGTGGAATTGGTGGAGGAGCTGTTAGTGAGCGGAGGAGTGAGCGGAGGAGTGTTGATGTTGGTGTTAGTAATCCCGTTGGGGGTAGAGGGTTGAAGAGTTGGGAATGGGATTGGTGTAAATGAGTGGGGATAGGGTGTATTGTGAGGGGGTCGGAGAAAAGGTATGAGTAGAGGCAATGGCTTTAGTTAGGAGAGAGATAGTGCTTCTGAGTGAGGAGAGTTCTGCAACAAGGGATGAAAGGAGAGGTTCGCTGAAAGGGGGTGTTGAGGTGTGGATTGGATTAGGTTGAGGGGGAGGATCTTTATTGGAGAGTGGGAGTGTATCGGAGGTGGATGTGGGAGAGGTATTACTATTGGGCGAGCAGTTTAGTGGAAGTGTCGTGGGGGCAGTAGGAATTGGCGTAGATGGAAGATTGTGTGTACTTGAGGATAGTAAGGGGGTGAGGGAGAGGGGTAAAGTTTGAGGAGGTGTGGGAGCAGTTAGAGAAGTATTGGGGTTGCATGAGAGTGGGGTGAGGGGACGAGGAGAGATCGTAGATGGGGTGGTATTGGAGTCATAGGAAGGGAGGTGCGTAGCAGAGAGTGTAATATTGGAAAGGCGGGTTACCGGGGGGTGAGTGGTAGAGGGCGAAGGGAGGGAGGGGGTAATGAGGTAGGAGGGAGGAGAGCAGGAGGGTAAATCTGGAAGGGGTGAACGGAGGGTTGGGGGAATGAGGGGAGAAGAAGGTGGTACAATTTGGGGTGAATCAGGGAGATGGGAAGAGGGAGCAGAGGAGATGTTGGGGGGTGATGAGCCGTGTAAATGAGGCGGTGAGGGTGTAGTATTCAATGATTGTCTGAGGGATAGGGAGATAGCGCTAAAGTGTTGTTCAAAGATATCAAGGTTATTTTCTGATGCTTGAATGAGAATGTTTCCAGATTTGAAGATGGAGATATCTATTTCACTCTGAAAGGAGGGAGATGGCGTGGTGGAGAGTTTCAGGTCGTCTGGGATCTTGCGCGAATTAGATATAGGGAGGTGACGCAGAAATAGGTTTTTCCATTTGGATGGGCGTTTGGTGAAGAAGATGAAATTGGTGATAAGTGAGGAGGTTAGGCTGGTATGATGGTCGGCAAATAGGGTTTCAGGGTGGAGGCAGAGAAGTTTGTGCTTAAAGGTTTTCTTGCTATGTTTGGTTAGATGGGAGGGTAAAGGATAGACAACGAGTTAGGGCCAAGTTTAGAGATGGGTGAGTTTGTGGTCTCGGGGGGGGGGGGCGGAGAGCGAGGCGTGGGGGGGGGGAGAGAGAGGGGTGGCATGATTCAGAGAATATGGAATTGCAGGGGATATAGATGAATAAAGCATTTGTACGAAAAAGCAGCAGCGGACCTTAAAATGCCACACCTAAACTCCAGTGCCAATGGGTCTATGATCAAGTCAGTTTGATATTGTGCTGCCAACCCCGACACCAGCTGCTGTTTGGCGTCGCTGTGCTCTCCAGATCAGTTAAACAGTTTTTAGATACTCAAGGGGGCGCACCAAAATGAGAGTCCAAATAGAATAAGTAGAGAAATGTTCTTTATTTATCTTTGTTCAGCAAAAAAGGGCACATCAATAAAATATGTAGTGAGATCAGATGAATAGATGAATAAAGCAATAACAGAGTACAGTCAAGCATACAATAATAAAGTGTCAATAAAATGAATAGTTTAGGCAAATTGAAAAACAAATATAGTAATACAATATGAAGTGATGAGGACTAGATTGAATAGTTTAGGCAAATAGAAAACAGATGTATCGATACAATAATATAGCTAAATATAAATTAACATTAATAAGGAGCACATAAAAGAATTGTGAAATGCAGGAGATACAGGCAAAATACAGTAATAAAAATAATATAGCCGAACATATATTAAAAAAGTGCAAATAGGAGAATTAAGAATTGTAGGGGATAGATGCAAATAAAAGAATTATGAGTTGCAAGGGATACAGACAAAAACAGCAATAAAAATAATATAGCCAAGCATACATTAATAACGTGCCAAAAATAGAATTAAGAATTGCAGGGGCGGGACTTAAACCCTGGTCCCGAGCCAGACCTCAGCATCAATCCTTGTCAGGCTACACTGTGTGGTAAGTCATATAAAAACTGACACTAGATATAAACATTTAGAAGTAGAGACCATAAGCGCATGAGGGGATATAGACGAAAAAAGCAATAACAGTAGTGAGGCTTATGGGTCGAGGGAAACGGGTGGATGGCGGGAATAACGAGGGATATTGTCCGATGGAGTGATCCCCTACCCTGGAGCTCCTGTAAGAGAGCTCCTACTCGACATCCCCACCTATGGCAGGGTCAAGAAGTAATGAGGCAGCCCTCCTTAGCAGTACGTCCTCCGGAAACACCCTGGGCAAACCGGAACTCACGCACAAGCAATTCTGTCTGCAATATGTTCGCCGATCATTGGCAGTGCGCTCTCATTTATCCCCCCCTGATGGGCATCAGATCCACAGGCTGCACAGTAGCGCGATACAATGCCCCTTGGTTCGGCCCCCCCCACTCCCCAGGGGGAGGGGGACAGTGGCTGGACCGGGGGTCTCAGTGGAGGCCGCCCCCGGGAGGCAGAGCCCGAGCACCCAATGATTGGCGGGAGATAAGGGGAGCAAAGGCAGGGAAAGAGAAAGAGCGGGCCCACCAAGCATTGGGGCTGGGCCAGCTCAGCCATAAATTTAAGGTAGGAATGTGGTAGGGAGATACGGGCTATTTAAGGGTGGGCACCAGGCTCAAGGCCCTCTTTCTCCGGGGAATTTTGGCAGGAGAAGAGGTGCAGCGTCGACAAAGTGCGAGGTGAGGTGGGGGGAGGCGGGGGAGGGAGGGATGGAGGGATGGATCTAGGGGGGCTGCAGTGTAGTGGGTACAGAAGAGAACGTGTGGGGTAGCAAGGGTGGGGGGACTTTGCTGGGGCTGGGTGTGCAGAGTAACAAGTAAAGGAAGGGCCGCCACAAGAGAGTCTGCAATATTAAGAAAGATAAGGAGGGGTGGGAGTAGCAAGTTAAATACTCCCCGCAATATTAACAAGCGATGGACGGGGCAAGGGGACTTCTGTGGAGTAGGGGGGCCGCTGGGGTCCGTGGCGCGGGCTTTAATGGCACGGGACAGTGGGGTCAGGCTCCTACACAGCGGAGGACGAGGCGGCGTTCTGCGGGACTGTGGCGCAAGTAACAATGGGGCAGGGTGTCAGAGTGCCCAGGCAACAACAATAGCGGAGGGGGGGTGAGGTCGAGCACGAGTAGGTCAGGTCAGGTCCGAAGTCTTGGGGAGGGGGGCCCACGGGAGGGCTCGGGCGCAGGGAAAAAATAAGGATGGGCATGGAGGGATTGTGGCCAGAGGGGCCAGAAGTAGAGGGTGTGCTCTTCCACGGGACGGAGTGGGGGGCTCAAGGATATGCAAGGGGCGGTTGGGGATGTGAGCCAGGATAAGTGTGTAGAAGTGCACCCCCCCCCAGGCGGCGGGTAAAAGGAGGACGGAGTGGAAGGGTTGGTTGCTGGTTTTAAGGTTACTGAGATGGGGGCCGGGTAGTTGATGCCCCTTAGTGTCATGGGGCTGAGGATAGAAGTTTGGCGTAGCAAGAGGGGAGGGGCTGGTTCTGGGTACTGGGGGCTCTGTTTTCGAGGGAAGGCACAGCCTCCGGGCGTCAAGCGTATGAGTAGTAATAGCAGAGGGAACTGTCACTGTTTTGTCAGACAGTATGAAGGTGGAGAAATAAAAATAGGTTTAAGTTAAAAGTCACATAAGTACCAACGCATAAAGGACAGCACCAAACGTAACTCACATACAGGGTTTTCATAGGCAATAAACTGCCCCCCTAGCGAACTCACTCTGTGATCTTCTCGAGGCTGAAAGGCTAAGTCGCAGTACGTTGATTTGCCTTAATTTACAGCGCTTAGAGGATGGGGGGAGGTTGGGGGAGGGTGGGTAAGGAAGGTGCGGAGGGATGATGGGAGGTGCAAGAACGGACATACAAGGACAGCGGAAAAGGGCGCCAAGAGAGGAGGCATAATGGGGGTCGGATGGCAGGGCAAAGGAGGGATGAATTGGGTTTGGGGCCGTCCAGGAGAAAGAAAGTGGGGAGACAGGGTTATGGGCGCGGGCGAGAGACGTACAGTTAGGTGCCATTCGGAGAATAGGCCTCCAATGCAAAGGGAGCAGAATAAAGAAGAGCGAAAAATGTGTCGCATCAGCAGATGTTTGATTGGCACTCGTGGCGAATAGGCACTAAAGGTATACGGCAGGAATGAGGCATAGATTGGGTAACACGGAACTTGGTGGCCTTTGGGGGGTACTAGCAGATTGAACGAGAAAAAGTTGCACCTTGCCATGAAGGGATAACAATAAGTGAAGGTCGGCTCGATGTCCGGTGGGGCAGTTGCGCGCGTCGGAGTCGGGCAAGGTTTCCATGGTGCCCGGGGGACAAGAGTGACAGCGGAGGGGCGAGGCCGAGTGCATGGGAGTCGGTGTGAGGGGTGGTGAGGCGGGCCTCGGGACAGGTGCGCAGGGAATGGCGCCAGGGAAAGGGTGCCTGCTTGTGGGGTGTGGGGGCGCGCAGGGGAGGTTCATGATTGCGTGGTTCTGGTCGGGAGCGAGAGGGGGATGTGTCACATCCAGTTGGTTAACTCCTAGAGCATTCTCTCCAGAGGATCATCCTTTTGAACTGTTTTTGCGAGCTTTTCTCCCGGCTTTGGTGGACCAAGAATATCTGGCTTTGTTGTGCTGAACAGCGTTTGCGCGGTCCTGTACTTGCATGCAGTAGCACATTGGTGCCAGACCTGTTGACTTTGATGGTGCTTGTTGCACCAGTTACTCCTGTGATAGGTGGTGTTTTGTAGAGAAGTGATTTTTTCTGGTGGCGGGCCTCATTTCGTGCATGACATTTTCACAGGCAGCGAGGGAAGATACAGCGGAGGGGGTAGTGTCAGGAAAGAGGGAGTCATCACAGGAAAGGAATTTGTAAGATGAGGAGAGCAGGGAGGGCCGCCTATGGTACTAGGGGCTGGCGAACTAGGGGGGAGGGGGGGCGGAGCCGGCTCCACCAGGCATGGCAGGGAGAAGTGGATAAGGGAGGCGGGGGTTGGGGGGGGCAAGGGTGCAGGGAGCTTGAGAAGTGCCGGTGTTCTAACTAGCCGATCTTCCCCGTCGGTTTGATCTTCCCCTACGTCAGAGGGGAGATCAAACATACAGCACAAAGCTAACTAGCTGAGCTTCCCCGTCGGTTTGATCTTCCCTTTCTTTAACGTTCTTTGCTGTATTTGCGCTCGTCGGTTTGATTTTTATTTATTTATTTTATTTATGCATTTTTATATAGCGCGGACTTTACCCGAAGGCGTCAGAGCGCTTCACATTAGGAACAGAAATGAAACATAATGAGAAACATTACAGAAGAGCAGATTACTAAAACATACGTTACTTACATAAGGTAATAGTGACAATTGTGAGCAAACAAAAAACATGAGGTAGTAAAAATTGTGAGCAACCAAAAATACATGAGGTAGTAAAGGTAATAGTGACAATTGTGAGCAAACAAAATACTTGAGGTAGTAAAAATTGTGAACAACCAAAAATACATGAGGTAGTCAAAAGTGCACAAGAGGAAAAGTGACAAGTGGGCAGTTATAAGAGAAAACAGAGTATAATTTGAGGTATAATACTGCAATAAGTGCTCGGCCCAAGAACAGGCGTTACGTAGGCAAGGTGGCACTTGTGCAAGTATCAAAGGTAAAAACATGTGAGAGGTAGCAACCGTGTGTTACAAGGGCAAAGTGTTGTGTGCATGTTACAAAAGGGCACCGAACACAAGTACATGGAGAATACTGCAAAAAGGCAGACACTCCCACCACAGGAAAACACTGGGAAGGCACTCCCATGGTCATGGAAAGTAGAAAATATCAGTAGTGGGAAGTCTTCCTCCGAATAGCAAGAGGACGTGAATTACTTTTGGAGGTGTCTCTGGAGGAGGAGAACTTTGAGGTCCCTTTTGAAGGCCTGGGAGGAGGCGGTGGTCCGGAGCTCAGGCGGAAACGAGTTCCAGATTCTCACTGCGTTGCCTGAAAAGGATTGGGCTATTGTTCTTTCCTTCTTGAAAGTGGGAGGTTCAAGCAGTAGATTCTCGGCATTGCGTGAAGGTCTAGAGCCTCCAGAGAGTTTCAGTTTATTCACCAGGTAGCGGGGAGAGGAGGAGTGCAAGGCTTTGTGGGTGATACAAGCGGTCTTGTAGATAGCTCTAGCCTCGAAGGGAAGCCAGCGGAGGGTGGATAACAACGGTGTGATGTGATCGCTTCTTTTGGCCCCATAGATGAAACGAGCTGCTGAATGGAAGACAGACTTAAGTGGGGACAGGTGAGATTTGGGGAGGCCAGTAAGAAGAGAATTGCAGTAGTCTAGTCTGGAGAGGACCAGCGATTGCACCAGGGTTATAAGGTCCTGCTCCGGGAAGAAGCGACGGATTCCCCAAAGAAGGCGCAGTTGGTAGCGAGCAGATTTTGCAATAGAATTGATGTGGGGAGTTAGATTGAGTTTTTTGTCTAGAATGACACCAAGAGATTTTGCGCTGTCGACAATGATGGGTTTGTTGTTTAGTAGATTCATCTGATCCATCCATGATTGAACCGGGGGAGGAGAGAGTGAGGAGGAGAAGAGGAGGAATTCAGTTTTGGAGGGATTCAGAATTAATTGATGAGATGACATCCAGTTTTGAATGGAGTCAAGAGTAGATTTTAGGATGGAGAGATCATGAGTGGAGGCAACCTTGAGGTAGAGTTGAGTGTCATCTGCATAGAGATGATAGTGAATCCCGGATTTGCTTAGGAGGTTTCCCAGTGGTTCTAAGTAGAGATTGAACAGTGTGGGTGCAAGTATAGAGCCTTGGGGAACACCTTGACCCACCGCCACAGGAGACGAAAGACTGTTCGCTATTTTGATCATTTGAGATCTGTCAGAGAGGAAGGATGCAAACCATTTAAGCACAGTGCCCTCCATGCCCATTCTCTGTTGAAGAATATTGAGGAGGGTGTTGTGATTAACAGTGTCGAAGGCTGCGGAGAGGTCAAGGAGAATTAGCAGACAGGACCCCCCTGAGTCGAGTATCCTCAGCGCATCATCAACCACTTGCAGTAGGGCTGTTTCAGTGCTGCAGTTTTGGATGAAGCCGGACTGACAATTGTCAAGAAGATCATTGTCCTTGATATGACGAGAGAGTTGTTTGGCTACACATCTTTCCGTTATCTTTGCAAGAAAGGGAAGGTTAGTGATGGGGCGGTAGTTATTGAGGTCATTCGCATCAGCAGTGGGCTTTTTCAGCAGAGGGGTGACCTGCCCAGTTTTGAAGGGGACAGGAAGGGAGCCTTGCCAGAGGGAGAGGTTGATCAGAGTGGTCCAATAGGAGAGGGAATGGGTATAGAAGTCAAAGGCAATGGCACTGGGGATAGGGTCAAGCGAATGGTTGGAGGGCTTTGTTTCCCGTATGCATTTGAGAAGGGCATCTTCAGATATGGGATCAAAGCTCTGCCAAATGGCTAAGGATTTGCGCTCCTCTGGAGGTGTAGGATGAGCAACCTGATCCACAAGTGATTTCACCTTTCCATCGAAGAAAGTAGCGAAATCCGCTGCTCTCTTTGTAGAATCCTCCACCTTGGAGGTTGGGGGAGAGCAGCTCGGAGTCTTGATGAGATCGAATAGTTTTTTGGGTCTATTTTTGGCGGAATCAAGGAGGGTTTTGAAGTGCGTCGCTTTCTCAAGGAAGATGTGCTTGTGGTATTTGGATCTTGCTGTCCGAAGCAAGGCTAAATTGTCAGTGGAAGGCAATTGCCTCCATTGCTTCTCCAGGAATCTTAGCTGCTTCCTTTCCTCATAAAGGGATTTGTTGAACCAAGGTGCTGAGGGAGTGGGCCTTATCCTTTTGCTTTTGAGTGGAGCGACGTTATTAATTTCAGCTTCAAGAACTGTGAGGCATTGGGAGGTGAGATCGTCAACAGCTATGTTCGGGTCTAGCCTTGGAAGTGAAAGCAAAGCTGATTCACAGAGGGGACCGACATCAATGTTTTTGGCATCACGGAACCAGGAGATGGCCCTCTTGGGTTGGCCAAGAGTTATAGAGTGTGAAAGTTGAAGAGAGAATGGGATGAGGTGGTGGTCAGACCAATCTACATGAATAGGGGTAGTAGTAGAGAGCATGCCTGCTTTAGAAATAACAAGGTCCAGGATTGCGCCCTTAGAGTGGGTTGGTTCAGTGCAGTATTGGATAAGATCATTTGCCGAGAGGAAGGTGGCCAGTGAATTCGCAGAGGAGTCTTGTGGTGCGCCCCAGTGGAGATTGAAGTCACCCACGATGGTCTGATTGTCACTTTGAGAGTATTGGTCGCTGATGAAGTCTTTGAGATCTTCTATAAACGAAGAGCTACTGCTACAAGGCGGGCGGTAAATGATATGGAATCTGAGCGGTGAACGGTGTTGCAATTGAAGCTCAAGAGAAAGGCATTCAAAGGTGTGGGAGGAGCTGCTAGGAGACGCCTTAAGTTGGAGGGCGTTTCTGAAGATGACTGCAACACCTCCCCCCGTGTTTTCAGTTCTGTCATTCCTAAATATGGAATAACCTGTGGGTAATAGGAGATCAAATATAGAGTGAGAGGTATCTTTGAACCAGGTCTCTGTGAGGAAGAGCATGTCAAGTTTGTGAAGGGTGATGGTGTCGGAGATTTCAAGTTTGTGTTTTACTGCAGATCTGCAGTTGTGAAGCATACAGCGCAGCTCTGTCAAGACTGTTTTGGTGACGGGGGCACTTGGGCTCTGAAGGGTGATCGGGATATTGTACATTTGCGGAGGTGCTCGGGAGGGTTTAGGTGGACGCTTTGTTCTGACAGAGGTGATTGTCGGAATAGTGTAGACAGTGGGGTTGCTAGGGTATGCCTGTTGAAGAAGGGTGGCGTTCAAGGGCTTGTGTGAGTTAACGACGCTTGCAGACGAAGGGTTGAGCTTGGCTGTATTGGGGTGAGGGGGCGAGGTGCATCTCTGGGGAAGTTGCGAGGGGGTAGAGGTGCATGGAGGGGTGGGGATCTTAGAGCATAAAAGTGAAATGGCAGCTGTCAGCTGAGAGATGGAGGTGATCAGAGAGCCTAGCGTATTTTCCAGTGAGAAAGAGGCAGAGCACGGAAGGTTAGGTGGCTCGATTGAAATAAGGGGGGGTGGAATTGGTGGTGGACGGCAGGGAGAGGTGGGAGGACAGGGGGTGTGTTGGGGGGTGGGGTTCACAGGTGGGGAAAGGTGGAGGTTGGGAGCGGGAGTAAATGAATTGGGGGTTAAGGGAGAGTTGTCATTGTTGGTGTTGCAAGAGGGAGAGGAATTAGGGACAAATTTAGAGGGAGAAATGTGCGGAACACGTCGGCAGGGAAGTAGGAGGTGGGAGGCCTGTGTGGCGTCATGGGAGTGTAGGAGGTTTGGGCGGAAAAGAGGTGCATTGGTTGCGGAGGTCCTGTCAGTTAGGTGAGGTAGCAGCGAGGGAACGGTCATCTGGCAGAGTGAGGGGGGTTGAGAGAAAGGGAAGTTGAGGAGGGGAAGTGGTTCTGCTGGGCCCGAGGGAGGGAGAAGGAAGGTGTTCCTAGGAGGGGAAAGGGGGTAGTGCGGCAGTACTGGAGGAGTAGGAGGGAGGAGCGAGATGCAGTGGGAATGTGGCAAACACGGGGTGAATGACGAGGGAATGAAGGGGTGGAGAGGAGGGACGGAAGGAGGGCTAAGGGGAGCATAGAGACAGTGCTTGCTTGCCCTTGCGTGCTTTGCTGTATTTGCGCTCCCCCTACGGCGCTTATAAATTCAGCTGAAACCTATTTTTTTTGCCAGGCTTTTGTCTATGCCTTACGTAAAGCGCTGTTGCTATTTGTACGTGTATTTGAGCATAAAATTCTTATCGCCTGTAAAATTTGCAAATATTTACAGTTTTCATCATTAATTGTTAATCTATTTTCGTATGTAGCATATGGATACAGTAAAGTGAAAAAAATGTCACCACGTTTTTTGTTCCTAAATCATTTTTAGATTTTTACAAAAGAGGTATTTTTTGTTTTAATAATGCCACAATATTTTATATAAACAATTAATATATTTATACCTACAAAGATATTTCTAAGTATTGATCCATATTACAATACTTATAACAATGAGAAAGATGAATCCAGCAAATTACAATCAATATGGTTTTTGTTCTTTAATCGAGTACTTCTAGGTTTGTGCTGACTGCCTTAAACCTATGCGCTCCAACAACTAAGGAGGCGCTTTCAAAATGTGCAACTGGATTTATTAATTATGGTAGCATCTTCTGTTTTTTTAACTTTAAAGCTCCCTTACATTTTCGCCAGAAGCCATTATATTTAAAAAGGTGCTTCAGTCCATCTTGTGAGGTATATGGTCTCTGTTTTAATTTTTTACTTTTTTACTTCCCCATGTATTCAAGTGCTTGCTTGTTCTGTTAAATATGTGAGATTCCTTGACAGTCTGCTTTTAACCTCTCTTGTCCGCACCCTATCAGCCCACCACCCGAATGAACTCATCACCGACTTTATTTGCACTTTTTAATAGCGTCTCTGTACTAAATTATTTTATTTTGGGTTTGTTTACCAGTCACAAGATTAGAAAAGTAACTACAATACTGCCTTGTTACTCATATGTTTATGAATTTAAATATATATATTTTTCTCTGTATATGCTTTTCAACAGTGTAACGGTGCTATGATTGCATGTTATGGCATTAGTTTTAATTAACTGTGCTAATGTAATAAACTAGAGTGCCATTTATTTGATTAATTGATTTTTTTAAAAGCACTTTATAAGTCTATTGGGAAGCACTATGTAAATATTGTAGCAGTTGTATTTTAACCCCTTTTTCTGCTAGGGCTATCCCCCCACTATTTCCACCCCCTTTTCTCATCCTTATTTTGTTTATTTGTGGTAGTTTGTATTTAGGTCCATTGTAAGTTTTTGTTCACCTATTTTTTTTTTAATCACATTTATTTTTATTTTCATTTAGACAAAACATTGCAACAATCTGACAATCACAGTACAAAATGCTTTTATAGCCCCTTGTCCCTGTTCTAGTATCAGGAGGTTGATCCCTGGGGCGAGATGCCATGAGTTCTTGCATGGTGGTGTGGGTCCTGCCCCGCAAAAAACTGTATCTAATAGCTCTCGTGTCAAACCCCCTTCCTAAACCCTCCCTAACCCCAACTGTCTTCTCCCTTGAACTGCCCCCTTCCCCCTTTCCCCCCCTTCCGGAGTGTTTCGTTGTGCAATTGTAGGGCTTTTGAATGACCCTTTTCATACCTTTCGCTTCTCGTCTCTTGGTGGTTTGTGGAACTCATCTACCAGTCTGAGGACTCTGAGATATTTTGGGCACGTAAGCTCATGGAATTTGTGGGACAGCAAGGAGACCAGAGTTGACCATGTTTCTTTAAAGGTGTCTGAACTTTGTGTAAGACAGGATTGTTTTTGCTCCATCCCCATTATGTACCATAGCCGGTGGAGCCAGCCCCTGTGTGTGGGCTTCCTTTACATGCCCCAGAGTGCAAGCATATGTTGTTTCGCTGCCCCTATCGCAAGCCCTATTTGCCTCCCCCGAATGGACTTAAGTGGGAAACTAAGTTTGTTGGGCAGGCCCAAGATCGCGTACGTTGAGAAGTGGGGAATCTCTGTCTAAAAATACTCATCTACGTCCCTTGAGGACCTCCTCCCAGTATTCCTGCACTTCCGGGCATTCCCACAACAGGTGGAGCATGGTCCCTATGTGTCCACATCCCCTCCAGCACATGGGATCCTGACTTGGATTGCTCTGGTGCAGTCTCTCCGGGGTCAAGTGCCAATAGTATGCCACCTTGACCGCAGATTCCCGACTGGCCATGTTGCGAGCTGTGTGATGCGCCCGGTAGAACATGTCCTGCCATTCCTTGTCCGAGAGTGCGCGTCCTAGCTCCCGTTCCCACCGTGTCTGTCCCGCAGATTTAGCCACTGGTGGGGGGGGGTCAACAACTTATACAGTTCCGTGATTGCCCGTTTATCCGTGGATTTGGCCAGGAGCCACTTCTCATATGGCTTGAGATGGCGGCCTACATGTGGGATGGTATCTTTATGGGTAAGCCAGTTTCGTAGCTCAAAAAAATGGAAATTTTGCGGCTTGTCAATGGAGTACCCATCAGTTATAGCTTTCAGTGTCAAGAAGCCCTGCTGATCAAACAAATGTCCGGCCCAGTTGCACTCTGCCTGTCTCCACTGCGGGAAGGAACCAGAGACCATTCCCGGCGGAAACGCCGGGTTGTCGTACAAAGGCGTTATTGGCGAGGGGAAGGACGTGAGGTCTCTGGCTACCGCCACTGCGTCC
Organism: Lissotriton vulgaris; assembly: GCF_964263255.1. Taxonomy (NCBI): domain Eukaryota; kingdom Metazoa; phylum Chordata; class Amphibia; order Caudata; family Salamandridae; genus Lissotriton; species Lissotriton vulgaris. Next base: position 289,372 of record NW_028253729.1, on the reverse strand, counting down.
CAGACCTGGAGGAGTGTCCTGTTGATGGGCGATTTTTAAATGTAAGCTGGCCTATCTGGACGCACCAGAAATGGGATTCGCCAGAGCGGCATCCCTGTCATGGCTCTGTTCTGAAACAGCCTGCGCTTCTCTGAGGTCGGCCTGGACCACTCCAGGAGGTATTGCATTTGTGTTGCCTGGAAGTACCGCTGTAAGTCATGTACACCCAACCCTCCCTCTGCGGGGACCCGTGTGATCAGGTTGCGCCTAAACTTAGGACGTTTACCGGCCCAGATGTATTACTGTATTGAGTCCTGCAGTTTTTTAATCATGGCTATAGTAGGGGTGACCGGGATGGTTTGGAATAGGTAAAGCACTTTTGGCAGCAGGGACATTTTGATAGCGGCCACCCGGCCAAACCACGAAAGTGGCTGTTGTCGCCATCTCCGAATATCCCCTTGGATGCGTGTGAGAAGCTTGGTGTAGTTCAATTCAACTATCTGGTCTGTTGTGTGCGTCAGTTCGATCCCCAAATAAGGGATCACCGTTTGTGTGGACAATCCTCCCAGTTGCAGTGAGCCTCTATTGGCTTGACGGGCGTTACGCCCCAAGGGGAGAGTTATCGATTTTTCGACATTCATTTTTAAGCCTGACACCCTCCCCAATCGCTCCATTTCCTCTAAAAATGCTGGTATTGAGACTCTAGGGTTGTCCACGGTGATCAGGATGTCGTCTGCATATAGGCTTATAGTGTGTTCTTTACCCCCAAATGTAATGCCAGTGATGGCCTTGTTGTCCCGTACTCGCTGGGCGAAGGGTTCTAAATATAGGGCGAACAGCAGAGGCGAAAGTGGGCAGCCCTGCCTCGTGCCTCGTTGGATGGCAAACGGCTTGCAGCTCGTCCTGTTCACCTTGACTGTCGCTTGGGGAGACGTATAGCAGCCTGCCACCCAGGCCCTGAACCTGTCACCCACTCCAAATCTCTCCAGCGTCCTGTCTAGATGGATCCAGTCCACCCGGTCGAATGCTTTTTCGGCGTCGACCAATAGAAGGGCCGAGTCCGTTGCGTTATTGTGTGCTTTATCAATCACGTGCATCAGGCGCTTGGTGTTATCTGTGCTTTGACTGGAAGGTATAAAACCTGCCTGATCTGGCTCTATTATACCGAGGAGACACGGACCCAACCTTGCGGCTAGAATCCTGGTGAAGAGCTTTAAGTTGAGATTGAGGAGAGAAATCGGCCGGTATGCCGCGCATTGCGTCGCGTCTTTGCTTGGTTTCGGCAGGACAATAACGTCAGCCTCCAGCATCTCTGGTGGGATCGATCCTGGCCCTTCAAAGTAGTTGAACAGTTTCGTGAATACTGGGTTTTGGAGTGGGCAGAAGGATTTATGAAAGCCTGCGGAAAATCCGTCTGGGCCTGGCGCTTTAATTGGTTTGAGGCGTGCAATAGCGGAGATCACTTCCGCCAGCTGTATGGGGGCGTTGAGAGCCAGGGCGTTCACCTTATTAAGGTCCGTTACCCTAGCTTCGTCCAGGTATGCTGTTCCCGACTCAGTGTCGGAAGCCGGATCAGCCTTGTAGAGTTTAGCATAGAACGTCTTGAATGCCTCTGTAATTTGGCCGTCTTACCGGAGTTCCCCAGCACCCTCCTCGTGGATGATCTGGATTTTAGATCGGACCGTTTTCGCTTTAAGTTTATTGGCAAGCAAGTGGCCCGTCTTATTCCCCCCCCACGTAGTACGTGTGCTTGAGGCGCAATGCAGCATATTCCGCCCGATCCAAGTCGATGCTCGCAAGCTGTGCCCTGTCTGCTTTCAACTTGCGCCAGATCCTAGGGGCCCCTGTCTGGCTGTGCACCGCTCCAACTCTAGCACCTGTGCCGTCAACTCCTGAAGACGTTCCTTCCGTTCCTTACTGTCCGCAACCGAGATCACTATCAGCTCCCCTCTCTGACGACTGCCTTGAGTGCCCCCCAGACTGTTGTCATAGCCACCTCCCCTTGTCGTTCTGGCCCAAATAGTCCGTGATGCTTTGTGCGAGCTGCTGAATGACCCCTTTGCGGGAAAGCTGACTCTCTCGGAGGCGCCAGTTACCCTTACGTGGTTGCATTTGAGGGACCTGTAAGCGCAATACTACTTCATTGTGTTCTGACGGAGCTTCCGGGGCAACCTCCAAATCTTGTACCATGGGGGCCAGTTCCACTGAGCTAAGAAAGTGGTCAATTCTGGCATATGTACGGTGCACATGTGAATAAAAGGTGTACTGTGTGGTGTGTGGTGGACCTCCCTCCACGTGTCCAAGAACCCCCTATTGGCGAGCCAGAGCTCTCCCTCAGTAGAGAGAGCTCCGGAGTCGCCGAACCTCCAACCCGACCTGTCCCTCTCATTTTCCATAACTAGGTTTATGTCCCTGCCTATCAATGGTTACCTCAAGCTTGTACTCATGACCTCTGAAAGTGCCCCTGTAAGAAACGCCTCCTGTTTGGTGTTTGGAGCATATATGGATCCTACAGTGATCAATAGGTTCCCTATAAGAACAGTGTTGGCTAATAGCTTGCCTTTGATTTCTGCTACTTTGTCCCCCACCCGACCTTTGAAGTGTTTAGCAAAGAGCAAGGCCAATCCTGCTTTCTTGACTTCATGCGATGCCAGTCTTTTGCCAGCAAGTACGTTTCCTGGAGAAGGCATACTGCTGCCCCAGATTTCTCCAGATAGGAGAGTACTGCCCGTCTTTTGATTGGGTTATTGAGCCCCTTAACATTAATAGTAAGAACCTGAATAAACTCGTCAGCCATGAGGAGGTATGTACCTTATCTCTCTCTTTCACTGTCCTGTGTCGAAGCTGCCCCACCCTCCTGTACCCTTTGCCTGAGTGGAAGGAACACACCGCCACCTACTCCGGATCCCCCCCATCCAACTCCTTTCCCCCCCTCTCCCTCCACCCCAACCTTAAACGTGAAACCCCAAGTTGTGAACTTTGTCCCAGGCCTATGTAACGTCAGTCCAGGCCTGTGGTAGAGTGTAAAGTATGTGGGATGCGTGGCAGTGGCGGCCTGAGGACCCCCGTCCCGTCCCCCAACCATGGCGTTGCAACTTAGCTGGATAACAACATCGTTTAAATCCATCTATGAGTTGGCATTAGTGTCCTTGGATACCTCTTGGATCGCTGCAGCCTTTTCTTGTGCCATGGTCTCCTGATTCGATTTGAGGCCCTTCCTGGAGGAGCGCCCACGTCGTACCTTCTGCCAGCCGTCACCGGTCGTTCACGGGGATCCGGACGGGACCCGAGAAGAGCACCTCTCGTCGTCGTCATCCTGCTGGTCCCCCTCCTGTCGAATGCCCAGCAGGGCGCAAGTGTCTCGCAGGGACCTTAGCTGGTGCAGGTCCCCATTCCATTTGAAGACTAGCCAAAAGGGGTGCCCCCATGAATACGGGACCCCTTTATTGCGTAGGAAGGTGGTGGCCACTTTGAGCGCTCTTCGCTTCTGCAAGGTGATTGCTGACAAGTTTTGTAATAGTTCCACTGTGTGACCCTGAAATCGAAGAGGTTGCTTTAGGCGTGCCGCTTTCAGCATGCGTTCCTTGAGGGGGTAGTCTGGCAGAAAGGCCAGGATGTCTGCAGGGGGAGCCAGGTTTTGGCGAGCCAGGGCCACCCGGTGGGCTCTGTCAATACTAATCTCACAGTCCTCTCCTTTCTCTAGCACCGCTCGGAATAAGCTCTGCAGGTACCCCGCCACGTTGTCTTCCTCCGCTTTAGATGGCACATTGCGGACCCGAATGTTGTTGCGCCTTGAGCGGTTTTCAAGGTCTTCCGTGTGTGTTTGGAGGTCCATTTGTTGCTCATTAAGTCTAATGATTTCCTGCTGCAAAATTTCTACCTCTTCGCTCCAAGCCTTCCCAGCGAGCTCGGTCTCGGCCACCCGTTCACTGAGGTCGTCGACGCCGTGACGTAATTTTTTGTAGTCCCCTGCAATTTCTTGTCTGAGGGTTTGAAAGTCGTCCTAGAGATAGGTAAAGAGGGCCTCCATGAATTCCTTAGTTGCTGGTGCTTCCCCTTCATCTCTGTATTTTCCCTTGGGAGGAATCGGCTGTGCCGGTTTATCATGTCTTTTGTCGGTCTTGGAAGTCCCTTTGGCCAGCATTTCAGGAATGGTGCGGCCTCGCTTGCGGCTGGTGGCAGACATAGTCTATTCCCTTACGGGTCTGGCCGTCTTCCCAGGTGTGCCGCCATCCCCAGCGAGACCACAATCAATGGCGGGCCCGTGTGAGGGGGATGAGGAGTTGTTCGTTTGAGTGGTGCTGCGGTGCGGAGATTGCCTTGTCCCCACTGGCCCCGGCTCCCGGACCGTGCTATTCTGTGGTTTCACGGGCCAAGCTTCTTCCCTCGTACCTCAGTGATCTTGTCTAGACCGCAGGGTGGTCACCTCTCCTCACCCCCTGCCGCCGCCGATCCCCGTGGACCCGTGCAATGCCCCCGAGCTTTTGCCCCGGGCGTCAGGGTCTGTCGTCCATTGCTCTGTGGGCCCTCACTCCAATGCCCCGTTATTGGGTCTCCAGGGCCTTCTTTTCTGCCTACCCCTAGGGCGAAATCTCGTGGCGCTGGTGCTGTAGCTGGGCCAAGGTTTGCGACGTGGGGCCGCCTGCGGCAGGGGTTGCAGTGCTCCGGCTTCAGGTACCGGTTCACCCGGGGTCCCTCTCCGGGGGCTCGTGTGGTGCCCCCCGATCTCTCTCCCTTGGACCCGGAGCCCACCTCCGATGCGCACCTTCCCAGGCGAGGACTCTTCACTCCGAACTAGGCCCCATCTGTGCTAAGCCTCTTGGAGCTGCCCCCAGGGGTGCGGCCGCGTGTCCCAGCGGCGCCGGCGCCGACCTCGGTCTGTTTTAGCGCCGGGGGCTCGAGTATTTGCCCCCTGAGTTTCTGCCCTCAGGTCCGCCCTGCCTCACTCCTCACCTCCGTGTGTGGCAGCTTCTGCGTCCGTCTGTTCCCGCAGCCGCCACTTCACCGCTGAGTAGGCCCAAGCCTGAGCCTATAGTAGCTCCCCCAGCCGCCCGGTCCAGGGCCTCTCTCTGTGGGTCGTACCCCAGTGGCCCGCGGCCGCATCTTCACCCTGCATCACACATCCTCCTCTGCGCAGTGCCAGTACGTCCTCTCAGCTGCCACCAGGGGCCCTTCCGCAACTGCCACTTCGTTAGCCGGGCCGGCAACGGCCGCCTCTGCCGCCTCCTGGGTTTCGTCTCCGTCCCGACCCCCACCGCGGCCGCTGAGTTCTTTGTCAGTATCTTGCCTACCGCTTGTGGTCGGTATGGGGCTTGGAAGGCGAGATGGTGTGCTTTTAGGCACGATTAGGGGATTTGGCATGAAGAGCCTCTGTGAAACACGTCCTCCTAAGCCGCCATCTTGGCCATGCCCCCTCCACCTATGTTTTAATCTAAACTTTCTGCCCTTATTCCCAACACACGGATGATTTAAAGGTACCCAGTGGTATTGTTTTCCCCTTCAAAATACCCATAAATGTTTAAAAATACTTTTATAAAAATTCCTTTTTCTGAAAATATTTGTTTTACATTGCTTCATTGGAGTCTTGTTTTTTTCTTGTAAACTGCATCAGTATTTGTGTTGATTAAATTACCATCATCTTACAGTTTCTTTGAGACCCAGTTGGCGCCGAACGACATGGCCGCTCTGCCGTGAAGCTCCTCCATGCGGGCTCCCAGCGGCAGCGAGCGGGATGCGATCCGCTACACCTGCCTCCCCCAAACACACGGAGCCGACTGCTGATGTCCTCTAGAGCAGCCGGGCGAAGTTTCCACATCACGGGAGCAACCTAGGGCTGCGTATACGGCGGAGGGGATTCGAGGCCTCCGGACCGCGGCTCCATCTTCCCTTCTGCGCTGGTGCGATGGGTGAGTGCTGCCCGGCCCTCGGCCGCCGTGCCTCTTTTCCCCGCTGCTTCCCCCGCTGGGCTCACACGGGCATCTCCCTTCCTTCACGGCTCCCGTTTTTTCGGGGCGCTTGGCTCCCGGAGCGCGACAGCGGCCTTTGGCCCAAGGGAGCGCCGGGGCCTCCATCTCTGGACCGTGCAGGAATACGGGTTGTGGCTGTGGGGCTTGGCCAGGGGCGGTGGGTGTTGGGGGTGGGACGGCTGGGGATCCTGGCGGCAGTCTCCGGCGACACACAGCGGCCCCGCCATACACTAGCCTGCTTGGAGACCGTGTCTCTCCACTTTCCTCCGGCGTGGTCGCCGTGAGAGGGTTGCTCCCTGCCTAACGACACTGAGTGTGGAGCGGAGCCCGTGAAACAGAGGGACCCACATTAAGGTGGCTGTGCTGGCTGTTCCCGACCGCCGTTTTCAGTAATTCGCTCACGCGGACTGGGTCCTGCTTTCATTACTCTGTCAACGCCGGGCCTGCCCACACCCTGGTGGTGCCGGTGGTAAGGCTGCCATCTGATTCTTTGGTTCCTGCCCTCTGACTTGCTGCCCGGCACTTTCGCCATTGTTACTGCGGCTGCGGCTTCTCCACACGGCCTTGGGGATGGCAAAAAGGGACCCTGCCCAACGGAAGCTTAGCTTCGACAAAACACCCCTCCTCACCGCTGACCCCCCCGCCTGGCGCGGCATCTGGTGCTCATGGCCTACCGGACGGTGGCGACGCAGCGTCCATGATGGCCGCTATGATGGGGGAAATGCCCGCTGGCTTCAAGGCCCTGGATACTCGCTTTGACAGCCTGGAGAAAAAACTGTCGGACATTGGTTCCACGGTGCAAGCCCATGACCGCCGCCTCGACTTGGCGGAGTCCAGAATATCGGATGTTGAGGACTGGTCCGCTAAAACACTGAAACGGCTGGAACGTGTCGAGAAAATTCTTAAAGATGTGGCCATTAAGAATGAGGACTTGGAAGCGCGTAGCCGGAGAAATAATATTCGTATCCTTGGTGTGGCGGAGACAACTGCCACGGGCCGGTTTGATACCTTTGTAGAACGCCTCCTCATTGAACTGTTCGGAAAAGACACCTTCACGTCTGGCTCTGTAGTAGAACGGGCGCATAGGTCACTGGGGCCTAGGCCGCGCACAGGGCAAGCGCCCCGTCCCATCATTGCCAGGATTATGAACTTTCGAGACCGCGACGCTGCGCTCCGAGCTGCACGTGAGATGGGAGAAGTGCAGTGGCAGGGTAGCAGGCTGTCTTTCTTTCTGGACTAAACGCTCATGGTACAAGAGGCATGAAGGAAATACACTAGCGTCAAAGCCGCCCTCCGCAATCTTGGCTTGAAATATAGCATGCTCTATCCGGCACGACTGAAAGTGGAGGTGAACGGCCGATTCCGCATCTTTGACTCTCCGGCAGAGGCCCAAGATTTCTGTTATGGCTACAAAAAACAACCACGCTCGGCTCCCGGCTCTAGGCCTCACTCTCCACCTCAATCTGAAACGCAGGCCAGTGCTGACTTGTTCGCTGAGACTGGCCCAGGCTGATCATCCACTGCTACTCTATGCAGGGATCCTTCTATATGGTAGTTGACAGCTCGGCTCTGTTCGGTTCAAATACATGCCAATATCTCATTTGACGCTCTGCTGGGTCGCCCGCATGGGGTGGCTTTGCTTCCCCCTATGTTTCACTTTTATTGGGGTTTGTTAACTTTCAGTTTGCAGATACGTTCTAATACCATGTTCACTTTGCTATTTGTGTTCTGCACAGCTGTTCAGAGCTTGTTTGAGTTCTGACTCTCCAGGGGTGTTGGGAGGCTGGGTGGTGGGTGGGGGACGGGGTGTGTTTTTTTTGTGTCCAATTTTATTTCTGTTAGATTGCAAAGCTTATGGGATCGGCTTGTTTGATGACCGCTCATCGATTGCTGTCATGGATTTCACAATATGGCTGGGTTAGGCTAAAGTTGATGTCATGGAATGTTCGTGGCTTGAACACCACTCGTAAACGTAAACAGGTTCTGCAATATGCTGACCGCCATAAGGTGGATATCCTCTTCCTGCAGGAGACCCACCTGGTAGGGGCGGACACCGCTTCATTGGCTAGGGGTTTCGTGTACCTATAGAGTGTTTTCGACTTACAGTAGGTATGCACGGGGGGTTTCAATTCTTGTCCACAAATGAATACCCTTTGTGTTTACAGACAGTAAGGTGGATGGAGAAGGCAGATATGCGGTACTTTCTGGTGTGTTGTATGGATACAAGATTGCCTTGGTGGGGGTCTATGGCCCTAATACTGACTCCCTGGCCTGTTTCCACGACCTGCACCTAACACTGCTCCACTCAAACATATAGCTGCTGGCGTTGGGGGGCGACTTCAACCTATTGATGGACTCTGGCAGGGACAGCACGTCTTCCTCCCCAGATCGCAAACCACTTGCCCGCGCGGCGATAGCAGCTATTTGCTCACACTTCTCGCTGCTATATATAGAGGCCAGACTACACGCTCATGCTCCAGCTTTTACTCACCACTCCAGCTTCCACAACACCAGCTCCAGACTTGACTATTGGCTACTCTCTCCGGGCTTTGCGGGATGGGTGGTTGATCTTTGCACACTTCCGCGCTCTCTTTCTGACCACTCACCTGTGGCGGTTCCGAGGATGGGCGGGTATGAGCGGCAGTGGCGTTTCCCGGGAAGAGCCCTTGCGGACCCGGTCTTTACTGAGGAAATCCGTACTGCCATTGAGGACTATTTTGACATCAACACTGGCTCTGTGACCACTTGGGCCACTTTGTGGGAGGGGTTCAAGGCCACCATTAGGGGAGTCTGCATCACCAAGCATGTGGGGGCATTAAGTGAGATTCAAGCTACTCTTGGCCGAGTGGAGGCGGAGCTATTGACGGTGGAAAGCGAGATTCTCGCTGACTCCTCACCGAGACGCGAAGCTAAGCTTCTCGAGCTGCTTTTTGAGTTCAGGGAAACCGTGGACACAGAGTTGCTGTTTCTGAGCAAGTACCACACGGCACGCCGATACGGTGAGGGGGATCGGCCGGGCAGATTATTGGCTCAGCTGCTTCGCCCACCACGACAAGCTGCATACATCACTGACATAATTGACGCACAAGGCACGCACCATTTTTCCACCCCTGATATTTGTGATATTTTTTGGGCTTACTCTTACCTCTACACATCTGCATTACCGGGGGTCGTATATTAATGAAATTGCCATGGTATACTTGGAAAAGTACATGCAGGACTTTTTGGCCCATCCCATCACACCGTACTCTATAATTGAAGCCATTGACTTCTTGAGGTGTTCTTCGGCGCCTGGTCTTCCTGGCTTCATGGCCGACTTTTATAAAGAATACAAGGAGGAATTGGTACCCAGGCTTGTCGAGGTGTATGCGGAAGCTCTGGAGTCAGGTGTTCTCCCCCCCACGCTCAGAGAGGCGGTCATTGTTTTGCTGCCCAAACCGGGTCGTGACCCCTCGGTGTGTAGCTTCTATCGTCCGCTGTTGCTGCTTAATCTCGACTATAAGATTTTGGCCAAAGTCCTGGCAATGCGGCTAGCGCTGCTGGTGGATACTACCATTTCACCGGCCCAGTCCGGCTTTGTCCCTCACAGGTGTACCTCCCTGAATCTCCGTACACTTTTCTCGGTCCTACACAGGATCGATCCCTCCACTCCGGCAGCCGCTGTGTTTTTAGACGCCGAAAAGGCATTCGACACTCTGGAGTGGCCTATTTTTCTACAAGTGATGCGGAGGATGGGCATGCCCGCAATGTTTGTAGCCACGGTGGAGCTGCTGTATACGGCACCCATGGCTCGCATTCGCTTAAATGGTACCATTACTGAGAAGTTCACATTCTCCAGAGGCACCTGGCAGGGGTGCCGCCTATCCCCACTCCTTTTCATCCTTGCTATGGACCCCCTAGTGCGACACTTCCAGGAGAAACATCTCCATAGGGGGCTCCAATTCTGCACCGGCCCTCTCTTAGTCTCGCTTTATGCGGACTATATGGTCCTGTATGTCCGTACCCCGGAGGCCAACCTCCAACCCTCGTTGTCGGAGATCGCTCGATTTGGCGACTACTCGGGCCTCAAAGTCAACTGGCACAAATCGCAACTGTTTCCGCTCACCCCCGCCACCACACGGTCAATCAATCAATCAAGGCATTTATATAGCGCACTACTCACCCGGAGGGTCTCAAGGCGCTAGGGGAGGGGGGGGTCCGCTACTGCTCGAACAGCCAGGTCTTGAACTGTTTCCTGAAGGCAAGGTGGTCCTGGGTCAGGCGGAGGTGGGTCGGAGGGAGTTCCAAGTCTTGGCAGCCAGGTAGGAGAAGGACCTTCCTCCTGTGGTGGCTCTTCGGATCCGGGGGATGGCGGCGAGGGCATGGCTGGTCGATCGAAGCTGGCGTGTGGGAGCGTAGAAGTGGAGGCGGCTTTTGAGGTATGCTGGTCCTTGGTTGTGCAGGGCTTTGTGTGCGTGGGTGAGGAGACGAAAGGTGATTCTCTTGTTGACCGGGAGCCAGTGCAGATCTCTCAGGTGTCCGGAGATGTGGCTGCGACGGGGGATGTCCAGGATGAGTCATGCTGAGGCGTTCTGGATCCGCTGGAGTCTCTTCTGGAGTTTGGTGGTGGTTCCGGCGTAGCGGGAGTTGCCGTAGTCCAGTCGGCTGGTGATGAGGGCCTGGGTGACCATCTTCCTGGTCTCGGTGGGGATCCACCGGAAGATCTTACGTAGCATGAGCAGGATGTTGAAGCACGATGAGGAGACGGCGTTGACTTGTCTGGTCATGGAGAGGGAGGAGTCCAGGATGAAGCCCAGGTTGTGTGCGTGGTCTGTTGGTTTGGGTGTGCTGCCCAGGGCGGGGGGCCACCAGGAGTCGTCCCAGGCGGAGGGTGAGGATCCAAGGATGAGGACTTCCGTCTTGTCCGAGTTCAGTTTCAGGCGGCTGTTCATCATCCACTTGGCTACTTCTGTCATCCCTTCGTGTAGGTTGGCTCTGGCGGTTGCGGGGTCGTTGGTGAGGGAGAGGATCAGCTGGGTGTCGTCGGCGTAGGAGATGATGTTGAGGTTGTGTTGGCGTGCGATGGCTGCGAGGGGGCTCATGTAGACGTTGAAGAGGGTTGGGCTGAGCGAGGAGCCTTGAGGAACGCCGCAGATGACTTCGGTGGCTTCTGATCTGAACGGTGGGAGGCGGACTCTCTGTGTCCTTCCGGCGAGGAACGAGATGATCCATTCCAGTGCCTTCTCCTGGATTCCAACGTTGCTGAGGCGCTGCACTAGGGTGCGGTGGCAGACAGTGTCGAAGGCCGCGGAGAGGTCTAGGAGGATGAGGGCCGCTGTTTCTCCGTTGTCGAGCAGGGCTCGGATGTCATCGGTGGCTGCGATCAGGGCGGTCTCGGTGCTGTGGTTGGCCCGGAAACCAGACTGAGAGAGGTCGAGGGATCCGTTCGTCTCGAGGAAGGCGGCCAGTTGGCCTTGCTCCCTCCCACTGGAATGGTGCGAGGACTCTGTTAAATACCTAGGGATTCACATACACCCTGACATAGTGTCCATTATTCGTCTGAATTACGGACAAGCCCTGTATTTTTTTGAGGATAATACGGACCGGTGGCTCCGTCTCCCTCTGTCTATGGCTGGCCTGATCGCCATCGTCAAGATGGTAGTCCTTCCCCGGTTTTTGTACCTTTTCAATAATATCCCGATCCCTCTCAACAAGTTTTTTTTTTCACACAACTACGCACTGCCCTGTTACGGCTGGTGTGGGGGGGTAAAACCCCCCGCGTAGCCTGGCGCACACTTACGCTGCCGTATGAGAGAGGTGGATTGGGGTTCCGAATTTCTATCTCTACTACTTGGTTGCACAGTGTTCGTATGCTCATTCTTGGTTCCATCCGGATGACAGAATCCCACATTTGAGACCGGAGGCTGATGCGGCGCTCCCAGTCTCACTTAACGCAGTCCTCCCCAAGGGTCTCCCACGGGACCCAAATGACATACACCCGCTGTCTACAACGGCCTGGGCTTGGGGCAAGATTAGAACCTTACTACACATAGACAAACTGTACTCCTCTGCTCTTCCTTTACCCAACCCGCACTGTCTCCCCATCACTGGCGACTCGTTCGTCCGTCGTTCGCTGTCTAAATTCCAGGTATTCACGATCGGAGACTTGTTCCTAGATGGTCATGCTTTCTCTCTGACAGAAGACCCCCGCTTCACCGACCGAACATTCATGGATGCCTTCAATCTCACGAGACTCCGCTCGATGTTACGGGCTGAATTTCCCACATTCCTCCTTCCACCTGAAGACAATCCCGCACTTACATTCATTATACAAAACAAAATCGGGGGCGCATGTGGTGTCCAAACTCTATGAATTGTGCTTGTCCTCTCTTCCAACGTCAGACGAGGTGGTGCGCGCTGCATGGGAGCGTGATCTGGGTACACAGATTTCTGACGACCAATGGGAGGCATGTTGTGCTATGACCAGGGATGTTTTCATGATTAGTAGACACAAGCTCATACACTTTAAATTCCTGCGAAGGATGTATCACACACCGGCGCTTGCTCATCGAATCGATGCCAATAGGCCCCACGTCTGCCCCAAATGTAACGCCCCGCAGGCGGACTTCGCACATCTGTCATGGACTTGCCCAAGTTTACACACTTACTGGATAGAGGTCCACCGGTATTTGGGGGACATGTTGGGACTGTTGTTAACTGTCACACCTGAAATTGCGCTGCTGGGCTATGTTGCAAACTTTCCCCGCCAGCTTCGTAAACTGGCGTCCATTTGCTTCCTCTTGGCCAAAAGGGAGGTGGCACTGCTCTGGTGCGCGCGACGCGCCCCGACGATCACTTCATGGCTGGGGAGTGTGGCATACGGCAATTTGAATAGTGTGGAAGATTCGGACAAACTTCCAACCTCTTCCCGCCCAACTGACATTTGGGGTCCATATCGGCAATACATCGCGAAACGAGCTCAGGACACGCCATCCCAGTCACTTCATCCTATCACTCCTACTGGGGTGGGCTAGAGCAAGAGCGGCTCGTACGCCGCGCTCGACTACGTAAGGCTGCTCGTGCTGCTTGCATTTGCCCCTCGCTTCATGGAGCTGGGTGCATGTCGTCTGGTGGTGCTTTGCCCTTCGTAACAACTACTGTGTCTTGACTGATATTCATGGTGGTTTTTTTCTTGCTTGTTCAGTCCACTGCCCTTTTTTGTTAATGCATATCTGTGCTGGTTATATATGACCGCCCATTCGGGGATTGTGGGGTGCTTGGTGGCGTTTGCTGGGTCTGAGCTGATGAGGTTGCTTATGGTGGTAGTTGACACATCGCGAGCCGGCTGGCTGTATTGGTTTTGCAATCTCATGGATATGATTTTATTCTTTTTCACTTTGCTTTCAACTTCTGTGATGTTAATTTTTTTTGTGGTTTTCTGTTACTTTCTTAAAAAATATGTATCTTGTATCATTCTCAATTCCCAAATACGCAATACTACTGTGTACACCAGTTTTTCCGCGTGATGTTATATATAGCATCTGACATCTTTTTGTACTTGCTCTGTCCTTTGTTTTTAGCACTGTGGATTGCCTCATTCGCTTCAATAAAGTATTTAAAAAAAAAAAAAATCTTACAGTTTCTGTGCAACTTGACTTTTGACAGTAAAATAAATATTTCTTTCAAATTTTTATTTTTCACTGTGACATATTATTATGTTTCCGGTTTTTTTTTTCAACCTCTTTCCATGTTTTGGTAGTAATTGCTTTGAAAACAAAATTCGATCCCAGTAAACTATACATTTCTGAAAAATAGACAAACATTGTAAGTCATCAATATGTATAATTTTCTAAATCCGCTAATGTATATTTCACAATAGTAAATATTTCACTAAATTATTAAAAAATATATCCATTTGTGTTAATGTTTCACCTGTTATTTTTGTAATTTTTCCAAATAATGTAACATTGAATCGTCATTATCCTTCTCTTTTTGGGATATATAGGACTTATAGGTTCTCAAAAAACCCATCCAATCCAGATTGAAAAACTGAACTGCGTCTTGCACTTGTTTATCATTGTTTACTGTGTTTCTTGCAATTTATTTGCTAAATATAAACAGAGTAAAACAGGTACAAATGAACACAATATCTTTTTTAAACAAAATGAAGAGTTTACAAGCAGCGTTTTTTGCATATTTTAAATATTGTGGCTACCAATGCAAGCATGTTATTCAGTTGGGATTTTTTTTCATGTTTTCCTATTTCCCAATTTTCTTCTTTATGAATTTTTTTTCTCCAAAGGAATTTAATTTGGAGTAGCAGTTCGTCTATTAATCTGTTTATCCATACTTCTCCCTATAAAAATGCTACTTTACTTATGTGTGAAGGACTAGTGCCATCAACAGGAATTAGACCAAAACACAATGTGGTCCCACAACATTTTTAAATAATAAAACTGCCCCCCATTTGGCCATTAAATATGGATTTTTACTCCTTGCACTTACGCCACCTCGCAAAACCCTGCTAACCTATAATTAAAAAAAAATTATACACTATGGGCCCCATGAGTATGCTTGCTGGACTACTTTAGCGGTGTTTTTACTGTCTGCCAGCTTTCGGAGGTCCCACACTGCCAATTAGTATGCAACCGCTAACGTGGCAGTCTCATCCTGCATCTTTGACTTTTCCAAGTGTGCCACTGTAACCTGCCCCCGCCGCAAAGCCCAACAGTCATGTTGTTCTTTGCCATGGACCAAGTGGCACGCCACCTTATGTATGGCATTGAGGTTTGCTACCACATGTACCTGACCAGTGCAGCCCCCCACCCTTTCAACCCACTTTGGGGTCCACAACGGTCTCCCAAAGCAATTAGTCCCATCTTTTCAACATCTGCGAAGCCACCATGGAAAGTGCTTCACATCAATTGTTTGCAATATTCAGGTTTAGTGAACAAAAAATAACTTAAACTGTGGACATAATTAGACACAATAAAATGGAATAGGAACTGTGTTACCTTGAACATACACTAAATTGCACAAACAGACTTTTTATTGAAAATAATCATTTTTTTTATTATTTATTTAAATTATTAAATATTCTTTGTATTTGATGTGGTAAACCTTGTTTTAACACATATATTACTTTTGTACTTTGTTTTCTTTTTCAATTAATACACTAAATAAATAATTTCAAATAACAAGTAAATCAATTACAGACATATTCTTATATCTAACATGGCTAGAAGACAATGGTTAAAGATGAAAAAAACAAAAAAACAAAAGTCTCTTAATGATACGCGCGTTTCGGCTACAAGCCTTCATCAGGGAGCCATGGTGTTGTGCGCTTAGTGCCACCTACACAATAAACACAGACAACCAAAAGAAAATACATATCAGTGTCAATTATTACAGACTTACTTAAACATTATTGTAACACAAACAATATTTACAATATATACAAACTTTTCTTATAATAATTCTAAAAACCTAATATATACATGTGTTTACATATATCTAGTGTAATAGACCACTTGTCACGACATAAAGTCACTCTGAAACTGTATGTTTGTTGTGCTGTCTACAGTTATGTATTGTCTTAACCTCACATTAAGATGGCACAATGTAGGGACCCTATGTGCTCTCTTTTACGTAATAGGGGAAATCATGTTTTTCTATCACACCATCCTATTATGGATGGCAGTGCTTGTTATGCACCACCACCATACTAGTTCTGCCCGGCTGACAATCTGAATCATTGTCTGTTAGATGAAAAGAGGCGTACGCACTTTGCGTCACTTTGATACCCCCCGCCATTGTAATATGAACGTGGTTTTCAATCGTTATGATGTGGTTGATGTCGCCACCGCCGGCTCAGAGCTGGTGAACATCAGGACATCTTAAGTAGTGTGGCTCACTGGTTAGAGGCGGCAGACCCGAGAGCAGAGGACGGCCCGGGACCAGGGTTCGATTCCCGGCGCGGCAGGTTTCTGGACCAGGGTCAGCGGACTCGATAATTCTCTCGCCTCGGTGCCCACTCTGATCAGCGATCACACTCGGCAACTCTGGGCATTAGCCTGCCTCATCTTCACTAACGGCCCCACCAGACCGCCGGGGATGCCTGGTCTCACCCTGGAGATACCCATTAAGGGACCATCTCTCAGGGAAGCCAGGAAGGGTTTCGCAGCGGTCGAAGCGCCTGGGGACCCTACGGGTAAGTAGTGCGCTATATAAATGCCAATACATTTACATTTACATTTACTTAACGAGCCTCCAAGTTAAATCCAGTATGTGGTCACTTGTGTGGCTCTTTTCAGGTTCTGTGTCCCAGAATTCCCTGCAAGCTCCAAAAATTAAAAACATTTTTTTTCCTCCCATTTCTGAGATGGAAATCTTACTGTATTTACAAAATTCTACCCACCAGTTATTCCACAATTTTCATTATAAAAACGGTAGCTCGCTTGTGTGTGTAGGCTTAGTGCTTGCAGTAGGAAACGGTGTAAAATATAACGTGCACCCACCACATTTTTGCATTGGAAACGTACCCTTTCTTTTTTAAAGTGCCTATCTTTCTATATTTAATCCTACCTCTGCTGGTACCTAGTGAAACATCTGAAAGCTATACAATTTTGACATTTAGTTATCCAGGCAAATCCATGATGTTTCTAACTTGTATGCCTTTTACCATGTTCTGTTACCCAGAATCCCATTTTTAACATCAACATTTTTTTTAAAAAGAATCAATTTCATTCACATTCCGTTGATGGAAAGTTCCGCTATTCGTGTGGTTACATCAACTTCCACCCACCCTGCATTCTCCAAAGTTTCCGATTACAATTGCAACCTCACTCATGTGGTTGTTCCAATTACTCTTGTCATTCAAAAATACAAACATTTTAGATGAGACATTAAACATACCTATCCCATAATCACCTGTTTTTAATAAAATGCATTTTTTTTGCCGGGGGGACCCTGCTCAGTGGCCATCTATTGAAACCTTAACAAACCTACACATTTCTTTAAAACATACATCTCTGCTAGTACACGGAGGTTTGGCGTGTGTCTAACTCCCAAAAAGTTTACTACCTAGAATTACTTGCAAACTTTGTGGCCCATTACGATGTCGGGTGTATTGCCTCCGCCTGGCGTAGGCAATAAGCCCGGCATCCATTCCCGAATCCCCCCACCATATTAGTATGACGGGGGAGATCGGGGCGGACGGAAAGACCTTCCGCCGCTTTTCCCTCCCGGTCGTGGAAAATGAATAATTTCTTGGTGGTGTCTCATAGACACCGCCAGTCATATTACAATGTGCCAAATTGGATGCCTTTCCGTGGCGTCGATGCTGCCAAGGAAAGGCATGCGATTTTCACTCTGGGGGCCCCCTGCTGGCCCCGAGAGTGAAGGAGGGGTGGGGTGTGCACACGGGGGTACCTGTGGTACCCCCCAGCATGTGCATAAACAAAGTGACAGGCACCGCGCGCTGCCTAACACTTTATTTAAGCAAATGTGTGCACTCATTTTTAACATTGTGGCGGGCGGTGCAGTGAGCACCGCCCGCCACAATGTTAAAAATGGTGGATGTACCCGCCACTGTGGTGGGCGCATCCTAATGCAGACTTGGGGACCCCCGCACTTAAGGCACTTAAGGCGCGCGGTCTCGTCTTCTGCAAGGGTATCCTAATGGGCCCCTTAATATTTACTTTAAAAAATCTAATTTTCCACCTAATTTTTTTTTTTTATCACCATGCCGGCTTAAATATCCTTCCTTAAATTGTCTTCCTCAGTCTCACAAACAAAATTATCCTTCACTTTCTTTATTGTCAAAAACAGATTTGGCTCAAGTGTTTTTTTTCTAGCTTTCAAGCTATCTGGAATGACCGTTTCAAACCTTTACGACTGCTCTTATGAAAATGAGGCACTTGTACTTTAATTTTACTGGCATATTACCATGCAGCTGTAAATTCTTTGATCAAGGGTGGGAGATTTTTACATCTGATTTTTTTTATTCCAATTAACAAATGTATGTTAAAAAATATTATTTAAATTATAACTTCAACTTGAAATACATTTATATACATTATATTTTTTCATAATTTTTTTAGTTTATATAACTTTTTGAACAGTTGTGTATATATTTTGTTACAAATAAGTAACAAAAACTGGAGTTAAGTAGTTTCACTATATAGTTCAACATTTTGGTATATTAGTATATTAATTTATATTTATTTTATAATTTCGTTATACTATTTTATGACATATTTTCCGAATTTAATATATTTTTTTCACACCTCTACTCTTATAATCTTTGATTATATTCACTTCAAATGTACACATTATTTTTTTCCATTTTTTATTTGTTTTTCCCAGTATATTTTTTCATCGAGCCCTGTTATTGTTTGCACGCGTTTGGGGAGACAAGCTTGCATTTTCTAGCTATTGTTATCGGATAAGGGAACTTTACTTTTCTAAATATGTTTCATTTCAATTACTTTAATAGTAGAGGGGAGGTATTTAAGTTTACCACTATTTTTTTTATGAATCATATTTGTTGTGTAATACATAGTTACAGTTCGATGTTTACTACCATGATAACCTTTATGGTTTACCAATATGTATTATATTAGTTTCTTTTTATGATCGACATCACATGCAGATTTACCCACCGCTATATTACCATGGAGTAGGGTATTGTGGCGGATACAAATTCTGTCCTCCGCTTTTCAGTTGGTGGCAATAACACCTATTGTCACGTGCATGGAAAAGGCCCACTAATATGTTGACGTTGCCTATCAGGCACCATCCCCCATATTAGGCTGTGTCCTATAATAGCCCTTTCCATGCCTTTGGTGCTGCTGTTTAAAGGCTCTTGTGAAGAGCCATTTGTGCTTATTTGCCAGCTCCTTTTGTGGGGCGGGTGGTGGTACCTGCATTGATGTGTACCCATGGTACCACCCCTTCATTTCCATGCACTGTCAGTCATTTTGTGGAGCCTGCCACTTTGTACAGTAAAATGCGGTGCAAGCACCTTTAACATTGCAGTTGTTGTTGCTTCCCCCAACACTTCCTGCAATATCAAAGGCCCAGGATTCGCTCGCCCTTTTTATCAGGCGCATCCTTCTGTCTGTTGTTGGACCGCTGCATGTCTGGTGGGCGGTACCAATCCACCTCTATAGTGGCGGGTGGTTAAAATCCACCTTTCCTAGTAATCAACACATTAATCATTTTTCATACTTTTTTATTTGTTTTATGTCTAAAATATAGGCCTTCATTATGAGCTTTTAAAAAAATTATATTACTTTAGGTTGTAGCCTTTCTGACTGAAACCGTCTGTTTCCCTTACGACTGGCTGATTATAAGACTGCCTTTCTGAATTGAAACCGGCTGGTTATTCACGCTGTCTTCCGACGTTCTCCAGGAACCTGTTCCTCAATATCAACTGGTATGTAATTTATATTGATTGCGATTTAAACTGTCTGGCTTACGATTAACGTTTTTCTTTTTTTAATATCCTGCTTTCACACATTGAAAGCATGTTTGAAATCTACTTCACCTTGCATCCTACGGTTGGTGTTTAATGTGATAACTAGGATGCCCACTTTAGGATCCCTGCACCGTGTGGCAAGCACCTGGTATTCCCTAGTACACGGTGCATGGATGAACTCCATCTTTTATTTCCATGTGTGATACCTTATTTAAATTTTTCTTTTCTTTTATGTTTTAATGAAGCATTTTTTTCACAAAGTTTTTTTATATTTTTCTTTTTAACTTTATATGCTATGGATGAATTTATATTTTTCTTTCATTTTTTCTCATTTGTATTTATTATTTTTTTGTGCAAAGGTCAAAATGAAATCCCAGGGTAAATATTGGGCACAACTGCATTGTGCTACAATGGACTGTATATATTTCATGTATGTCATTTCTGTGATTTATATAATAAATTGTTCACATTTTCTAACATCTGTGTATGATTTTTAGGAGTGAACAATCAAATGTAATTTACATTTTGCATTTTCGAAATCCATAGCGCTTATTGTGTATTTTTATTTTTTTATTTTTGAATTATTCGATTTCTTAATGAATTCATTTTTTTTTTAATTGATCATGAATTTTATTTATTTATTAGAAATATTTTTATCTTTTCTTTTGTTTTTTGAACGAGGCAAGTGCCTTGTTAACAATTCCATTATCTGCAATATGTCCTCATGGCCAGTGACTCGCCCATCACTTGTGCATGTGATTGTCTTTAACATGGCCTGTGACTGTGCCTGACTCAACTGTGCATCAAATCAGCATACCTCCTCTATCCTTTCTTTAAATGTTTTTGCTTTTATTAAATTAACTTTTTCAGTTATTTCTCATACTTAAAGCCATTACATTTTTCATGTTCAGAAGAAGTTATATATGTTCCGGTTGTTTTGCTCAAGTGTTATGTTCTGTAGTCATGCAAATGATCGTTCACGTTAACCACTTGCATTGTCTGACCTAACTGATTTTTAAGGCATGTGACTTCCTCATCAAATTTCCTCTCATGGTTTACTTTCCGTGTGTTTATAGTACCTGACACAGAAAACTGATACTGCATTGTCATACCAAATTGCATCTCAGTTAGTAGCACAACTGATGCTTGTTGTCAGTGGCCTTGTACTGTGTTGTCCTTATAAGTTAGGTCTCCTGCTGGGGTTGCATAAGATACAAGTAAAGGTACAGCAACACACAGACTTTCTTAGATATATGCTACAGTAAAATTCAGGCACTCATGACATATTGTTTATCAGAATTAATTTGATACATTAAATTTTGCTATTCATAAAAATTGTGTATGCAATATTTGCACTAAAATTTAAGGCGTGCAACATTATCCTAATCAAGAATATTTGTTTGAAGGTAAAATAATACAGTTGTTAGTATTTTTGAATTTATTACTATATTTTACTTATATATCCAACTGAAGAATATTGAACTATAATTTTTTCCTTCTTATCAAATTATTTATCTTATTTTATACAATATAATTTTTTACAATTTTAGATCTCTGTTATTCCTTTTTTTTATAATGGTAATTATTGACATAATTAAAATGAATAAAAAAAATTCAATACCCCATTAATCTTCCTTTGCCGAAGTATTTAGGGTTTTATCTAAATAAATGCAATTTCGGAATCAAGCAAATAATATATAATATATCAAAAATATAACTAATAATTGTTGCTTCTATAATTCACTGTCTTTTGGGATTTAAGCTTCTGGAGCAGCATATAGTTTGTTGGTGTATAGAGATTGACGGAAATTAATAAATTATAAATAATTTAAAAATTTTGCTTTTTATTACTTCTTTATTTTAGAAATAATTCAGTAAATTATATAATACAATTTTGGCACTAATGGCCTCATTAGGTTTGCCTTCTCATAATAACCCCGATTGGCATGGTAGCAGGACAAGACCACCCTGAAGAGCAACGGCATAACTTTTGTTTTAATTATTTTTATTCTGCATTCCAAATACAAACGCGGCGGGACGTGCCTAGCCATTAACATTGCAGCGGATGTTTCTGCAAGCAACAACTTTGCAATGTCAAAAGGACCATGTCCTGCATTTCCCTGCACTGTGTTTCAGGCACTGTACAGGCTTTGCCACCTGTTACCCACACCCCTCCAACAAATCACTTCCAGAGTTTTTCGTGCTAAATGTCGACCTACAAAAAAACAATCGCCGCAGGCATATCTAAGTTAACAAGATTGACATCCTAATTACAACATGTTAAGTACAAAAATATTGAAAAAAAAATAAGCATGTTATAAAATACTTTTTTCTTTTTAAATTAAAAAAAGGGTTGAATACATCAAATAATATTTGTAAACAATAATAACATGCTTACAAATATTTGAAATTTTAAATTAACAATTTATATATATATATACCATTATGTATCAATAATTAAACATATACATAACATATTTAATATTTACTTATTTGATAATAACGTTTAAAACTTATTTTATTAACCCTTACATTAGTAAAAAATGTTAGAAATTACATATACATCTAAACATAAAACGATAACATAAATAAAAAATATTTAATTTGATTTAATACTTGTAAATAATTACATTTACTTTCGATAATTTCAACTTTAGTATTACACTAAATTATCAAAAATATCAATACAAATTTGAAATAGCTAAATAATTTCAAAAACTATTCAATCCCCCCCCCCCCCCAATACTGTAATTTTAACATTTGGTGCTACAGTAGGTAAATCGTTTGATAGCGTAGGGGTAATAATTACTACTCCAACTTCAGAGGTGGCAAAATTAGATAAAGTGTTGGGATTTGTTGTCGTTAAAACTTTAATATTCCAAATCCAGAGGGTGGAACAGTAGGGAAAGCGTTGGTTAACGTAGGGGTAAAAATTACTATTCTAACTCCAAATGTTTGAACAGTAGGGAAAGCGTTGGATAGCGTAGGCTTTACAAACTATTATTCCAATTCCATATTTTATAGCAGAAGGGAACGCTTCGTATAGCGTAGGGGTCGAAATTACTTTCCTACTCCAGATGGGTCAGCGGTATTGGAAGCATTTTATAGCGTAGGGGTTAAAATTACTGTTCCAACTACAGAGGGTGGAACAGTAGAGAAAGATTAGTATAGCGTAGGGGTAAAAAAATGTTATTCCTAATCCAGAGGGTTCAACAGTAGGGAAATAGTTCATTAACGTATGAGTTAAAATTACTATTCTAACTCCAAAGATTTCTACTGTTGGGCAAGCGTTGGACAGCATAGAGGTACAAATTACTATTCCAACTCTAGAGGGTCCAAATGTAGGTAAAGCTTTTAAAATCTTAAGGTTTAAAATTACTATTCCAACTCCAGGTACTGAAACAGTAAGGTAACGTTGGATATCGTAGGATTTAAATATCACATACTTATAAATAAATGTTAGATTTCTATTAAAGAATTATTACATTTTTAAGTACTTCAACATCATTTACAAAAAATTAATAATTATGAAAAGGCATTACAATTTAAAAATGTAATTGACAATAAATTAACAATACCTAAAAATGAATATTAATTGACAAATATTTTTCAAATTTTTTTCAATCTTAAACAATAAAATATTTTTCAATACAAAAAAATAATATTTAACACCTTAGCTGTGTGTAAATATCCTTCCCCAGTGCTGGGCTGTCCATTGGAACTAGTGCTGAATGGACGTCCAATGGACTTGCGCAGCACTAGGGAGGTAGCGCTCGCGACGACCATTGGTCGTCAGCAGCGCTTAGGAGGTTAAAATTAAATCACAATAATGAAAATGTAAACAATAACATTTATTATCAAACCCAAAAATACTTTTTATGACACTTTAATGAACAAATAATAAAAAATAATTTCCAAATCATAAACACAAATTACCAATTAAAATATTAATTCCCTATCATCTATATTGTCTACCAAGTTAAAATTAAATTACCAAATTAAAAATTGGAAATTAACAAATGAAAACATTAATTACCTATTACATTTTTCATTAACATTTAAAAACCTTATTTACCGTTTAAAAATAATGAATTATCAATTGAAAAAATGAATTGTCAATTCATATTTAATTATACATTACATCATTATCCATACTAATAAATACATTCAAATAGTTAGTTAATTACTATTAAATTACTTCTCACCCTATTGCCCTATAAACCCACAACCCCGCTCCGGTACTAAAACATACCATTAATTTTATTTCAAATTATTAAAGAATAGAGAAAGATTGTAATTATAAATAAAGAAATTAAAAAAAATTAACCAAAACTTTAAACGGAAACATAATAATATACATTACAATAATACAAATATCCATATTATTAACTTTAATAATACTGACATGATGGTTTTTTGGGGACGATGGCCTGTCTTTTCAGTCAGCTACAAGTTTGGAAAAAGGGCTCCTCCTATATTTGATACTGCTGGCTAGGAGAGAGATCTGTAGGAGGTGGAAGGACCACATACCCCCGAGTAGTGAGGAGTGGTTAAGATCAGCAATTAGTATGGCCCGGTTGGAATACGAAAGGGTGGAGGAGAAGCTGCTTAACATCTGGCATCCCTTTATAAGATGGGGAAGGGACTTAAGACTGATTCGGACACTCCTAAGATTACACCATGTCCCCGGTACTAAAGGGGAGGAGGTCTGGTGACCCAAGTAAAAGTGGTCAGCCCGGTGGCCCCTAGAGATGGAATATGGCTGTAAAGGTTCCACAGAAACTTGACACGGTGAGATGAGGAGTAAAAAAAAAAAAAAAAACAATACTGACATGGATATTAAAAAATTCAATATTACTTACCTTAGGGTCAATATTTTGTCCAATGATATGGATGTCCTCAATATTCGATTTCTTTTTATATTTCCAACTCAATAATTTTTGTAGGTGGATATATAAAAATTGATATTTACAGTGTGCTCCCCTCTAACATATTTGTGGGCCACATTGTTCCCTCTGTACCAGTCTCTGCAAGCCTTTCAATGGGGGTTCCAATGAAGATGAAATGCTTGCGTACTCTGGCGACATAATTTTTGTTGTCATACCCTGCTCCATTACCGGTCTCTTTTCTTTTTTGTTGTCCAGCACTGCCACTTGTTAAGGCTGAGGACTTTTACTGGTCGAAAAAATGTGTTTGTGATTTACCACTGCTGCTGTTATCACAGCAATGACAATGTGACTGGCAGGTTTCCGTTGCTCATTTGCAGACTAATGTCATTCGCATGTCCAGTGTATCCCACCAACAGCCGGCGGCGAACATCCTTCCGACATCCTACTACACCCCCATGTTATAGCTGACTGGTTACTGTTGTGCAGCTGTATGTGATGTGGATTAAAATATTTCTTATTAAATAATTATTATTTGTCGTTTATTAATATTAATTGGAGAAATACGTATATTGTGCAATACTTAGTTATTTCTGCGGAGTTAGCGATTTCTATTTTAAAAGCCTGTAAATTGCTGTCTTTGTCAAAATTAAATAGAATGTTAATCTATAACACATAATTAAATATTAAACATTAAAGCTTTATATGTACTTCAGATAATGTTTGTTTGATATCATTAGCGTGACTTTTGTTATATATAAATATGTACACATGAAAGTAAGATAATTTTCCACATTGTAAGTTATATACTTTAATAATTTTACATATTTTTAAATTACATATTTTAAAATATCACAGATTATTATTTTAATCATATATATATTAATATTTGGTATCATTTCTTATTTTATTTCTTTTTTATATGTATTTCAATAATTACAAATAGAATGTTAAATTATTATTTTGGTATTCACTTTTTATTTATATTCATTTATAAAACGTACTAATTATCTTATTTTAATACTTTAGTAAAGGTATTTCTACTCGAATATCTGTTACTAAAGCGTATTCATTTTTTGATGTAATAATACATTTATTAACAGTCTTTTTAACTTTTCAAATTTTCTTATGTTATGGTAAAGACTTTTTTCCTTTTGTTTTGTTTTTTGAATGTAACTAACATTAACACGGATAACATTATTTAGGATAATGATTGCATTTGGAAGACTGTTTTAACGCCATTGCTGCAAGAATGTGATCGACTCACAATTAGTCAGTACTCCCACCCACCTATTTTGTGAACCGACTGCCTTTGAGTCATGTGCAAACCTCTCTATTTTATAAACACTTGTGTTGCAGGCTGGAAAAGGTCCGCATCACAAGCTTTAATCTGAACAGGTTTGTTTTAAAACATCCCTACAGCCCATGCTAGTAACAGCATGCAAGTATGTCCATGTGGTACACCAATTGAGGATTCCACCATTGAGTATGTATATGTTTGTTAGAAACTCTGATCGTGACCAGAACAAACAAAAATACTACCAGCTTTATAAATGTAGAAAAAGCTGTATGAAATGCATGGCTGAACGTTGCATCGTAATCCATCGTTTGATGCTTTTTCCTATCCCATCTCACCAAATGCAGCCTGATGTGGATCTGTCTGACTGCTTCGACACATCTCTGTACTAAATACACCCACAGTACTATAGATATTTCTATTGGCCGCATTGTATTCAAAGTTAAAAAAATGATGTCAATGCTGGTTTTTAAATTTTATTATTTCTGATATTATCACTTTAAATATTTCTTCTTCACATTATACTTTAATTATTTAGTCTCAATGTATGTATTTATAAACACATTTTTAGTGATATTTAGAATTTTTTATGTGTTTTATTTTCTTTAAATTATAATCCAATGTTTGTAATCTTCCACTTAATGTAATATTAAGCAATAAACGTTAACCTTATGCAAAACAATTATTTCACTGTTCTTGCACTTATTACTGTTGCAAAACTACATTTTACCTCTACATCAAATAACACTTTTACAATGTTTACGCTGCTTGGAATTCGAAAACTTAATTTTACCCATCCACAATCCTACTTTCCCACTAACGTACTATTGTCTGTATGGTTTATCCTACAATTTACATGTTTCAGTTTTCAAATTTTGCTCTCAATAATATTGTATTTATCCTGATTATACCATGTAAAATTAAAAAATGTTTATACTATATAATCGAAATCCTTTTAGGTATATGATTATGATTCTTATTACAGACAACTTGCAAATATAGAAGTTTTTAAATATGTTTTTTTTATAAAAAAATTCTTAGCATGTTTTGTAGGATTTAATTAAAAAAAATTTATAACAAAAAACATCTTTCATTTTTATAATTTTTAGAATATTGGAGATGTATGTGGGACAGTCGGAGCATGTCAATGGATAACATTTTCCCCATTGTATTTACCTTAATAACTATATTTCTGCTTTGCTTTCTCTAACTAAATAACAAAATATATGTATATAAATATATATATATAGACATACATGTATATCTCTATATATATATATATTCATATACATATATAGGTACATTTATATGAAGCCAAATTTGCTTTATTCGGGGTAAAAACTCATAAAAGCATAATACATTTAAAAACCATTTTGGTCCATAATAAAATGGATTTACAGAAAAAAGAAAAAGTCATTTACACAAAAAAGTTTTAAAAGAATGGCTTCACAAATATTAAAATCAGTAATAAAAACATACAGAGTTATAATTATAAAACCAGTAAATACCCAGAGTAGGTAGTCAAAGCATTCCACTTGGCTAGGGGGTAAGATGCCCAGCTTGATCTCAGCAGACCTACATTTACAATAAGAATTTCTTTCTGATGGACCATGACCACCCCAAGAATTTGGCAACCGCCACAGAAATAACAGGCAAAGTGCTGGTGCAGATTATTCTTAAAGCCACCTTGCTCTCTCTCGTACCAAGCTGTTTGCACATCGCCCTTAGACAAACGCATCGAGGGATTGAATAGGCCCCACAAACAAAAAGAAGATGGGCAATAGACTCGATTTCACTATTACAAGCTGAGCAAACATTGGAATTAGCTTCAGCCCATCTTTCCGTCAGCGATCTAATTGGGAATGACCCCACTCTAAGCTGGAAATAAAGTTTCCTGTCCTCAGGCTTAGTTATTATGTCCCAATAGGGCTCCAGGGACGGGGAAACTTCCCCTTCAAAGAAATGGCCTTCCATGAAGGAGGGGTCTGCATCATTCCAATTCCGGTGGGCTACCATTTCCCAGTACTTTGCTTTTAGAATGTCTTTTGACGGGAACTGGGCTAGCTCTGGGTTCTCCCACAGCCCCTTCATGTCAATTTTCTCCAGTGTTCTGCACAATTCCTTTAGCCAGCCTATCATATGTATTTTATCAGTTTTAACTACATCTAAAAAACCCTGCGCATAATGAGCAAGTTTAGGAGTGACCCAAATACGACGCCAATATAAAATGGGTCGTAGTCTAGCCAGGTCTGATATGGCTTTCCTACCTAGTTCATAGCGCAATGGCTTCATGGGTGTGCTTTTAGGGAGGCCAGTAAGATTACGCAGGAATTTGTTTTCAGCAAGTGTTAACGGGGCTAAATTGTCATAACCCCAAAGCTCGGCACCATAAAGTGCCGAGCTGAGTGCTTTAGCCTTGTACACTTGAAGTGCTGGCAGGATCGGTTTAGTCAAAGATTTTTTATGCTCAGCACTTATAGCACCTGCATTTTGACGTAGTTTGAGGGCCGCCATTTCTGTGTGCTTCCCCCACTTTACGCCCTTTGCTATGTGGATACCCAGGTAGACTAAGTCTGAGACCATTTCCACCTTTTGGCCATCCATATAAAAATTCCCTTTGAAGCTGGCATGTGGGTTAAATACCATAAGCTTTGTTTTGGTTACGTTGACTTCTAGCCCACGATCAACACAAAAGCCTTCAAAAATCCTCAGGGCACGCTGTAGTCCATTAGGGATTTTGGACATAATGAGCGTGTCGTCTGCAAATAATAGAAATGGCGTTTTCGCTCTATCCAAAGTGGGAGCATCTACGACTCCAGACAACATACGCTCCACTACACCGTTAATATATAATGAGAAGAGCGTGGGGGCCATGGCACAGCCTTGGCGTACCACCCGCTGTAACGGAAACTCAGCGGTGACTTGCCCATGCCTCCACCACTGAATTTTTGCATCGTTTTACTCATGCAGTCTCATCGCTAATGACAGAATTTCCTGCGGCATACCCATCTCGGCTAACACTTTCCACAGCTGTGACCGAGGAACTATGTCGAAGGCTGCTCGAAGGTCGATAAAAGCAGCATAGAGGCCCTTCCCTAGCTTCACTGTCTTCCAGTGAAGTAGCGTGAACCTGAATATTTGTTATATGGTGCTAGTAAGCTTACGAAAGCCTGCTTGGTAGGAAGAAAAAACATTGTTTTCTTCTGCCCAAACCATAATTTTTGCTAGGGTCATTATACCTATCACCTTTTGTACCGTATCCATTAGGCTAATGGGCCTGTAATTCACAGGGAGTGTTTTGTCTCCTTTCTTATACACAGGGATTATTACAGCCCCTTGCCAAGACTTTGGTACTGGTGCCCCAAGCACCACCGCATTGCCCAGCTCCAATATGTACGTGCCCCATCGTGTTTTATCATACAGAAAAACATCAGCAGGAACCCCATTAGGTCCGGGAGCCTTCCCTCTTGGAACTGAATCCAGAGCTACTGCTACATCTGTGTTATTGAAAGGAGGGACTAAAAATATAGCAGTGTCTACAATTTCCCTAGTCTTATCCTCAGGGCGGCATGAATATTGGGGTCCAAAGTATTCTAACCATCTGCTCGGCGAAACATGATTAGTCGGTGGTTCGGGGAGACCTCCTTTCCCCCATTTAACGATACTCCAAAATAATCTGGAGTCCTTGGCAATGCTGGCAGCTTTGAGGTCTTGCCAGCGCTGGTCGTCCCATTGCTTCTTGGCCATATGTATGCTGGCCTTGTACTTCTGTCTTGCTTCCCTAATGACCATTGGGTCTCTATTTTTAATTGCTGTTCCCAGAGAAGATCTTGCCATCCTACAAGCCTCGTTATACCACCCCGTTATTTTTGGGCGATTATTCTTGCCTTAAGAATGGGGGACTACCTTATAAAAATGTCCCTTTCTAGATTAAAAAAAAGTCACAGTGCAGATCAATATTTTTTTCCAGTTCATTTCCACTCTCAGTTCCTATCCTCAATATGGTTTCCATAGCAGAAGTAGTTTTATCCAGGTCTTCACTAATGCTCTCTAGCACCTCGCTCTTCGTCATAATTTGGGGCCACTTAACCCGCCTCATGTCATTTGTTGGAACGATCTCTGCTAGAACCTCTTTGACGATTTCTTGTCCCTCCAGGTACCACCCCCATATGAGGTGAGTAATACACAAGGGGTTATGATCACTCTCCTGTCTAGTAACCACCTTCATGTCGCTCATCAGGTGTCAAATTGCCAGGTTGCAGATAACATAACCAATCCTGCTTTGCGAGCGGCCGTTGTCGAAGGTGTTCTTACCCTGGCCATCACTCGCGGTTCTTCCATTCAGTGCTCTGAGCCCCCTTTCGCTACATATAGCGTTCATCTGGATTATGCTTTATGTCCATCTGCCTACTGGTTTTAAGTCCAGTTTGGGGATTCCACACTCGGAATCCACATCTTCTCCAGAGTACCCGTCACCTACTGAGATGGGTTCAAAGGTCATATTCAAGTCCCCTGCAATTAGTATGTTGCTCTCACTTGGTTGAGCGCCAATCAGATGGTCTAGGGCTGCCAAAACCTGGGATTTTTGGTCATTTCGTCCGTCCCCCTTTTGGGTAGTCATTTCCTCCGTCCCCCTTTTGGGTAGTCAATCAATGGAATTGAGCCTACATCTATTAGACCCATGCCTATTATCCTTGACTAAGGGAGGCGAGAATGGAAAAGGGAGCATCTTTCTCAGCTGTATACTCAAAATGTATAGGGGGGGGGGGGCTTGATCTGAATTCTAGCATGAACAGATTCTCAGCTAGGTTATCGGAAGACAAAGTTAGTTCAACAACATCATGAGTGGCCCCAGGATGGTTGAATCTCCTAGCTTTGACTATGTCGTCCCTAATAACCGATCGACACCCTCTGACATTCCGCAGCCAGTGAATGGCCTTGTTAGTCAGGGAGTCTACCCCTTCCCTTGGGCAATCAGGTTAAAAGCGCGTGCACATGCCCCCAGCCGCCTGCCTTGCCTACTCTCTCTCTTACAGCCTCCCCCAGCTCCGCCCCCTCACTTCCTGATTGCACGGCCGCTAGGCCGTGCCTCCCCTACTCTCCTCCCCCCTCCAGCCCGTCTGCAATCTGACTCATAGCGGCCGTGCCTCCCCTACTCTCCTCCCCCCTCCAGCCCATCTGCAATCTGACTCATGACCCTGAGAAGTCCGAGCCCGTCGGTGGCAACAGCTTCCTCCACTGCACTTCCCTACGCCAACCACCCTTTGTTCAGCACCGCCTTGTGATGACTCTACCCTTCGACCTGTGCCTCTGGTGCATCTAGTCCACACTGCCTTGTTTCCTTTCTTATCCGCTGCCATCACCCTCCAGAAACTCCTTGCACAGCTTACGGCCCACAGAGAGCTGAGCCTGTCCTCTGGGTGAACTGTGACTGGTGTGTCTGTCCCCGACTCCCGCGCCATTCAATCCAGCCGTAATCTTTCCCTTTGTGGGGGTACACATGATGCCAAAACACTTGAATAAATGAATTTGTATCCTTAACATGACATGTCACGTTCCTTGTCCGCCAGCACCAGGATACCAGTATTGGTGACAATCGTTCTCTATAAATGTCATAAATAAATAAAATACCAGTCTATCATGTATAGCAGGCTGAATGCTGTTCTAGACGAAGGGTCACAATGACTTCAGTGTCATGGGGAGCAGCAGCCTTTGATGTGCCGGCCGGCCATGCAGTGAGGAGAAATGCCATCTGTTGCTTTGCGCTCGGCCTCAGGCCGGCATTTCTCCTCCCCTAATTATTCAAAGGCTGCTGCTCCCCATGCGTCTCGTCATCACCCTTCCTCCCTTGTTTACATCTCTCCTTCCGCTAACACGCTGTTCTCTCCCGAATCCTCCCTTCCCTCACAACCCATTACTTGCTCATTACATTTCTTGCTTGATATTCTAACGCACTTACTTCTGCCCAGATGCATAAATATAAAAATGGTCATGTATTTCTACGCCCTCCCCTAGCGTGTGTTGTATGCTGCGCTAAAGAAACATTTAGCAGGGTTTGCAGTTTCAGCACTCTTATTTTGTTTGGCTGATTTGAGCACGACTGTGTATATGCACTTAGATGCAAAATATCACCTAATTTCATTGCACAATACATGCTGCTGATACTTTTAATATATAAACTACATTGTGCTTGATTTCTTTTTAATAGATTCGTATTATATTTTGTGAAACTGACACTCTGCAAAAAAGGTGCGATAGACTATTTTATAAAATCGAGCTCCTGACATTTGCTCGTAGCTCTGTAAGTGATTGCAGTTCTTGGGCATTCCAGCCAGTTCCCGCCAGTGCGCTGTGCTCTGGGTTCAAGGCGCTGTGTTTGGCTCGTGCCTTCGCTGGACACAGTCTCAGGCTTCGGGGCGATTGTGTTTCTTAATTTGCCGTGATTTCGAGGTCTACCTTTGTGCCAGTGCATCCCGCCAGCCTCTTTGTCGAGGAACTAGTAGACCGCGATGGACAGGGCTGACCTTTTTGCAAACCATAGATGTAACTATGGTCATGTACTTCTACGTGTGTTGTATGCTGCGCTAAAGAAACATTTAGCAGTGTTTACAGTTTCAGGACTCTTATTTTGTTTATTCAGTTCAAAGGGCATTCTAAATGTAGTGCTTAATGGCTGGTCGATTTTAAGATACATTTATTTTTCACTTGTCTTGAAAAGTTGAAGTGCATAAAAAAGTATGGAAACCGTAATCCTGAGTGACTCTCCTCCCCCCTCCTCCTCCTACTCTCCTCCCCTGCCTGCCGTGTCGCACCTCTCCCCTCTCCACCCCCTCCCATGCCCGCCGTGTTACGGTCTTTGCAACTCCCCAGCCATATGTTGCTTTGTTTTCGCTGCTTCTTTGTTGTTGTGTCGCCCCACATCCGCCTCTCACCGCACCGACGCCACCTCGCCTCAGACGGCCCCCTCCCTCCCCTCTCTTTCTCGCACACTTCTTTCGCCCTTTAGCCTCCACCCTCAACACCTCACCCTCACCACCCTCAACCCCTCACCCACCCTCACCCTCACTCACCCTCACCCTCACTCACCCTCACCCTCTCACCCTGAACCCCTCACTCACCCTCACTCTCACTCATCCTCACTCACCCTCAACCCCTCACCCTCACCCTCACTCACCCTAACTCACCCTCACCCTCACTCACCCTCAACCCCTCACTCACCCTCACCCACCCTCAACCCCTCACCCTCAACCTCAACCCCTCACCCTCACCCTCACTCACCCTCACTCACCCTCAACCCCTCACCCTCACTCACCCTCAACCCCTCACCCTCACTCACCCTCACCCACCCTCACTCACCCTCAACCCCTCACCCTCACACAGTGCAATAGGTCTCGGAGCATTTGAGTTAGAGCTTTTAGAAATGTTTATGGCTTTTTTTATTTGTAATTCTTTAGCATTGGCTACAGGAAACAAAAATGCTAAAGATTTACAAAAAAAACCCATAAACAATTCTAAAAGCACTAACTCTAATGATGCGAGACCTATTGCATTTCCAATGCTTGTTAACAATATCCCGATTCCTCTGACCAAAATTTTTTTTTCCCCAATTGCGTTCAATGTTATTGGGGTTAGTTTGGGGGTACAAGAATCCACGGGTGTCCTAGCGGGTTTTGACCCTCGGATATGAGAAGGGCGGTTTTGGCGATCCTGATTTTTATTTATATTTTTTGTTGCACAATGTTCGTTTGCATATTCTTTTTTTTTTTGAGAACCTTTATTGTTACTTCAAGTAAATACAAGCATGGGCCTACAACCATTACGGCCGGCCGCTAGTCAAGTCGGAAAGACAGCAAGTCAGTATAGAAAGATACAGCAGCCCGAAAATCGGGGTCTGATAAGTGTCCAGGATATAACTTGTATTCAAGCGTTTTTTGTGAGATTTAGGATTCAAGAAGGTTCATTTTACAATAAAGAAAAAAATAATAGAATCAATGCCATACGGTCATACATGGTCCTACAATAGCAAGCATGAAGCAGGAAATCCGCAAATAGTGCAAATACATTTGAAGTATTGGGGGTAAGGCATATGAGTCAGGATAAATGTAAAAAGCACATGCATTTCGTGGTGAGCTGTACCCCACCCCTCAAAACGAAACATACTGTAGGAAACATGAAAAACGACGACACCAAAAAAGAGGAAAGACAAAGGGCCATAGAGACAAAGAAAGGACAAATTAACAAACCCCATCCCCCTACCCCCCACCCTGCACCCCTGCAGAAGGCTATGGCCTACCCCCATAGAAAAAGAGAAAAAGGAAAAGGAAGAAAAATGTGGAGAAGGGCCATCGATCCGGTCACCCCCACCCCCACCCCCCACCACCGCGCACAATAATGAACCTAACAACAAGGTCAGAATAGCCACGGAAAACAGTAATCAGCAATAGCACAATCAATTACATCCTCGCTGAGTGTCCCCTAAATCACCGTCAGCCAACAATGAGATCCACTATGTCCTAGACGGTCTCACCCCTGGCCTCTTCTATCAATAGTACCAACATACGTCCACTTATCAATCGGCATACAGAGCAGCGTGGAGGGTCCAATTGATCTGGGCAGACCGGGCAGTGTTATTACTCCATGGGACTTTAGTCACCAAAACCCAGCCGGATATGTATGGCGGAAATCCGTCCGTGTCAGTATCGACACCGAAACCATCCTCCAGTCCGAACACAGTCTCACCAGCCAGGGAAAGAGAATCACACAATTCGGTAGGCGCTGAAACGCCGCCGGGGCAGCCCAAGCCATAGATCGATGTTGTTTCTTCAGCCGGCGAACAAATGAAGGCCCCGACGAGTCACTCACATGTACAACAGATCTATCCAAAGCGATCTCCTGGACCGGGTCTATCAACGTCTCCACGAACGTAGGCGTAGCTGAAGCACTCATCACTGACGCAGAGGCGGGCACTTCGGCGCTTCCTGGAGATCGACCCATGCCCATGTGGAACGGTGGGACAACAATGGCGGCCATCCTTCTTCTCAGTTCCCGGGCGTCCCGGATCAGGGTCATTTGCAGGGTTGTTAGCGCAGCCAGTATATCTCTGGACGTGGGCTCTTTCTCGTGTCGCCAGACCCCAGGACTCTCCTTCACAGCGGCTTCTCTGCCCGGATGAGGTTTGCGCAAGAGGGTGCTATCCGCCATCTTAGCTGCTCCGGCCTCTTCCTTCTCCACCTCACCTCGGGACCGGGCCCCACACCAGGGAACAACAGGATTCACCACGAGGACCCCGAAAGTCAAGGCAGGCTTCCCAGCGGAGGGTCACCAAAAGGCTAAACAAAATCTCCGCCGCTCCCTGGGAGCCGCCCGCCGATTCCGGGAAAAGTTGTTAGTATGCCCGGACACCACACAGGAAAGGGGGGCCAAGTATCGTGAACTCCCCTCGACCCTGCTTTACCGCACTTCCCACAGGGCACTCCGCTAGTTGGAATGGGTCGGCACTGTCGCCATCGGCCATCAGATCTCCGGGTCCCTCCGGCCGACTCCTCATCGCCACCAGAGGCCGCCGTTGTCACAGTCGCGGCCGGATACTCTCCTCACTCGAGACCCCGGTCCCAGCACCGTGAAGGCCGCAAAACAGTCGGGGACATTTCCACGGGTCTGCCGCACATAGAAGCCTCAGGAGCAAACGGTAAGTGAAAGTTGTCCTTCGCCTACTTAAATATGCCGTTACAGCTCAGGATAGTTGCCAGGATGTATGCACGGGGTGAGAAGGCTCACATAGCCAAGCGTTTATGCAGCAATCTCGGTCGCCATCTTGGCTCCTCCCACCTCGTTTGCATATTCTTGGTTCCACCCGAATGCCCGCATTCTATATTTAAAACCGGAAGCTGATTTGATCCTGCCTGGATTGCTTTCCACTGTTCTCCCTAGGGGTTTCCCCCGGGACACGCAAGTCATACAGACGGTCTCGTCCACTTGCTGGGCCTGGGATAGGGTACGCAGGCTCCTTGGCCTGGACCAACTGTATTCTCCCGCCCTCCCATTGCCCAATGCCTCTTGGCTTCCAATTACTGAGGAGACAGTGGTCAAGCACACGCTGGCCAAATTTCACATCCATACTGTCGGCGACCTTTTTCCTGAAGGCTACGCGTTTTCTACAGCTGAAGATCAGCGATTTTCGGATCGCTCATTTATGGACTACTTTGTGTTGACCAGACTGCGATCCATGATGCGTGATGTGTTTTCCACATTTCAGATCGCCCGTGCGGAGGCCCATCCTCTCACACTCATCATACAGCACCCAATTGGAACACACCTGGTTTATAAAATGTATAAATTGTGCAGTGCCTCACTTCCCACTCTGGACACTAAGGTTCGCGCTGTGTGGGAGGAGGATCTGGGAAAACTAATATCGGACGATCAATGGGCGCAGTGCTGCAAAGCTACGAAGGATGTGTCTCTAAACAGCAGACATAAACTCATTCATTTTAAATTCCTCTGTAGACTTTATCACACCCCAGCGCTTTCACACAAAATAGACTCTAGTCCATGGGTACTCACAAACTTTCTCTCGGGGGCCAAATTTACACTGTGGTTTGTGTCAGAGGGCCACACCAGTGGGGGTGGGGTCAGTGGGGGAGGGGCTAGAGCAACAAAAAAACTGACCATGAGGTTGATCACTGGTCCCTGCAGCGGACACCTTCGTCCACTGAGCCACCAGACCCGGCATACACACATCTCTCTCTCTCGCTCTCTTTCTCTCCCTCCCTCTCTCACTCTCCCTTACTCTGTCCCCCTCCCTCTGTCTCCTTTTCCCTCTCTCACTCCATCACTGTCACTCCCTTTCCCTCCCTTCCTTTCCCTCTCTCAGTCCCTCACTGTCTCCCTTTCCCTCCCTCTGTCTCCCTTTCCCTCCCTTACTCCCTCACTCTCCCTTACTCCCTCACTCTCACGCCCTTTCCCTCCCTTCCTTTCTCTCCCTCCCTTTCCCTCTCTGTCCCTCACTGTCTCCCTTTCCCTCCTTCTGTCTCCCTTTCCCTCTCTCACTCCCTCACTCTGTCTCCCTTTCCCTCTCACTACCTCACGCTGTCTCTCTTTCCCTACCTCACTCCCTCACTCTTTCTTTCCCTACCTCACACCCTCACTCTGTCTCCCTTTCCCTCCCTCACTCCCTCCCTTTCCCTCCACCCCTTACCCTCCCTCTCTTTCCCTGCATCCATTTCCCTCTCACTCCCTCACTCGGTCTCCCTTTCTCTCCCTGTCCCTCCCTTACTCTGTCACTCCATTTCCCTCCCCCACTCTGTCTCCCTTTCCCTCCCTCACTCCCTCTCTCTGTTTCCCTTTCCCTCACTCACTGTTTCCCTTTCCCTCACTCACTCTGTCTCCCTTTCCCCCTCTCACTCCCTCAGCCGGTCTCCCTTTCCCTCCCTCACTGTCACTCCCTTTCCCTCCCCCTCCCTTTCCCTTCCTACCTCCCTTTCCCTCCTACCCTTTCCCTCTCTCACTCCCTCACCCGATCTCCCTTTCACTCCCTCACTGTCACTCCCTTTCCCTCCCATTCCCTTCCTCCCTACCTCACTTTCCCTCCTTTCCTCTCTTACTCCCTCACCCGGTCTCCCTTTCCCTTCCTCACTTTGTCTCCCTTTCTTTCCCTCTCCCTCTGTCATCTCACCCTGCCTCTGTGTCAGCCGGGCTGAGACAGCTTCAGAGCACACATAGCTGCACCGAGCGCATTAACCAGGGGCGGTGGGTGACATTTGAAAGTGGTGGGGCGCAAAGTGATTTGCATACAGCACCGTAGCGAGCGAGCGCAGCGAGCGAGCCCGGACCCCAAAAGGGGAGTTTGGGGGGATAACCCCCCCCCCCCCCCCAAAGAAAATTTTGAAAAAAAAGAAGAAAAATCGTGCATTTTCAGGCAAATTTGCGAAAGCAGGAAGGTTAATAAAGCAATTGTGAAAGTGCAGTTATTACATTAATAGATGGCATAACATAGGTAGCTGCTTATTCAGTGTAACCACAGAGCTTCATACATTCCGTCCCATTATGCTCAGACTAAATCCTGTCACCAGGCCAGCTGGCTCACTTTCAAGAACAGGACCGTATTCAAACCACTTACATGGACATACAAATCAGCAAATGACATGGCATTCATCCTACTCTCTGACACTCTACCATACTACACACCAGATCAGAACCTTAGATCCACCAATCACAACCTTCAAACAACACCAAAGCCACCATGTTTGCCTCCTAGTTCTGGGACTTTTACATCTCAGTCCTTCTACACTGAAACTCCACATCACCCAATATGTGGCCCATCCAATCTCTGCAGGAATTTCAGATGGCATTGAAAAGACATGTGCTTCAAGGAAAAAGCACAGCGGCATGGCGGATGTCGACAATGGCATTTAAAGAACGTGCAATACAAAATAACGTTATATGGGCAAACATTTTTGTTGTTTTCCCCAAACATTTTTTATTAAGTAAATAGAACACTATGAGCGATCCGTACAGGAGAGCTGCATAATTGTGACCAATTGACTACAATCAACAATCAAGGGGAGAGGATGTAGCCTTACGGCTAGAGCGGTCGGCTTCGAAGCTGGGTAACCTCGTTAGACTCTCAGCAACAACACTCTACATCTTGTGATTCAGGGCAAATCACAATCTCCCCGTGCCTACCAATAAAAAATGAAGGTGTTCATCTATAACGAAACTGGTGCTCATGTAAAGCGCTCTGATACCCGATGTCTCAGGTCTAGTTTGCGCTATATAAAACTCAAAAAAGAAAAAATCTGAACTTCAAGGTCTG
The DNA here is from genome assembly GCF_964263255.1 of Lissotriton vulgaris. Taxonomy (NCBI): domain Eukaryota; kingdom Metazoa; phylum Chordata; class Amphibia; order Caudata; family Salamandridae; genus Lissotriton; species Lissotriton vulgaris. The sequence continues at coordinate 250,974 of NW_028253729.1, read as the reverse complement.
CTTAGCCATACAATATGACTATTCAATGATCAAATTATACAGGTCCTACACACGGTCACTGCGAGGAACCTATGAAGCAATGACTGATGACTTATATGCCTTCCCCATAGGCCTATACACCCAGGAAGCAGCACGTGACTCTTTTGTAGCTACTCTGCGAGTCACTCTTGTGGAATGCTCAAGAGGAACTGACCCTTTTCTAAGCGGAACAGCTTTGAAAAACCGGAAAGAGAATGAGCTTTACTCTGTAATGCTAGGAGTGTTGTCTTTATATCTTTGGCACCTCACCTGTTCTAGGGCCCTCCGGTACGCATGCTTGAGCCTGGAACTTCCCATTATCAGAATAAGTGAGTGGATGTGGTTGTCTGCTTGTTGGTCTCTGGTGTTTATGGCTGTGTGTATGTGTGAGTATGGTTGAGTTTACATGTGCTGGTGTTTGTGGCTGTTTGCATGTGTGAGTAGGTTTGAGTTTACATGTGTTTGGGAAAAGAATTACAATCAATGCAATGAAATCCCCACTGTATTTATGTCCTGAGTAATTTGCCACAGCCTCCTGTGCACTGAGATATCTACACAACAATATTAACCTCCTCCATGCAGCTAGGCAACATGCAGAAATGCAATTTCATAAAAACTCATACTTACAGGCCTTGGGGATAGCATTTCTACCAGATAAAAGCCAGCCACTCTGTTTCTATTAATGTCAGATTTCTGCATCCGTTATCTCTCTAGAGGAACCATGACCAAGGCTGAGAGGTAAAGTGGGCGTAAAATTAGACTTTAAATTTGCTTTTGAAGTGAGATGAAATCCAAATATTGGCAAAGCGAATGGGTTTGACTTTTATAGTAAATACAGATACACACCATCCAAGCACATGTTGACTCGACATAGATGATACATGCATGTAAACATCCATGCACTCTCAGACTAACACACCTACAGTACCACATGCAGACATACCATTGGGCAGTCCCCCATGCCGACAGAACAACAGACCCCAGGCAAACAGAACAAGAGACCCCCCCCACACACAGAACAACAGACCCCCATGCACACAGAACAACAGACCCCCCCCAGGCACACAGAACAACAGACCCCCCCCCAGGCACACAGAAAAACAGACCCCCAGGCACACAGACCAACAGACCCCCAGGCACCAAGTTCCCTATTTCTATTGAGCAGCAGTTCATGTTAGTAAACGGAACGCGTGCCACGTCAAATCGGACAGCTGGAGAAAAACAGATCGGGTGTGCCCTCAGTCCTGGTGACAAGGCCACACATTAGTGTTTCTGTGTTATTCATCAGGACAGCGACATGTGGCACACATGACATATCACACCCAGTGTCTACATACTGCTAGCACTGAGACATGTCTATAGATTAAGGTTGTACAATAAAGCTTTTGTTCTAAAAACAAACAAAAAGCGGGCAAGACAGATTACTTTTGCAGTTTTGTACAAAGCGAACTCTTCCCGAAGGTATTGGAGAGTTTTACATTACAGACAAACAAATTCATTTTTGATAGGCGCGGAGAGATTTATTAAGTGGTGTACCCAGAATGGCATGAGGTTGAGCCAAGGTCGAGAATCGAACCTTGGTTCCCCCTTGCAAAGTCGGTAGCTCTGGCTCTTACGCCACATCCTCTCACAACTTCTAACCGAAAACAGCTTACAAGGATACACCTGAACATATTTTAGACACAGTTTGACGCTAATTAAATTAAAAGAGTCTATGTGGTATAAGAAAGATTTTTCGCTGCCATAAAACACACCAGACCGGGTAATACATTTGGTTAAAACGTAAACAGCTGCACGGAAACAATAGTTGCTCTACTTTGTAGTGTAAAACAATGATTTGTATGGCTATGCGCTGTAGTGGAAGATTCCATAGGGTACATTACAATGTGCTGTAAAGCCCTCCGTTCTAAAATCTGTGACGTAAGTACCACAATGGACATGCTATGCCCGTTGACAATGCATCACATCATTTACTGTGGCCAAAGGTACCGGCTACAGAGCAGGTATTTTGGCACGGATTACAGCAAATGTAGTGAAACGCAAGTGTATTTTTAATTCCAAATACACACACTTTCATACACTCATGAATTGTCTAATGCAATGTTTTAACTTTGTGCTGGAAAATTTTAAAGTCTTTATTTTTAAAAGAATCCTGTTTTGACTTGAATACCTGCAATGAGTGTACTGCTTGACATTCTCTTTGTGGACAAGGCAATTGGCCTCAGACTACTTTTAATTTCTGTGAATAAGCATAGATTAAAATTGACTAAATACATTTTCATTGAAATTGAATTGAATCATGTGTCATGACTCAGCTCGGGCCAGTGGAGTAATTATCTCTCACCTACATCATACCGGCAAACTACCTTTCTAACAAAGTCTTTACCTTGTTGTGCCTTTACCACTCATTTTTTAGCACGCACATTTTTACCACATGCATGCCTTTACCACGAAGTTGAGGGTGTGGGGGTCTCCCCCCCACAAAAACATTGTTTTGATATATAAAAGCAATGCATGGTAATAGCCTGCGTTGTAAAAGCATAAAAGCATGTTCATGGTAAAAACATGCATGGTAAAAAATATGTGGTAAAGGCATACGATGTCTTTACCTGCGATGTACCGTTGAACAGCCCACTATACCATACTGTTGACTACTTGGGTGTGTCCTTCCACCGCCAGTCGAGTGCTTGCATTGAACCATATGAGGGACTTGTATAGTCCTCTCTATGCGCTCCTACTTGCTCCTGCCTTTGTGTTTTGCTCTAACGTGCTGAGCTTGGAGGGTTGTCAGGTCTCGCAGCTGGCTTGCCTCATGCAACCAATAGCACATCTTTAGCGATCCCTGGCATCACAGGTGACAAAAGCAGAGCCAAGAACAGACGGCAAACAGCCCCCACTCGGACATTACACTTTCTGTTTGGTAAATAAATGCATTCAGGAGTGCAGCACCCTTGAGAATACATCATACAATGAAACAAATAAAATGAACACTTTTTTAAACTTGATGCAATGCTTCATTGTTGTAAATGCGTGAAGCACATAAGCCTGACCTCAGCAAAATGGTGAAATTATTAATTCTCTATTATTGCGAGGGCATGCTACAAAAAATAAAAAAATGCCACCTAAGCATGGCATAAAATGCTTGCAATAACAATTTAAAATAAAAAAAATTGCAATCAAATACAACTGTGATAGAACAGTATTGGCCTTTCCTAGGAGGTAAGTGTACATAGAACACATAGAAATCCAGTTTAGTTTAAATGTGTGTCACAGGGAAATGCGCTTCTTATTGGCACAGAGAATAGGCATTATTGGCTCTGAACTACTGTAACCTTAAGACAAAGTTTAAAACCATATGGATGAATAAAAAACAGTAAGAGGCTAGTCGAAAAGGACAAAATATTGAAAAAGTAAATTATCAGCTCACCATCCCTGGTACTGAAGTGAGCTTCTTCTTAGGCAGGTGTGTATATATATCAGGCAAAATGTCTCCACTCACAGCACAGGGCAGTCATTGGATAAGGGAATAAAATGGACTGATCCTTGCTCCATGCTGTGTGCGGAAGTGGGCAGACGCAATTTGTGAATGACTGCTGCACAGATCTATGAATGAAGAGAATTGACCAAAAGCCCTTTTATGTACGTACTCCTAATGAATGATGATGATGTGCCAGTCACCTCAATGTGTCAAAGGTGTGGTGGTTTCTTATAAGTAAGTGATCATCCTGCATCCATCATCCTGCATCCACCCATGCATCCATCCACCCACCCATCATGCATCCATCATCCTGCATCCACCCATGCATTCATCCACCCACCCATCCTGGATCCATCATCCTGCATCCACCCATGCATTCATCCACCCACCCATCCTGCATCCATCATCCTGCATCCACCCATGCATCCATCCACCCACCAATCATGCATCCATCATCCTGCATCCACCCATGCATTCATCCACCCACCCATCCTGCATCCATCATCCTGCATCCATCATGCACCCATCATCCTGCATCCACCCATGCATTCATCCACCCACCCATCATGCATCCATCATCCTGCATCCACCCATGCATTCATCCACCCACCCATCATGCATCCATCATCCTGCATCCACCCATGCATTCATCCACCCACCCATCCTGCATCCATCATCCTGCATCCACCCATGCATCCATCCACCCACCCATCATCCTGCATCCACCCATGCATTCATCCACCCACCCATCATGCATCCATCATCCTGCATCCACCCATGCATTCATCCACCCACCCATCCTGCATCCATCATCCTGCATCCACCCATGCATCCATCCACCCACCCATCATGCATCCATCATCCTGCATCCACCCATGCATTCATCCACCCACCCATCCTGCATCCATCATCCTGCATCCACCCATGCATCCATCCACCCACCCATCATGCACCCATCATCCTGCATCCACCCATGCATTCATCCACCCACCCATCATGCACCCATCATCCTGCATCCACCCATGCATCCATCCACCCACCCATCATGCATCCATCCACCCATCCTGCATCCACCCACCCATCATGCATCCATCATCCTGCATCCACCCATGCATCCATCGACCCACCCATCATGCACCCATCATCCTGCATCCACCCATGCATTCATCCACCCACCCATCATGCATCCATCATCCTGCATCCACCCATGCATCCATCCACCCACCCATCCTGCATCCATCATCCTGCATCCACCCATGCATTCATCCACCCACCCATCATGCACCCATCATCCTGCATCCACCCATGCATCCATCCACCCACCCATCCTGCATCCATCATCCTGCATCCACCCATGCATTCATCCACCCACCCATCCTGCATCCATCATCCTGCATCCACCCATGCATTCATCCACCCACCCACCATGCACCCATCATCCTGCATCCACCCATGCATTCATCCACCCACCCATCATGCATCCATCCACCCATCCTGCATCCACGCATGCATCCATCCACCCACCCATCATGCATCCATCCACCCATTCATCCACCCATCCTGCACCCACCCACCCATCATGCATCCATCCACCATCTACCCAACGGTGTCATGGGGTATAATCCGAATCAACAGCTGGCAATCATATATGCGACATATTAAAAAGCATTTGTAAGTGTCGTTTTTTGATGCACTTGTAGTTTTTTTTGTTATGTGGCTCAGGCGAGTCTCGGGCCTTGGTTCCCAGCACCAAAGTCGGCAGCGGTATCCGTGTTGCCACCTCCTCTCTCGCTTTGCAGGTCCGGCATTTTACACGCCTTTCACTTATCCCCGTTGCCTTTGTATGCAATCTGTTTAATAAAATTAATGCTGTGTATTAACCATACCGGTTATTGCAAGAGCAGCTCTCCTAGAGGAAATGAGTTTCTGACGCTCAAGCTTTCAGAGGTTCTGATTCGTGAGCGGTAATGGGTCCAGGCTTAGGCCCTACCAGGTTGCTGTTTTTTTTCTGCTGGACTGGCAGGGTGGGGGTCCGTTTTACTGCTGGTGGTGGCCTGTTTTTTAGGCTGGGACAGGAGCAACCATGTTTGCTGTCTGCATTGCTTCATGCAAAAAGAACAATTGAGGGACTGAATGAAAGCTATTCGGCACACGTGCACATGAAAAATTCATTAACAGTCATTATTGTAAGCTGTATAATTATTAATAAAGCTGCTTCGTGATGTCCATCAATGGGTGCATGGACGATGGCTGAATGATGGAAGGCGGGGATGAATGATGGGTGGATGGATGGGTGAGAGGGTGGATGGATGAAGGGTGTATGATTGGACGGGTGAAAGGCTGGATGAATGGCGGATTGGTGGGAGGATGGATGAATGAAATGGTGCGTGGATGAATGGATGGAGCATTTGTAAGTGTCGTTTTTTAATGCACTTGTAATTTTTTTGTTTGTTAATGTGGCTCAGGCGAGTCTCGAGCCTTGGTTCCCAGCACCAAAGTCGTCAACGCTATCCGTGTATTTTACACGCCTTTCACTTATCCCACTGCATTTCTATTTATTAATAATTTCCCCCAGGCCATGCACACATATTAGGAATATCACGGGCCTGTCACTAGCGAGGTGGAATGCCCCTGCAACCAAGATCCATGCTTTTTAAGTGCAAGTGTAATGCTATGTCGCTTTTTAATGTTTTTATTGATTAAATGAATTTATGTTAAAGTAATAGCCTGCGAATGCCCCTAACCTGCGAATGCCACTGCAACCGAGAGCCAAGTTCATGTTCAAGTTCAAATTTTATTTTATTAAATGACTTTCTGTTCACGTTACATAACTTCAAGTTCAAGCGGAAGGCTGCTGCCTTCAATTTCAAGCGGAATGCTATTGTACGATAAAAGTGCATGTAGTTCTCATTTGTAACTGAGGACCTGCTCAAAAGGGGATCGGCCATCCCCAGAACTGCCTCGCACAGTCGTAAGTGCACCCATGAAAGTATGTGTCCTGAACCTTCATATATCATAAAACAATTTAATTTAAAAAATAACGGTCACTTGTCTTACCCAGTTCGGAACCATGTGCTCGAGGGAGACGACCCGACCGGCCTTCCGACTGCATGATGAAGGGGGTACTGGAAACTACGGTGAACAAATATGGCCCTACTGATAAACCCGACCTGGCAGGATCAACAGAGGCAGGCAGGCCCTGCCGGAGACTAGATAACAGGGCAACACGTCCCACCAAGAGGTGCTGGTGCGAGCACACGCACTGACGCGGGTCGATGCCAGGGCCGGGCTCGATGTGGCAAGCAACTTCCGGGCACCTTTCGAGCGGTGGACTAGCCAATCCTGGCGCCTCATGTGGCGCCAGGATTGGCTAGGGGGGCATATTTACTACTCGCCCTTTTTCAACGGGTTTTCAGCGGCGGCGCCTGTAAGAAGCAGCACCCCTCTCTATAGGGAAAGTCTAGCGCGCATGCTCGGGCAAGGTGGCACCTCACCTTGTCATGCGCAGTACTGCTGCAGCTGAGTGTGGACTGTCACTCAAGCTGCAGCAGCACAGCCAGCCCCACCCCCTGCGCACTCCCGATTGAGTCGGGTGTGTCCCACTCCCGGCGGATTCCCGGCCGGTAGCGCTGATAAACACAGAGGTAATTATTGCCAAAAATACCATGGTGCGTCCATGTGGCTTAGTGGGGCTACGCCCCTACGCCCCAATGGACGCACTGCGGCTGGCATTAACAGGTCTTTAAAAGACCATTAGAATGTTAATGAGGCTGTGTTGTTCACCTCTTAGCGCCCCTGCAGCTCCACTCTAACTATGGCAGGAATCGCCCAGCCGGCCCCCACAGAGCAGCAGAGTCTCGGAGTCGATCTGCTGTAACTTAGTTTGCAGACACTCTTTAAAAAAATATATATATATTAAAAACACTAGTATGATGTGTACAAGGTCCGCGGGCCGCCAGGGAAGGCTTGCCGGGCCGCCACCGGCCCGCGAGCCGTACTATGAGTACCCCTGCTCTAGTCGCTCCCACCAGTGCCCCAAATGCAGGGCCCCCTACGCCGACTTCGCCCACCTATCTTGGACTTGTCCCCTTTTACACGATTACTGGTCCCAAGTGCACCGCACTTTCAGCGACATGCTAGGGCTGAATCTGATTCCCACCCCATAAATAGCACTGCTTGGCTACGTTTACAATTTCCCACGCACTATTGCAAAATTTGCAGCATTAGGATTCCTGTTGGCAAAAAGGGAGGTTACTCTGATGTGCTAGACGACCCCCGAGTGTGAAGTCCTGGCTAAGGAGTATGGCTTTTTGCAACATTAACTGCATTGAATATTCGGCACAGATCAATGGGCCGTCCCGGCCTATTGATATTTGGGGGCCATACCGCTCCTACATTGCCAAGATCACGGCTGAGCAGCAGTCTGAATTACAGTCATATAGTCCCGGTGGGAGTGGGCTGAGATGCGATGTATGTTTCTAATTATGCATTTACATTTTTAGTTGCTGGAGGCCCCTCTCGTGGTAACCGGGGGTTATATCAATTGGTTGATCGTAACATATGTCATATTGGATCAATTTGATTGCATAGGTCGCTGTTTCTCATTATGATGGTCCTTTTTATTAACTTTTTCCCTTTCTTTCGTGCTGTGCTATTTAGCATCATTGTAAAGTCAGTGGTTACCCGAACGAATTTCAGTACCTGAACACCATGATGTATTTTGTTATGTGATATATGTGTGTCCTCTCCTTATGCGATATTGTTGATATGTTATAATATGTAACTCACATCGCATCCTTAATTTGCTATTTGGAAAATTATAAAGTTTCAACAAAAAAAAAAACTACTTACTACTAAGTAAACCGCACCAATTATCCTGCTCTCACACACTACAGTTGGGTTTGTTCTTAACAAAGCAACACAATAAATTAACAGTTGGTGTTTGCCCTTCATGTCTTCAGCATGAAAATATCTACTGAGACAAGTGTTACAGTGATAAATAGCCCATGCTGGATGGGAATTTAGTAGATATTTATAGCAACAAAAATTAGCTAATTGAAACAAAGAACTAATTTGAAAAACAATGCCTTAAGAACTTACTTCAAACACTAATAATGTTGCAATTATTTTTTAATTTATGCAAAAAAAATGAATTTCACTTCTCACAAATAATTTCTAGTAACGAACATCAAGGAAATGAAACAAATAAAAAAATATGAGACCACCCAAATCCAACCAATACTAATTCTAGGGTCATTTGTTAATTGTACTCCCTTACTTGGATTTCTTTCCATGCACTATCGCTGGAATCGAGAATGTACTATTTCTTTCACTGGGTGGGTTCTTCTTAACCACTTCTGCAAATGCGGGCATACTTATCTCATCCGCTTCAGGTACCGGCTCTGCTGCCTCCTCACCAGAGTCTGATGAAGCCTCTAACTTCTCACTCCAATCTAACAATTGAGACACCTCCTCCTGTTCTTCACCAACCTCATCTAGACCTTCCATCTTCTCACTGACTTCCGCTAACATGTCTGCCTCCTCCTCCTCCTCACTAGCTTCTGCTAACATGTCTGCCTCTTCCTCCTCACCAGTCCCAATGAAAAAGTCTTTCTGCTGTTCCTCACTATTGTCTACCAATATCTGGGTCTCATTCTCTTTTGCTAAAACTTCAGTTCCAGATTTACTCTGCGTTTCAAATCTCAAAACCTGTCTAGTTTGCCAACGCATTTCTATGGAACTGCGAAATCTTGCTAAAAATTCATGATTTGCGTAATCCCCCTTAAGGAAATTACTCCCAGACTTCTTTCTGATTTCATGTATGGCTTTTTCTGCACTAGATAGGTCTTCGAAGAAAACCAGGGCTCTGCTACTTGAGGAATTAAACAATACTTTGTTCAAAGTTCCAAACTGACAAAAATGGGTACCTAAAGATGCAGGTGTGAAATTGGTCTTACTAAGACCATAGACAAAAATGCAGCTTGAAGAAAAACTATCCCCAAACTTTTCCTTGAGCATTCTCCGGGAAAGGAAGCATCCATTCAATTCACGAATGGCCTTATTAGCAATGACTTTGTTTGTAAACTGCACAACACCATAGTTGTAAAGCCCGGGCAATTTTTGAACCTCAGTATAAAATATCTTCCCAAAACTAAAGAAGGAACGCAAGAGGTCATTCTGAGAAACACTCTTCCTCAAATTGCTAATATACAGTGTCCCTGATCCCTTTTCTGCAAAAAGTCCATTGACTTCTTCAGATGTGTGGGATTGATTTCTTTCATATGGCCACACAGTGACATCAATTTTCTTGTTAAAGAGACTTGTCCCTTGGGTTCCTGATAAAGCACTGTCACGATCCTTTACAAACTTGTAAAACACCATGGCACTACGTTGCGCATCCCTTCCGTTGACCTGAATTGAAGTAATCGTTCCAAACTTTCCAAACATGTCCTGAAGAGCTTCTTGAATGTTTTTCATTGAACAGTGTGGAGGGAAAGGTTCAACTTTTAGAGAACGCAAGCGCTGCAGACTCAGCTTTGTTCGTTTGGTCGAGGGTATCGACAACCCAGATGCTGTTGTGTCTTTGCAGCGGCTTGTCCCTGCGGGAGAGCAGTCTTGGCTGGGGCTTGTTCCTACAGGAGTGTGGTTTCGTCTGCGGCTCTTCCCTGTGGGAGGGCCCAGGCCAGGCCCCGGTGCACTGCTGGGAATCCCACCCAGCTGGGGCCCCATCCCCGCGTGTCCACTGTAGACTTCACCCTGATGGTTGGTCGCTGGGGGCCCGGGTCCCAGGGCCTGCTGAGGCCACCAGCCAGGCTCACTGCTGCTTACCCCGGGGGGGTGCAGGCCGGGCCCCGGGGCACTGCTGGGAATCCCACCCAGCTGGGGCCCCATCCCCGCGTGTCCACTGTAGACTTCACCCTGATGGTTGGTCGCTGGGGGCCCGGATCCCAGGACCTGCTGAGGCCACCAGCCAGGCTCACTGCTGCTTACCCCGGGGGGGTGCAGGCCGGGCCCCGGGGCACTGCTGGGAATCCCACCCAGCTGGGGCCCCATCCCCGCGTGTCCACTGTAGACTTCACCCTGATGGTTGGTCGCTGGGGGCCCGGGTCCCAGGGCCTGCTGAGGCCACCAGCCAGGCTCACTGCTGCTTACCCCGGGGGGGTGCAGGCCGGGCCCCGGGACACTGCTGGGAATCCCACCCAGCTGGGGCCCCATCCACGCGTGTCCACTGAAGACTCCACCCTGATGGTTGGTCGCTGGGGGCCCGGGTCCCGGGGCCTGCTGAGGCCACCAGCCAGGCTCACTGCTGCTCGGGCCCCCGGGGGGGTGCAGGCCGGGCCCCGGGGCACTGCTGGGAATCCCACCCAGCTGGGGCCCCATCCACGCGTGTCCACTGAAGACTCCACCCTGATGGTTGGTCGCTGGGGGCCCGGGTCCCGGGGCCTGCTGAGGCCACCAGCCAGGCTCACTGCTGCTCGGGCCCCCGGGAGGCTGCAGGCCGGGCCATACGGGGAGGTGCATGCTCAGCCCCGGGCCTCTGGAGTAGGTGCCCCCAGGGGGGTACATGACCAGCCCCGGCCCTCCACCGAACGAGGCCCCCGCCTGGGGGGTGAGCAGGCCCCGCGGGGGGTTGTGCTGCCCCCACGGCTGCTGCAGGCCCGGCCCCGGGGCTCTCCCTCCTCCCCGAGAGGGACCGGCAAAGAACTCCAGCGGCGGCTCATGACTCCCAGCGGCGCCGGTACCGAGCTCCAACGGAAAGAGAAAACAGACGCAGGACTACACGGCGCCGTGAAACGGGAGGAGTCCGTCTTCTTTGTCTACTGGCGCTTGGGCTCTAGAGTCCGTCTTCGGTGTCTACCGGCTCTTCATTGGAGTCTAATGTCCGTCGTCAGTGTCTATTGACTCTTCAAAGGGTCTAATGTCCGTCTTCTGTGTCTATCGGCTCTTCATTGAATTCTATAGTCCGTCTTCAGTGTCTAGATCTGTCGTCCATGTCAGAGGGCGCTTCGTGGATTAAAAGTAAAACAAGCACTGGCAAGGCCAATAGGTCTCTGCCATAGCTACCGATGTTTCAGATAGCCATGGGTGACATTTTCATAATTTTTGTGTAATTATGACTGACATTTCAATGACCATGAGTAACACTTTCTCTCGAGCAAAATAAATCACTGAGGAAGAGGGAAATATAAAAATATCAAAATTTTACGCACTTGAACAACGAGAAAAAGATGATTTTAAAGTTGCTGCAAAGCACCAGATATTTAAGGGCACTAATCTAGTAACGTTGCAATCTGGTTGTACTGTTAAACTGGGCTGGATGGCCCCCGTGCTGGAGAGATCGTTGTTTTATGCGGCGCACAGCGACACCCATGGCACTATAGTCAGGCAAATTGCATGCAGACCTAGCACGGCACCCCCCCCACACCCCTGACTTTGTTACATTGTAGTAATGTGACACCCCTGACTTTGTTACATGATAGTAATGTGCACTAACGCATCACTGCTCAAGAAGAGACACACTGCTTTACCGCACAGATCCTAGAGTACAGGGTACGGAAGCCGCTCAGAATTAAGCCAACTTTATAGCCAATGTAATAGCAGTCAAGTGAAACTAGATACCGGGCAGGCACGGGATGTGAGAAAGCCGTCTGGGCTGAAATAGATAAAAATAAAAGCGCCCAGCAGGTAAACAGTAAGTCATTTAAAATGCTTTTGCTGTAACATTTGCTTGTTCTGGCGGCACTCAATGGAAGGTTAACCTGTGGCATGATGGTAATTAGTAAAACTAAATTCTCTAGTGGCAATGTGTGTATTTCTAAATTCGGTGTTCCAAGCACAGGACGTAGGGAGATCGTTCGTGCTGAAGTGCGCAAAAGGTAGAGGGCAAGTCACTGAAACACGTAGGGAAACGTTATTGACTGGCCAGCCACTGCAAGGTTTGTTGTGTGAAGGCAACATGGAGGGTAATTTTTAACTACGTCTTGCAGGGATTGAGACTTCAAACTTCAAGAAACTATTTCACCCCTGTTCCACTGTGTGAACCACGCCCGTCCCCCCAATAGTAGTTACTTACTGCAGCCCCGGCAATGAGTGTAAAGGTTGTCAGCGGCTGCATAGTCGGTGAGAGGTGTGTGCTTGCCTGCCGCATTCCCTGCCATGACTTCAGGGTGGTCCAGTCATTGCAACATCACATTATGTTGATTTTTAGGGCGAGCTATGTATAGCTCAGAACCTATTGCAGGGGAAACAACACTTCTTGAACAAGCGGATTCCTCCCCGGATTCCATGCAGTTCATGTGATAAATGCGCGTGCACAGAAATCCGCTCCCCCACTAAGCAAGACAAGCCAAGAACATCAAAGCGACCGGCCGCTTTGAGTCCATTTGCCACCAGCCACTTCACGCCTCCGCAGGACCATCTGCTCGTGAATGCTGGCATGCTTGCCCAGCCCCACTCCCAGCGCTATTTACTGTCCACGTCTTTCAAGAGCCATGCGTCTCAAGTTTCGCTTTGACATATTTCCGCTTAAATGCTTGCATGTTTTCTGAAGTATTCCCTATACCAGGGGTCTCCAACCAGTCGATCGCGAGCTACTGGTAGCTCGTTGACACCCTGTCAGTAGCTCGAGACCTGACTTTCAATTTAGTATCCTTGCGTCGTTGTTATGTTTATATTTTAGGCTTTTTCAGCCCTCTTAATTGTGTCCTCCGTCATAGGAACCTGCTGCTCCTGCTGGCTAATGGAGCCTATCTAGGGCGGGGTTAAGTGGCTGACGCAGGCCCAGCATGAGCAGTGTCCACCTGCCCACGAGAACCACGAGGCCTGCCTTATGCTGCCTACATCGTGCTTTGACCCTACTTTGACTTGGAAGCGGGAACGGGAGCCTTGCAGGCACAATTGTCTCTGCATACAGCAGCGCGGGAGCTGCATCACTTCACACATTAGGAACAATCGGACCTGCATCAGGTCTGTGGACAAGAGAAACTTTTTTTTTTAAAATGAGTGTGTGAAATGCTTTTTTCTGGCACTTGAAACACGAGCCGTTTCCAATGCTCCGGTATCTTGTATGCCGAAAAAAAACACTTAACTTGAGGTGGGCTTATATGATACCATTTTTCTGGGTAGAATAGATGCGCATTGAATTTAATCAATAACAACTTTAGATTCAAATCACTAAATATCGTTTGTCAACTTCTAAATGCGTTAGGAGACAAATCTTTCAATACCTGCAACTGCATCTGCTACTGCATATAATCTGTCATAGATGGAGCAGTCTGTACTCGACATCTTTCCAAACGTGGCGATGACTAAGATAACATCATTATGTCGAGTAATTGGGAAGTTTCTCTTTTGATAGCCATGACTGCTCATGTGTGGAGTAGTCCTTGGATAATGGCTATTCTTTGTCCGGTTTAAAATGCAATTTGCATTGTAATGCAGTTGTGGTTGTATAATGCAATGGAAAGCTTACAATTGATATATTATCATTTTTTAATCCATTTGAAACACTGTTTTGATTTCATCATTACAATTAGGCATCATTTCATAGGCATCCTTTATTTTTAAAGAAATAATGTACCTTGCACATTATTACTGGCCACAAACCAGAACCAGGACCATAATTTTACGTGTCTATTCACTAAATGTTAATGAAATTATGGGAGAAATGTAAAATTAGGTTCCTGACTCCAGTTTGTGCTCATGAAGAACATCCAAGTTCAAGAAGTACTTTATTTAAAAAACAAAAAAATCCATGTAAAATGGTGCCTTAAGTTAATGACATAAAGGGAGAAAAATTAAATGAAGTGCTAATTTTATGACACAATGAGCATAAAAGGCTTGACACTTCACTTTAAATTGATCCCATTTAAAAAAGTAGCTCACCCTGGCAGAGGCCATATTTTTCTGTTGTAAAAGGGGCCAATAATTAACATGGAGAGCTGAGCATGGGCCAAGTGAAGGACCTGTGGCCCATACCATGAGCGAAGACTTGCAAATAATGTAAATAGTGACACAAAAGTCATACAAAAATATGATTGAGTCTATTTAAAAATCACTGCGTTTATTACTCCTACATGCAGGAGCATTTCACGTGAACATTAGATCATATCACTACATTGAGAGGCATTATTAGAAGTAATAGCTTTTGAGCATGAAATGATGTACTCCCACCATCCATGATGACAATGCTATCTTAATAATAACTAAGTGACAATTCATGTGCACCATACTTAGCGTAAGTTATTATTACATGGAGCAAATGCATAGTCTGGCAGGGGGCATTTTTGTACAGCGCACATCCTGAACTCAGGCATTTCAAGGTCCCAGCGTGTGAGAATTTAGAAAAAGGCATTATGTAATAAAATAATTGTATTGCAGCATTTATATCGTCATATGCTTACTACCCTTATGTAGAGGACTGAAGCACTTACCTACATAATCCATGTAGGTAGGCTGTGTGGTTAGAAAGGTGTTATTTTTAATTTGTGATTCTATGTGGTAAGTGTTTCCATGTTTTGCTTGATGACTACCAAGGTGCAGTTATAGAGTTATGGAACATAATAGTTTGGTAAATGAGAAGGTGTGAGAGGCAGATGCGAAGTTTATGGTTTTTAGTACACTGGCAGCTGTGAACAACACTGCAGGTCTGTTTGGTTTCTTATGATTGTAGTCTTCTTCGCTGGTTACTGCAGAGGTCAGGTGCACACAATGTGTTGAAGAGGAAAGCCGGGACTAATATAAGCTCTCTGGTTTCATATTGTGCATTGCAGGCACTAATGAGTATCTCTTTATCCCTAGTTAGTGAAGCTGGGTGTGTGGGGGACTTTGGAAATAATCTGCACATTACTCGGCCTTTAGTAGCTCACGATGATTTTCACTGATCAAAAGTAGCTCTCGCTATAGAAAAGGTTGGAGACCCCTGTCCTAGAGGGATTCTTGGCTTCACACCTACTCACATGTTAGGTATATTTAGATAGGCATCTTAGGAGTATGGGCACCTCTATCATCCATTTTATATTCATGTATGTATTCATGATTATTGCAAGATGGTAGAACTGTACTATCCTTTTAAAGGATCATTCCAAGGACGAGAGGAGGAGATTGAAAACTGATGATTAGACAACAAGAAGCTAGATGGATAAGTAGGTGCAGAGCAGTTTCTCTAGGGTTGAATAGTGATACAGAACTCCACCACTTCTTGGTAGAATACCCGTGGAACTTGAAATGAGGGATAGGTTGGGATCTGTGCAGTCCAGATTTGACACATTTTGACTACATCCTTTCATGATATTGTAGTTTGGAGATGCAGTTGGATGAATGTCTGGTGAATTGGGTATAGCCAAATTATATAATATAGGTTTAGCAATGATAGTCATGGTTATTTGGAATTATTAAAGTGTGCACTGAAACAGGAGCTACATGACAGGTTACCTAATCTTGCATAGCAACTGAATGTGAACTTTAAGGTTTTTGGATAATTTTTGTAGGTAGGCATCATTAGCTTGAGAAGATCGTAACTTTCATTGTGAGTTCACTCCATCTTAATAGTTCAGGAAATTACGGGCAATGCCTGACACGCCATGATTAGAAATCATGGCAGAGAGGGAACTGAATATGTTCATTTCACAATCGTTTCACTGCAGGGTATGGCCCGATAAATGCGCTCCTTCGGGACTATTTATATTCTTTGGAATGAGAGTGGTATTGACGGGGCCACAGGAAGTTGAGTGTCTCAATTCATAATTAGCTACTGTATTGGACTTTTTATTGAATACTCACCAGTGCATACCTAGTTGTAACCCCTATCGTGGTATACAACGTTTACAACGCAACTTTTACAACGCACTACCATTACAACAAAACTTTTACAACGCAACATCCATTACAACGCATGCATTTACAACGCAGTCATTACAACGCATGACACTACAATGCACACTACTACAACGCATACCATTACAACGCAGTCATTACAACGCATACCATTACAACGCAAAACTTACCATCCAATACTTACCCTACTGTTGCACCCCCTGGAGTTAGAATAGTAATTGTAACCCCTACACTATCCAACACTTTCCCTACTGTTGCACCCCCTGGAGTTAGAATAGTAATTTTAACCCCTACACTATCCAACAGTTACCTTATCTGCAATGTAAAGAAATGCGTTGTAATGGTATGCGTTGTAAATGTAGTATGCGTTGTAGTGGAATGCGTTGTAAAGGTAGTTTCTGAGAATTCGTTGTAATGGTATGCGTTGTAATGGTGTGCGTTGTAATGGATGTTGCGGTGTAAAAAATGCGTTGTAAAGGTATGCGTTGTAAAAGTGTGCATTGTAACATCATACATCCCCCTATCGTTATTCATTGCTTATCCTTTTATATGTACTATACTGCTAATCATAGATATCTGCTACTGTCCAACGGTTGTTGCAGTACATCTATTTTACACTAGAACTGTGCAATAAATCCTTATTGTAACACGCCCAACTGTTTCTTCTTTGTAATTCACTGAGACCGAATAAGTGAGCACAAGTGACTGAGCGAAAAATAGTACATTGTTTCCACAATCCTGGGGGATCAGGGTTGTCATGTTCTAAGGTTGCCAAAAACTATTCTCTCCCCTATAAGAGACGATTCTAATGGCACTGTGAGCTAGCTAAAACAGAAAGGCTAACATTCCCGGTGGGGGTGCTCAGAGTCAGTCTGCCACCAAAACCACAGTTTATATTATCCGGAACGCGCAGACCCAGTATAGGTAATATAGAAACTACATGACATGGCGCCACCAATGTTGATTGGGTACTTATTTAACAGTAGAATCTGAGTAGATCCGTTGTGCTATTCTCAGAGACCTCTACTCACAAAACACAAGAGACGTCTGGAGTGGGTGGGCACAAACTCCACCACAGCTAAGTAGGTGAAAAATTCTAGTTATTAGCTGTTGGTTAATGAATCTTGAAGGATACATCATTCCTAAAATTGTACAAAAATAAAAACTTATCTTCGTTCCCTTGAACAAACTACTTTGTTACAAAAATGACCGAGAGCGAAGACAACCCAGTAGTGGATCGACACCTCTCAACAGAAGAAGATGTGAACGCAATTCAAATTGCACCTAAATTCAGACACACAATCACCCTGAAACTATTAGAAAATAGTTTACGAGTGGTGGCTTAGTAGCCTTCGTGATTGAGGCACATGAATCAAATAAAACAGAGGTATTTTATTTGAGGGTTACATTCCCAGCAGCAGATGCAGGAACACAGACATTTCACAACTATGCAGAAGGAGATACACCAGTGGAATATGGTCTGTTCGAGGACATAGAGATTCCACTCACGTACCAGGAATACCTATACTGGTTTAAAGGCAACCTACCCCACCTAAGAGGAAGAGTAAAATTAGGCCCTCTCGGAGGAGAGGGGGCAACATGGCCAATATTAGCAGCCTACAAACCACATCCTGACATTGAAATAATGCACAAGGAAACATACTCATCCAACACAAAGATTTAATCAAAATTTACAGAACCCTGACACAATTCATCATGAGGACTCTCACAGTCCAACCAGCAACAGTTGCAACAAATAGAACTCAATCGCAGGGTAGAGCAACTAAAATCACACAACAAACATTACTCACGGTAATGGGCAAAATGCCCATGAAGCGTGAACAAATGCCATTCTGGGTACCTCAGAAAATAACTCAGCTCGAGGCAGTATTCCCAAATACTACCCTGTATGTAAAACACAGAATGCTAACAATCTGCTTGCCTATGGGGATGGAACAAAAGGGGGTGGTGATGGACGGAGCATCTGAACCAATCAAACACTCACACCCAGTCAAAATATCTGGGTTTGATCCATCACCGTTCTTTAGCCCACTCTACCACCCCAGTTCAGACATGGCTATATGCAAATCAGTCTGACCCTGTGCCCCATGGGAACAGTCCAGCCCGAACTGCCAAGCCATGCCTTCCCTGGACCGGAAACAAGCTTCCGAGGACCGGTTTCTGGCATTCCAGCCGTCTTCAGCCTGGCTTGCTTGAATCCAGTGGCAAAGTGAGCAAGGGACTCACGTCTGAGCATACCCTGCCACACTTATGGCGGCCAAAGCGGTACAAAAGGGGGTGGTGATGGACGGAGCATCTGAACCAATCAAACACTCATACCCAGTCAAAAGATCTGGGTTTGATCCATCACCGTTCTTTAGCCCACTCTGCCACCCCAGTTCAGACATGGCTATATGCAAATCAGTCTGACCCTGTGCCCCATGGGAACAGTCCAGCCCGAACTGCCAAGCCATGCCTTCCCTGGACCGGAAACAAGCTTCCGAGGACCGGTTTCTGGCATTCCAGCCGTCTTCAGCTCGGCTTGCTTGAATCCAGTGGCAAAGTGAGCAAGGGACTCACGTCTGAGCATACCCTGCCACTTTGACTGGGTGTGAGTGTTTGATTGGTTCAGATGCTCCGTCCATTACCACCCCCTTTTGTACCGCTCTTGGCCGCCATAAGTGTGGCAGGGTATGCTCAGACGTGAGTCCCTTGCTCACTTTGCCACTGGATTCAAGCAAGCCGGGCTGAAGATGGCTGTAATGCCAGAAACCAGTCCTCGGAAGCTTGTTTCCTGTCCAGGGAAGGCATGGCTTGGCAGTTCGGGCTGGACTGTCCCATGAGGCACAGGGTCAGACTGATTTGCATATAGCCATGTCTGAACTGGGGTGGCAGAGTGGGCTAAAGAACGGTGATGGATTAAACCCAGATCTTTTGACTGGGTGTGAGTGTTTGATTGGTTCAGATGCTCCGTCCATTACCACCCCCTTTTGTACTGCCTATGGGGATAACACCACAAGTAGAAGATTGTACCACTTGGACTCATGGTATTCCTTCATTAGCTGTGATACTGGATGTATTAAGAAAAATACAGAATGAGTACGGAGCAGAGCCTGCTCTGAACTTAGGGATGAAGTTACTAAATAACTTAACCAGGTATCAGCCATAATACTAGCTAATATTAAAGGTGAAACAGCTTCAGCGGCAATCCACCAACACCTATGGGAGTACAGTCCGCTAGATCAACAACACAAACTGCCCGAAAAAATTAAAAATGCGTATGCAGAATTAGGCAGAGGCAGTTTGGGTGGGAATGCTTTAAAACCGCAACTGATGGGCAGGCCTGAAAAGGACACTTCTAAGCAGACACCTGTTTCTTCTAAAAAGAAGTGGGATAAGAAAAAACAACAAAATAACAGAGAAGAGAGATCTCTATCATGGGTAGATATCCTCCATAGGAGCCCTCTGTAAAGAGGTACAACCTAGGAAATATGGATAATATTAGGAAACCTGTCGGCTATCAGGATACTGCTACACGTTCCTCTAGTTCCTTTCAGGGCTCGATGAAAAACTCAGAGAGAGAAGGACGGTCAGAACACAAAGAAGAGCGTACAAAGTGCAGAGACAAGCAGCACGCTCAAGACTATACTTCCCAAAAAGATGAAAAGCCAAAATCAAAACCTCACTTTAAAAGAAGGTTGCAGGCCTGAAGATCAAACATGCCCAGAATTCTGAGGACACAACTTCTAAATGGGGAATGGGCTCAGACGACCCTAGGCAGTGCGGCAGAAGTAACAGCAATAGCTCGCCAGACCTGATGGAATTTCTGGTGACAGCGGACTTGAATGTAATGTAATGAGGTGCTTATATAGCGCTCTATCACCCGACGGGTATCCTGGCGCTTAAAAAAGAGAGTCCCCACCAGAAGTTAATAGGGGCAGCCGAGGTGTGATACAGGAAGGAATAAAAACAGAGGATATCAGAAGGAAAAATTACTCCAGCCTAGGGAATAAAAAAGTTTTCAACTTTTTCCTGAAATCCATAAGACTTTGGACCTGACGTAGATCCAAAGGGAGAGTGTTCCATAGCCGAGAAGCAACGGCAGAGAAGGATCTGCCACCTGTTCTGGACCACCTGAACCTGACTACATTAATCAGAAATGCAGAAGCAGAACGAAGGTTTCTAGTTGGAGGATACCAGCTGAATTTTCTTTGCAGGTTCTTAGGGCCCATTCCATGAGCTGCCCTAATTACAGTGCATAGAGCTTTGAATTGAATTCGCTGGTGGATCGAAAGCCAATGCAAATCTCGCAAGGCTGATGTGGTTGGGGTTCCTTGCTGCCTATTTAAAGGGAGTTTCGCTGCAATGGCTTCTATTCTGTACAGGCGCACCCAGATATAGAGAGTTGCAGTAATCAAGTCTGCTGACAATTACACATCTCACAACCTGCGTTCTAGCAGAGTTAGGCAAAAAAGGGACGTTCTTTCTCAGCACTCGGATTAGCGAGAAGCAAGTGCCGACCGTTTTGTTAACCTGAGAATTCATTTGGAGGTCCTGATCCACCATCACCCCCCAGATTGCGTACTGTGCTAGAAGGGGTAATAGGTGCGCCAGCAGGGGACAACTGAAAGATGGGTAAAACAGGCTGATCATATCTTCTGGAAGAACACAGGACCACTTCCGTATTAGAGATGTTACATTTTAATCAGTTCTTCTTAAGCCACTTCGTGGTGCTAGTCAAACACTCGTGAAATCTTTCCAGGGAAATGGAATCATGCCCTTCCAAGGAAAACACAAGCTGGGTGTCATCCGCATAGTTCACCACCTCCACTCCAAAAGATCTAATAAGCGGGATGAGAGGCTGCAAATAGATGTTAAAGAGCACAGGACTAATCCCTGAGCCCTGCTGGACCCCCTGTCATAAGGAAGACTTGTTAGCGGAGAACGGCTGAAGGCACATTGTCTGTGACCTGTCTGTTGGATAAGAGCAAAGCCAGTCATGGGTGCGACCGGTCACACCCTGGTCTTTCAGTCTCTCCAACAGTATACCGTGGTTTACAGAGTCAAAAGCCGCTGACATGTCCAACAGCACCAAGATCACTGACTGGCCACTGGCCACCCGCATCCTGATTACATCACGGTGGAAACACCAGATACAAGGGTGAGCGTTCCACATAAGTTACATGAAATAACACTCCAAATGGAAGGGTACAAGCCCAGGAAAGTAAAAGGTCTCTTTTGGGAGAATCTGTCATCTGGTTAAGACAGCCTATTAGCTGAACAAGATTGGCCACCAGCATTCGTTATGGAGTGCCCTAGGGGAGAAACAGTAATTTTTCCAGCCTTCTCCGACCTCGTCCCCATTGATATTAAACACACATATGCACGGGAGTGGGCAGTTGCCATAGCGCTAGCATTATACGAAAATCATGCCGGATGGGATGAGAATTCAACCCACCACGTGATCCCGTTAAAAGTCTCACGGCGAGCTTGCATCTATAGGACCATGTGTCCTAAAGCCTCGTTAATGAGAGGGGGGGTGAGGGTTGGGGGGTGGAAGGGGTTCACTGGGGGGGGGAGGGGCGCTGAGGTAGGGTAAAAGGGGTAAAATTTCCACAGCAGCAAGTATGTGATTTAATTCCAGGAAAAATACAATTCTAACTTGGTCACAAAGTGTTGATATATGTAGTAGGAGCTTTAAGTGCTCTGTCAGGGGGCTATCTTTCACATGGTTAGAAGGGGGAGCTTAGGAAGGCTGTCTAAATTAACACAATGATATATAAAGGGATAAAAATGTGCTAATTAAATGTCTCCGGTCTTAATAATTGGGCAAAGCGGAAGAGGGTAGCCGCTGAATTACGATTCATTCAGCCAGACCTGGTGTGCATTCAAGAGACACATATACCTTGGCCCAAACGAAATATCTTAAAGGAGCCGGAGTTTTTGTTAGTATCAGCCTCTCAGCAAACTGGTATGATTTGGGGTGTTGCTATTTTAGCTAAATCCAATGTATTTACTATTGGTCGTACCCTAGCTGATAAGCATGGTCGTTGGGTTATAACTGAATGTGGGCTTAGGGAGTGTAAGATTACCGTCTGTACTATTTATGGTTCTAACTTTGATGAGGCGGAAACCCTAGAGGAGCTAAACATGGAGCTGGCCTCTTGGGGGCAACCTTTGGCAATCTGTGGGGACATTAATATCAATTTGTCTAACCAAGCTTTACAGGATGGGCCCCATAAATATAAAGGGTGGAAACTGCAGTTTTTAAAGCGCTTTATAATTTAGTCAGCGATCATGGGCTAATTGATGTGTGGGGTAAGCTAAAGAACACGGATCCGGGCTACACGTTCTACTCTTTTCTCCACAAAAAGCTAGTTCGATTGGATTATTTTTTTGTGCCCTCTTCCTTCTTAGTAGATGCCTCTGTACAATTGTATCCGAGGAACTCCTCTGACCATGCCCCCATTGTTTTAGAATTAAGTCTCCCAAACAGGAAAGCTCTACCTAATTCCTTTACGTTTGATTGGAAGCACTTTCTAAATGATGAGTTTAAAGACTATATGAGTTGCTGGATGAAGATTTTTTTTATTGATAATAGACAGTCGGCTCATATCACTACTATCTGGGACACATTTAAGGCTTGCTTTCGGGGAGATGTATTTAGCTTCGGATTCTATCAACAAAGAAAATTTAAATCTGAATTACTGCGTCATTATGTTGCTTTGAGAGAGGTGGAGGGCGCATTAACTATAGGGATTGCTTTGCAAGATAATAATATTTCAGATCTAGAAAATACTGTTGCCAAATCCCGGGCAAACATTCAGGATTTATGGAATCTGGAGAATGCTAAAAAGTATTTAATATTTAAGAAGCAAAATCATGAATATGGGGAGGCTATTGGCAGGTGCTTGGCATTACGGCTGTGTATGAAAGAGTCTGCCCGATCTATTCCCTCATTGAAGGATCAGAGTGGCAATGCGTGCCAAGATCCACAACAGATACTTTCCATCTTTCATCAATTTTACACAAATTAATATACGCAACAGGGAGGAAAAGAGGGTGATGAAAGTGCATTTCTGCAGGAGGGAATACCACACTTAGACCCTTTTGGAAGTTGAACAACTTGATACCCCAATCACTATGGCAGAATTAGAAAGTGCGGTTAACAGCCGAGCCCTATGAAAAGCGGCAGGCCCGGACAAGATTCCCGCAGAGGTCTAAAAGCTTTTTTTTCGTCAAATAAAAGACAAGATGTTGAGTGTGTTTCGGGCAGCACAGGAGGGCCATTCACCCAAATCTTGGGCAGAAGCCACCATTGGGTTTTTTTGTAAAAAGGGTAAAGAACCGGATCTGGTGGGCTCATATTGCCCGATTTCGCTATTAAACTGCGATAGCAAGATCTATTCCAAGATTTTGGTAAATCGGCTATCTTTTTTTTTTTTTTTAAAGGTTTTTTATTGAAGAAAAAACAAGAGGAGACTTAGCAGAAGTCACACTTTGAGTACATTACAATATGAGGCAGGTGAGTAAGCAAATACAGTAATATCGATACACAAGAGTATGCGATGTTGACACAGTGAAGAATATACGAAAAAGGAGAAACAGTACGGTCGATCACTTCGATAAGCTACAGATCACAAAACCCATCCACCCACCATTCAAGATAATGAAAACTCTAGTAGACACCCAGAAAAGTGAGAAAACTCGATTCAGGATAAACTATCAACCTCTTGTAAAAGGGGGAAAGAAAAGAAAAAAGGGCCCTAGAACTAAAGAAGACAAAATAAAAAAACCCTCCCCGAACCCCCCACCCTGCACCCCTGCAATGGCTACGGCCCAACCCCACTAGCAGCATGCCTGTCGCCCAGAACTATCCTAAAAGAAGTAAAAGAATGGAGGAGGAGAATCAAACAGGCCGCCAGTCTCCCATACCCCCCGTCGGAAGCAAACCCCCCCTAATTATTGACAAGACAGTTTTAAGCAACGATTACTAACCAACCGGGGGAGTTTGAGAAATTCACCAGACTCCCACATCATTATAGATATAAATCCCGTGTCAAATGAAAATAGTTTGTGGAACCCAGAAAGTCAAATTCAACCTTGGGCACTCCGACTTTTCGTGCGAGCCCTCTCCACTCGAACCGCCAACTCAATAGGAGAATCGAAGCATTCAGTAAAATCAAAGTCAGTTTGGTAGGTACGAAGTCAAGACAGCAGTACACGAATACCACAAATCGAACGGAGAGAACTGTCCATCAGAGATAAATCACAAGAACGTGGTTGCGCCGACAGGGAGGAAAAGGACGATGAATCATTCCGATAGTCTCTGAAAAACTTTGTATGGCGTAGAAGATCATCTCTGTCCATCTTGGGCGGTATAGGCATTAAGCATACTGAACTTACGACGGGCACAGGCTCGCTAGTCGTTGTTTGGGAGCGGACAAAAAGCACCAAATCTGGCTTCTGCACGGGGACCTCAGTCACGGACATACGCTGCTCCGCGGGTAACACAGCCGGTTCAAAACATATCGGAGGGTCGTAGTCCGGTCCCAAGCTGATAGAGTCAACTGTTACAACCATTTTCTGTAAGATGGCGGTGACCTGCGAGTGGAGCGCCCCAATGGTAGCCATTACGGTACGCAGCGACGGCATAGTCACCACCCGCTCCATCCCAGCTAGCAAAACAAACGAGTGGGTCCAGAACCCCGGATATCGACTACTCCGGGGCAATAGGCACAGGTGGGGCAGGCGGCAACAGTGGGCGCTCTCAATCACGCAATACTACACCTTCGCCTTCGGCTAGGATCTGAGCCCGTCGACCCCGGGGGCTCAGCAAAATCTCCGGGCAATGGACCCCCGACCAAAGCAACTGGTGCAGTACGCCGCAATATCGTCGGAATCAACCGGCCATCGTATCACCATCCAGACCAGTCAGGATATACTCCACTTCGGGAGACCGGACACAGCCCAAGTCTCGCGGCCGATGTTGTTCACTTCCAACCCGGATGGGTTAGAAATCGAATCCCCGGCTTTCGTGCTGGGTTAGGCCGAGAATGAAACACGGCGCATCTTCATCAATCGAGAAGATGGAAATCTCGGGGTTGCACCTTTAGACTCAGTAACACTACAGCTACATGGGAGTCCGGTGCGAATTCAGGATAATTAGCAGGATTTGCGAGCTGCCGGCGGAGGTCGGCGGAGCCGGGAGCTTATGCGGCCATCTTGGTTCCAAGCGTAGCTCCTCCTCCCAAATCAGCTATCTTAAGTTATTAGCACACTAGTCTCCGTCAATCGGATCACTGACAGAATATCGACAGTCAAAATATCGACTTGCCAAAATATCGAGGTAAAAATATAGAATGCCAGAATATCGACTTCTTATCTACAAACAGGTAAGTACAAAAATATCGACTCCAAAATATCAATAGGAAAAAATATAGACAGTCAAAATATCGAATTTTTTAAATATCTTAAAAATAATTTTAAAGTACTATAATAACAAATATAATTAATTTAAACATACTTAAAATACTTAAATAAACTTAAAATTATTAAACAATTATTGTAACTTAAAAAAATGTTTAAAACATATATATATATATATATATATATATATATATATATATATATATATATATATATATATATATATATATATATATATATATATATATATCCAAAGATACAGGTAGCACCAAGATCGAGTGAAACTACCGGAAGCTTAATGAAGTTCAGAGGGATTTATTGATCGGCACCCTGCCAGCAGGTACCGCACTGGAAACAAGCACCAAACAAATGTTGCCAGACGCGTTTCAGGACTCCAGTCCTTTCTTCAGTGGCATTGTTGGACGAGTGAGCACACGAGCAGACAGGCAGACATTTAAATTCCAACACCCCACCCCAGTGGGCGTGGCTGTAGACACAGCCTCCTGGATGTTGTAGTCCCTTGTCATATTATCCACAGTGGGTGCGTGCAACACCCGTGCTAATGTTCATATATATATACATATTATTAACAAAACATATACAATATTTTGTCCGTAGGACAGCGAGAGGTTTAAATTTACTATTCCCACTCCAGTGAGTGCAACAGTAGGAAAAGCGTTGGATAGCGTAGGGGTTAAAAATGACTATTCCTACTGCAGAGAGTGCAACAGTAGGGAAAGCGTTGGATAGCGTAGGGGTAAAAAATTCTATTCCCACTCCAGAGAGTGCAACAGTAAGGAAATCGTTGGATAGCGTAGGGGTAAAAATTACAATTCCAACTCCAGAGAGTGCAACAGTAGGGAAAGCGTTGGATAGCGTAGGGGTAAAAATTACTATTCCAACTCCAGCGAGTGCAACAGTAGGGAAAGCGTTGGATAGCGTAGGGGTAAAAAGTACTATTCCCACTCCAAAGAGTGCAACAGTAGGGAAAGAGTTGGATAGCGTAGGGGTAAAAATTACTATTCCAACTCCAGCGAGTGCAACAGTAGGGAAAGCGTTGGATAGCGTAGGGGTAAAAATTACTATTCCCACTCCAAAGAGTGCAAGAGTAGGGAAAGCGTTGGATAGCGTAGGGGTAAATATTACTATTCCCACTCCAGAGAGTTCAACAGTAGGGAAAGCGTTGGATAGCGTAGGGGTAAAAATTACTCTTCCCACTCCAGAGAGTTCAACAGTAGGGAAGGCGTTGGATAGCGTAGAGGTAAAAATTACTATTCCCACTCCATAGAGTGCAACAGTAGGGAAAGCGTTGGATAGCGTAGGGGTAAAAATTACTATTCCCACTCCAGCGAATGCAACAGTACTCCAAAATTAATTTTTATGAGGAAGCATTGTCCTATGTGGTTGATATTTATCTGATGGGCGGCAACTTGGAAAGGCACTTGACCAGGGTGAACACCATAATTACCAGATTCGCCTCTGAGGGCTACAAATTTAATTTAAAAAAATAATAAAAAATAAGCCCACCTCAATGTCCTATTTTTAGGATACGAGCTGTCAAGTTAAGGAAAAAGTCTTGCATGTAACTTTTTAGAAAAGTGTGCGCTGCTCCAACCTCCAAAATCATTAAAAAAAATCTACAATCAATACTGGGATTCCTAAATTTCGGCAGAACATATATTTTGGATTACGCAGAAAGAGTAAAACCTTTCTACGACTTAATAAAACTTGACTTTTCAGTTAGACAATGGACACAGGAACACACAAACATCCTACCTTCTCTACAAGAAGACATGATAGCTTCAAGACACTTACAAACGCGGGTAAACGTACGCAACTTAGTGATCCGTGTAATAGCGGGTCAATGTGGGTACACTTACTTAATCTTCAATGAAGGCGAAATGGTACCAATTGCTTACAAATCACACCTGTACACAAATGCAGAAATGCGTTTCATTTGAACAGACAAAATCCTGACAGCAGCTCAGACCGCTGTAGCAAGAGAAAGAGCACTGGCTCAGGGAAAATGCATAATTGTCGTAACACTGGTACCAGCTTTAGAAGCGGTTACAAAGGCTAGCATTCCAAAAGCAAAAGCCTTATATCCGAGATCGATACAATGGGCTAATTTTCTTACTGCTATGGATGTTAGATACTGATTTGATCCAAGTCTAAAAACGCAAGCATTTCTGCAATACGAACAAGAATACCCTGTACCGAATGAAATCTTGCCTCAAGATTAGAATGAATATATAATTTACACTGATGGATCTGCTTAACCGGCCATAGGGAGTAAGCAACAATACAGCGCAGCATGTGCTATCGTTAAAGGTCGCATGCGGGATGGAAAGTTCCATCCAAGTTGCACCAAAACACAATCTCTAGGAGACTGCATGGCTCAGTTGGCAGGGTTAAAAGCACTGATACTGGCACTTGTGAATACAAATCACAAATTCCCCACACTGATAGTGTGTGATTCTTTTTACTGTGTGCAATCATACAATTAATATTTACATCATTGGGGGGAGGAGCCAAGATGGCGGACGGGACGGACGTCTGAGCTCTTGGCTCCGCAAGCCGTCTACTTTGTAGTACTATCCTGTCCTTCATCCGATCTCCCACCGGGCTGGAATCGAAGGAAAGACTGCCCAGAAGCGGACTGCTTTCCATTGCGACCTCTGCCGCCGAATTTGGAGCGGAACTCGCTGAGTTCGCCGACCTCCGGAGCTGCCCGGGTAGCTGTGCCGATCGACACTGCAGGACAATGCAGGACCTGGCTGACAGAGGAGCGGGGGAGGTGCAATTGACTGCGGGAGCATGGCGACCTCTGCAATGATCAGCACATATCCCTCCCGTTGCAGAGTGACTCCCCTTTGCTGAGGTGCGTGTTTGTGTGCTGTTCTGGCCTTCCACGCAGCGCTTCCCCCCGCTCCGCTACCCACTGCCTGGACGATAGCCATTTTGGGGCGATTTCCGACTGCTTCACGCCCGCATTGAGGAAGGCGGTGAGGCGACTCCTAATCTGGGCGAACTTCGTGCTGTGCCTTACGTCTCAAGGGAGACCTAACCGCTTGCTCTCTCTATAGCGAGATTGCCCCCCTCTCCCTATTGCAGACTTCCTCAGGGGCAACAATGGCGCTCGTCTCTAGGGACGAAGAGAGGGCTGCTCCACCACTCCTGTCGCGCGCCACCTTGCCTGCGCCCGGACTGGAGGCGGACTTCATGACAGCGCCGCTTGCAGCGGATCCGGTGCTAGCTCGGAACACTCCGGCATATGGGGATATCCTTAACGCCCTTATGGACATGGGGTCAACATGGCGGCGGAACACTCAAGAACTACTGAAGAAAATCGAGGGAGCCTCCTCTGGTGCAACGCGACCGGGGCCGCCCGGACCCCTGCTGCCCCCAACGTATCCTGGCAGGGTTACACAGTTGCAGCATGATGGGGCTGGCGACATTGTTGTTGGTTTTCTCCTCGGTGTGGATCCTGCTACAGTGTTGCCCCCCACTTTGATCACTGAGAAGGCTCTTTCCTCGGTCCCTCATTTGTTGGCCCCTTTGGACACTTCTGCCCCCGGTGCTTCCTTTCCGACCTGGCGAAGTGTGTTTTTTTCGCCCACGAAGGTACAGTCCGTCCCTATTGCCAGTGTATTGGTTATAGACTTGAGACTTTCGTCCCTTCCTCCTTTGCTTCCTTGTTGTCAGGGGCGGCCATCTTGCTCCTTTGTCCCTAACGAGAGAGGCTTGCAGTGGTGGACATATCTGGAGGGTTTTCAGCGCTTGGGGCAGGGTTGAAGGTGACCGCCTTGAGGATAATGACTGTTTGGCAGGCGACGACCCGTACTGATCCTCACTATTGAAATGTTATTGTAATGTGGCATATCCTGTTTTCTTTTATTTTACATTGAACTTGATTTGTTTTCTGTCTACTCTTGCCGGTGGTGGGGTGGTTTTTAGCTGACCTGCTGTTCTGTGTTACTGATCCTATCCTTCGGTTCTATTACATCCCTATTTTTTGATACGCACGGAGTGGGAACTAATGGCGGCTGGGAAGTTCGGGAGCTCTGAGGTTGGGTGGGCTCCTCCCCCACTTTCTTTCCCTGGGAGTCGCAGACTAGTTTACTCTTTTCTCGCTCCCTATATTCAGAGTTATTTCTCTTTTTCCTTTCCTTCCTCTTCCTTTCTCGTCTATATTTCGGGTTCTTTAGAGGGCGACAGGCACTTTGTTGGGGGGGGGGGCAGGCCGTAGCCTCCACAATGGTGCAGGGTGGGGGGGTAATTTGAAATTTTTTGGTTCTATGGGCCTTTTTTTCTGTTTTCTGCGCTTCTAAAGCTGGTTCGGTTCTGGGTCCGGGTTGGGATTGGCAGGGAGGGGGCGGCACTACAGGGGGTGCGTACATACTGGGTGAAGACTTGCTGTTGTTTTTGCACCGCCATTTTGTTTTAATCGCTTACTTTTACTGTTGATTTACCTATAATGTCGCTTGCCCATGTCGTAAAGCCATAGTGCGGACTCGAATCTTCTTAATTCTTCTTCTTTACTGACTCATCTTATTATGAACATACTAAAAAAAAACCTTAAAAATTAACCTTCACTTCTCCTCTGCCCCGGCCATATGACCTTTCCCAATGTGGCGCACGTTGATTGTTGACATTTTACCTGTTGCTGATGGGGAATGTAATACTTTTACCTGTTGCTGCTGGGGGATGTAATGTTCGCACCTGTGCTAACGTACGTATCGTGGTCGGCCTGGTGGTTGTAGACCCGTATTTGTCCACTTATTCATGCACAATAAAGGTTTTCAAAAAATTAAAAAAAAAAAAAAAATATTTACATCATTGGGAACAAAACTGGTTCAAAGACGCACAAGTTTGCACAATTAAGCATAAAATGGTATGGGAACAGGTAGCTGAGTTGAAAAACAAACTACCACAGGCTCACGTGATTCATACACCTCCTACAGTACAGTACCTATTCCAAAAACTGACCTTATCAGGAGGAATCAGACATTCAAGGAGTGCTGATAATCTATTCCTGAAGCCCTCACGCTTCAGAAAAATCTCCTCTACTGTTCTGTTAACAAAAAGAAGCAAAATCATTCCTTTTGTGCAAATTCCTCCCATAAACTATCACATGGAACATTCCAGATCTACACCCTAAACGTGCCCCTTCTATCCCTGGAAAGACACCTTCGCTGCTCTTGACCTGTTGCTCAGAAATACTTTCACACCTGCGACCTTACGAACTTTGTAAAATATGTTGATCTTATGTATGCTATTCTTTTTGCAAATTGTTTTATTCCTGTTGGGCCCTCATTGTAAAGCGCTCTGATACCCTTCCCTTTGTCTGGTATGTGCTATAGAAAACTCTAAAAATAAAATAAAATAATACACAGTCATCAACATTATGGCGTTCATGTTGAAGGGAATTAATTGGCTGATGAAGCCACAAAGGGGGCTGTACGCACAGCTTCCGTAGCTGCAATCACTCGTTCAAAAACGAGGATAGACGGTAAGATTATGGTTGCTGTCATTGCTTCGCGCAAAGGCAGCTCAGCAGTACCAAAGACATTTCCACTCAAGCACACCTACAAGTTAGATGCAAACAACATTCAATATGCTCAGATTCCTGGAGATGGGGACAGAGTAATACCAAATATGGATTGTAGGCAAGGTTTGATTATTGCGGCACACCAAGGTTTGGGCTCTCCGGCCACACAGGTGTTACAACTACTATTTCATTATTGAAACAGCGCTATTGGTGGCCAGGTCTAAAAAAGCAAACTAAAGACTATGTTTTGAAATGTGACATCTGCCAACAGATGAAAGGCTCCACCTTAACACGCCCGGCACAGACACAGTTATTAAAATCAGGCAAACCTCTTGCTTGTGTGTATATGGACCATTGCGTCCCCTTACAATAAGATGGGGCTTGCAAGTATATCTTGGTGGCAGTGGATTCATGCTCAAGATTCCTATGGGTTTAGCCTCAGCGTTCGGCTGATGCTCGAACTGTTATCAAAGATTTGCGAGTGTTTATAGGGACATACGTAATTGGCGCGTTACATTGAAACCGTGGCCCAGCGTTTAGCTCGCAAGCTTAAAAAGAGGCCATGGAAAGTATCGGCGTACGGAAATTTGGTTGCGGAAAGGAATAACCAGGACCTAAAGCAATCTTTAACAGCTATGGAATTAGGCAAGGGAGGTAGTTCGATCAATCATCTATATGGGGTACCGCGAGCACTCACTAACCAGCCAAGAAGTTCTCTAGGGGGTGTCACTCCATATGAAGTCCTATTTGGAACGAGAATGTGGGTACCCCAACTTGATTGCGAAAGTGCAGTGGGGGATGAGAAACCATTTGATATCCATGATCGTTTGGCTGTTTTACAGGATCTAAATGAATCCAGGATACCACAAAGTAACGTCCACCTGAAACAAACCGCCACTGGGGAAGTCAAGGCAGTAACGGCAAGACCTGTCTGGATCCCAAAAGTCAGGGATCTGGTCAGAGAGAAAATAGCAGATAAAAAAGAATTTGGACCATCATACAGAAAACCTGTACCAGTCCTAGCAATTCAAGGGACAAGAACTGTACATTTGCCGCCTCTTGCCGGGAAAAGTATACAAGATTTGTCTCAATCGACCTAATCAAACCACACTATGTGGCCGATACTAATCAGTAGGCCTTGTGGACTCCACAGTAGCAGACGCCCTCCTCTCGTAACAATCCAAGAAATTCAAACAGAAAGACTTATCACATTCGAAGAGCCTCCTGTACGGAATGAAGGACTATGCAACAGTGCCATGGAACTTGTTCCCCTTGAACCTGAAGTTCGACTTCAAAATGAAACTCGAAATAACACACGTAGCAATAAGACCAAATACTGATGTTTACGTCAATATGCCTCGACAAGAGCAAACTATGATTTCAACAAATCCCGATGCAATTGATCGAACTGCTTCTGGCTACTTCGTGAACTTTGATATGTTTTCCTTGGATCCAAGTGAACCAGAAACTACACCAGCCCAACAAACACGCAAGCAACAAGTCAAGGACTTTCTGAACACTCTCAGACTTACCTGGTATTGCCTTGGGTAGACCTAAGTGTAATTACTGGGATAATGTTCTTTCTTTTCTGGTTAGGTTGAGTTATAACTTTTAGCATGATTATTAATGGACGATACCTTCAACAAAGCTCTACAGCCCAAAATGTTAATTTGATTCTGAAGCCACATCAGTCCCCGCATCGTGAACAAGGAGACTCATCATCAGTGAACATTACAGCAGTTCCAAAACCGGACGGTATTCTTGGGAAAAGGTTGATTTAGATATAATGGGCCCTACTGAACTTTTAAAAATTTCTCATGTATTTAAAATGTTATTGAGTGATATTATTACCTCCAGTACACGTTCTGATGAATAGGACTCTGAAACTGTTAATAATATGTCTGATTTAGAGAAATCTGCAACATTTCCGAACACTGAAATGTTAGAAGGTACTTCAGACTACAACACTTTATACTGTTATCAACATTATGGTTATCATTTCTTGCACAAATCTAGATCACCTAGAAATGTTTTTGAGTACCACCAGTGGGAACATTGCCCTACACCACCAAAAAGCAGTTCGCAAACATTTGCACAGAAATGTTCATATTTTTCAGGGTTTAACACCACTGACACAACCTCATATTAATATAAGGTAACACCGACATTGGCACTGAAAATTATATTGACAAACACCAAACAGATATACTCTGCTTCCTTTATAGCCCAATTGTCTGAACAGGGTTTTGACCTATGGAAGAACACAATAGACTTAAAATCAGTCTGGAGTTTGAGACTGGCAGGTCCAGGGAACAGAAGTGCTATTTAGAGCATGCCTCATTCTGCAGCAGATGATATTTCTATATGACACTGTGCAATAGACATCCTGTCTTGGAGTAGCCAAGAACAAGGACATTAATACACCTCAGTTTCCAACACCATCACAGAGGGAGGGGTGGCAAAATCCAACTTCACAGAAAGGGGCAGCAATAGTTGACATTTTACAGTGCAATCCATCAGACCCTACTTGGAAAGAATGGTTGGTTTGGCCCTTAGACATGAACAGATGTCAGAAGAGATTCTGGGGTACCACCTAAGGGTTCAGTATCCGTAGGCCAGACCAACGTTATGTACAAAGAGAACACCCAGGGGTAGTGACATCCTACAGTGTTGGGAAGTTGTGCTTTGACTGGCTAGAAACCTCAACACTCACTTTACTTTACTTTTATTATACAGTTAATTAAAACCGTAACATACAAACATCATATTAATACTTGATAAAAATGTAAGGATTAAAATATAAGAATTAATAAAAAAATAAAAAATTGTATACACATTCATAAATCTGGCAATACAAAATAAATATCAAATCCAAAAAGCAGCATTTCAAGTTAATGGGAATATATCACATTTGGCCGTTTGGTCCAAAAGAGAAGTGTATAGTATAAAAGACAATAGCAAAAGTGTCACAATGCTTATTAGTGCAATAAGAATAGAGCTTGTCAGTTTCTTAATGCTGGGAATTATGCAGTGCAATCAAAATAATGTTAACAAACGTCCCAGCTCTTGCTAGAACTTGGGCTGAGTTATTACTGTAGCACAAATCAGATGCTTCCCTGCAATGTCTCAGTAATGTTTCCCGATAAACTGGGACCAGTAGGCGTCGGCGATCATTGGGAAGATGAGGGCAACAACATAGCAGATGTAACCAGGACTCATGTGGATAATTGCAGAGCCTACATGTTAGCTGACCATTCCTCCAAGCCCACAGCGGGTTAAAGTCATGAATTGGAAGGGCTAACAGCCTCATATAAATGATTTTATTGCGAGTCTGTGATTGGTGAGAATAGTTAAAATATGGTTGAGATTTCCCCTTAATATACGAGTCATTCAAAGCTGCAAGGAGTGTTTTTTGAGAAGCCGAGCAACATCTCTCTCGAATGACACTAGAGTAATTTGGCTTTTTATCGGTTTTTTTCACGTTGACTGGGGAATGTTGGGATTACAAAAGTTGATGATTTCAATCTTCAATGTGGAAATGGCCAAATGCAGCTGTCTGTACCAAGGAGAGAGTTTGTCCGTGAGCACTGATTGCAATTGTTCTTTCATGGATTGAGCTGGTGCGCGTAGAATGCAGATGTAGAATTTAATTAAGTCTCCCAGACAATGAAGATCTGCACTTGCCAGACCCAGCTCAAGTCTCAGCCTCGCCCTCCTTGCGTGCTGAGGAGCCGAAAATATTTCTTATGGGCCATTATTTGATAATTCACTAAAAATGAATCCATTTTGCCCGGGAAAGCCAGGTGACCATAAGACAATGCCGGGAGCAGTTTGACGCGTAGGACCCTTAAGATTGACTCAGCTGTGGGGCTGTGCAAATGCCGATTCAAGCACCTCAGACTATGTATAACCCCTGTTCACTTGGGCCGAAGATGTTTGAGATGGGATACTTGATGTGCCCTTTCGTTAAACCAAACTCATAGATAATTATAGCTAGTACAGGTCACTATATGTAGACCACCTGCTCGTCAAGACAGATTTTTTTTTTATATATTTCCCAAAAATCATGACTTTGGTTTTTGATTCATACATCAGAAGATTGTTTTTTATATTATATGTGTTAAGGGCAGTGAGCGCTCGTTTTTTGTATGGTCCATGATAATAATGTCAGCGTATTGCATAATCTGTAGTTGTATGCCACCCAATTTTGGGGCAACCAAAGTTGCACCTGCCAATTCTTTAGGCAAATTGGCAGTATACAGATTAAATAGTAGTGGGGCTAATACACAGCCTTGCTTTAGACCATCTTTTGTTGTTGCGACTTTTGCAGATACTGTTGTGGCACTCGTTTTAATCCTCACCCAGGTTTTCTGATGCAGAGATATCAGTGCAGAGAGAAGTGCAGATGGTATCCCCCAGGAGTTTAATTTTTTCCATAGCAACCCTCAATTTACTCTATCGAACGCTGCACTGAAGTCCACAAAACAGCAGAATAAAGGTAGATGATTGGCCAAAGTTGCTCTCCACGACAGGTAGGCCAGCGCTATTATATTATCCGTCTTGGAGCAGTCTGATCTAAAGCTTGACTGAGTACGGACAAGGATGCTGATTTCTGTAAACCAGTTTCAAGTTCTGCCAGCAGGACACAAGCTTAGGCCTTAGCTTTGATATCCAATAAAGCTATTAGCCTGTAATTGGCCGGATTTGAGCGTTTACCCTTTATATGAAGTGGATGTAATATTGAGCCCTGCCAGATGGGTGGAAATGTGGCTGTAAGGAAAGCTTGTTTAGAGAGGTGTAACAAGCTCTGCCCAGAACTATCAATTTGATTTAAAAAACTGTAGCGGGTATTCCATTTGGCCCTGGCGCGCCATCATTCCTCATGTGACTAATGATTTTAATCACTTGGGCTTCAGACATCCCTGGATGTTATCATAATGTGGTGCTTGAGGCGAGTAGTGGGCTGACAGCTCCCCTGTCCCACTGCTGTAGAGCTGATTGATGTGATTCACCCAGACATTCTCGGGTACCCCGTTCTCCTTAGACTGGCCACTTTTACTGACTTGGTTGATCTATCTCCAAAATAGAGCTGGATTATTTTCCTTAACCCCTTCCAGGCTCATGACGAGCTCAGCTCGTCATGAGCGTAACCTGCCGTGCGCTCATGACGAGCTGAGCTCGTCATATAACGCGGTAATTTCAAAATTGCCGCATACAGCGGTAAAAGCCGCCGCATTGATGCGGTTAAGAAGAGAGAACATTTTAAGCCAGGCTTCCTCTATTCATTTAGTACGTTTCTCCCATGCATGTATCTTATAGGCAGCTCAAAGTGATCCAGTTATGGCACCCTGCAACACTTTTCCCCCGCTTTGTCTTACATTTGGGGGATTTTGACGCTTCCATTTGCTTTCCGGCATTTCATTATTTGAGTGCTGGTTTAGATCATTTGGCACCTGTTTTTGTTGAGCGTCCAATGTTCCCCCCAGCGCCCGATGCAGGTCTATCAGGAGAATGGGACAGTAGTCTAAGAGGGCTTGCGAACCAAAAGCAGTTTTTAATTGTTGACTGAGTGACTGAAATATTTATTAAGCGCACTTATGCCGAGGCATCTTGGCACTATAGACGGAAGATGAACTGGGTTGCCAGTTAGACCATAGAGAAAAGCCAGGTTTTCAATGCTTTCCTAAAACTGGTTCTGTTCATATCAGAGCGTAGTGCAATGGGCATGGTGTTCCACAGTTTCACTGCCTGGTAAGAAAAAGACTTGCCGCCCCACCGGATTCTCCTTATTCTAGGCATACAGATCAGGTCCAGGCTGCTAGATCTTAATGTGCGAGGTGGCGCATAGCGAGGAAATAGATTTGTCATGTCCTCCGCCCCTCTTCCATTAAGGGACTTATGGACCAAACAGAGAGCCTTAAATTGTACTCTACGCCTGACAGGGAGCCAGTGGAGTTGCCGTATGGCATGCGATGTCGGATGCCGCGTTTTGAATTGATTGAAGTTTTGCGACTTGTTTTTTCCCCGGTTCCTAGGTACAGGGCTTGCAGTAGTCTACACGGGACCTTACCAAAGCTCCGATCACCGATTTCCTCAAAGTAAAAGGAATATATGGCAGGATCTTTCGGAGAACCTTAATTGTAAAAAAACAAGCCGATGTAACTTGACTGATTTGGGCGGTACAGGTTAGTTCTTTATCAATCATGAAACCAAGGTACCTAACCTTTTTAGCAGGAACTGGGCATGTTCTTTTTTAATTGTCCATGTAGACAGTTTTGTACTGAGATTAGTGGTCCATTTTATCCTGCGCAGGACTTTATCACGTTCTTCGCCCGTAGATTCGCCTACAGATATAAATTTACAAGATGCAACAGTGGAAAGACTGAAAGATGCTCTGAGGGGCCTGTGGTCATTCTCTACTCGATTGTCGATGTCAAAGTCATTCAGATGCAAAGCTAGTGTGCTACCAATGAACAGATAATCGATTCTAGAGATATTCCTGTATGTTGGAAGCGGGCCCATGTTTGATCCTTTGCTTTCTTGAGGTTATGATCGGATTATATAGAACAGGCATCAAATAAGGCTTGTAGTACCGGGACCTCTTTAGGGTGTTTATTTTCATTTTCTGTTTTGTCGAGAGATCTGTTATTAAAGTCCCCGACTATAAGTGGATTATGATAAGGCTATTTGATGAGAAAATCTCCAATGATCGCTTCCTGATCATCAAGTGCTTGGTTTCTCTGATGCAAAACTGGATTGACATAGCAGTTGAATAGTAGCAATCTAAGTGGATTATAATGATTTTTTATTCCATTGGTAAGTAATACTTGGATTCCAGGTAAGGGAGGTGCAAGTGTGATTACTTCCAACCTTCGGGAATGCTTGATTTAAACAGAGAGGCCGTCCATTGGTCGCCCAAAAATATTGCGTCTCGAAGCCGGGACATGGATTTCAAAGTACCCGGAAAGAGCTGTAGTAGATGTTGCCCATGTCTCCTGGAGACAGATTATATCACCGCTTTGAAGGTAATCTAGTGCAGAGTCATTTTTAATCAGTTTCTGAAGGCCAGCCACATTCCAAGAAACGTTTGTTAAATAGTTATTTTACTCGTTCAATGTATGATCTATGTTGCCTTTAAGGATTTTAAAGGTGCTGTCGGGCCGAGTGACGGCCACATTCGGCCTGATGTTCAAATTGGTTGTTAGTGTCCTGTTTGCTAGTAAAGACTCTTCTCTGATTAGTAGAGCAGGTAATCCTCAGAGGTTCATATTGGGAGAGAGTCCTGGTAAGATTGTTACCGGGACTGATATCATCAGCACATTATAAGATGGAGTAAGTTTAAAAAAATGTATTGACTAAAACCTCAATACTCACAGAAGTGAAACAGCACTTATCCTTACTCACACAGATTTTTTACTGGTTGCCAGAAAACCCAATTATAAACGTTTCATATATGCTGGCATTTATGCTGCATATAGAATACGGGAAATAGACCGTATTAACCTAGAGAAATCTGTAGCAGTGGTAGACAATGGGTTAACTACATTGACCTCCAGGATATATTCCCTAGGCAACATTGTATCTTCTGCGATAGACATACTTTCTCCCGTTTTGTGGATGTGCTCTTTTGATATTGCCTTTAGCATTCACGTTATCCTCACATGCCCCAGGCCACGCGGGTTCTCATGGACTCCTTTTTTTTGCATGCTTTGTTAGTCTGCAACATTTCTGCCCTACATGAATCTTATTTTGTTTGCATTCTTGCTGAGCTTAGCAGCGCTTTCAGACCCAGCTAGATAGTCACTGTGGTCAAGCACATTTGTCCCATCTTTATTTAAGTCACGCCCCCACTGACCAGGCGCCTATGCACGGTGATGTTTGTCAGCTTTGTGTTTTTCAAATGCATAAAATTGGACTTGCGCTTGATGCTGTTACTAATTCCACTTTCTGAGCCATGGCCAGACGACTGTATGGCTTTTATTATGAGCTCTTCCATTCCACACTGCGCGTCTCGTACTCGCTGCAAACGTATCATGCATTAGCATACTAAGGACAGCCCTTTGCTTTATTACACATTTCTTAATGTTGCTAAGTGGTCCCGTCATCCAGGTACTGATGCTGGGCCCTTATTTGTGAGCCCCATCATGGCACCTCTGCAGTTCTGCTAATAACAGTTACTGGTTACCAGACTTGAAACTCTGAGGGTGATAGTGTATCCTACAGTTTGTCGATACCTGTTTACTATTCCCAGTACCCCACTATTGAACTATCTACTACTCGCATATATCAAGTAAGGTATGCACTCTTCTATCACTATGTACAGCTGTCCTCCACAAGGATTAGGGAGGTGACTAACTAGGCTCTTATACGTTTATACCAAGCACATACTATTCTTCATATGTCTAAGTATTTGAATCAGTGATACACTTTATAAACAAGGACTTGGGGATTAATGCAGACAGCGGCCCCCCATCGCTCTGATACAGTCAGTGATGCTTGATGGTAATCCGTAAATAGTGTTTATGTGATACGCACTAGGTCTCTTTCAATTTTCAATATGCACTTCACAGGTTTTAGGTGTTTGCTTGCATCGGTGTTGTAAATTTGTAAATATGAATATATTTATCCAAACACAAAGTTTGCCTGCAAAGTAGAGGAGCCCACGAGCAAGGTAAGGAATTCAGCTTTTATTCATTGTAGAAAGCATCCTGCGAAATGGATGCTAATACAGCAGCAGCTTCAAAAAGTCAGCCTGACACGTTTCGTTTTCCAACTTCTTCGGAGGCACTGACTCAAATGCTCTCAGGCAAACATTTTCCAGGCAGCTACACAGTAATTTAACTCCCGTCTCATGGCCTCATGGTATATGTAGTGTCCTGTCTTTCTCTAGTGAGTCGCATGCCTCGGAGTCCTGATATTGTTCAATTAAACCACAGTGGGGTGCGCTTCATCACATCTCGACGAATATATTTATGTATAGCACGAGTATGTGTTTTAAATCACGTTTCCATACACTGTACCTGCATATGCAGTTTGTCATTTCCTGTTGTTTCTTGCCTACTCGCTTTCTCTCAGTTACCCTCTGACTCTTCCTCTCTCCTTGTGCTTTTAATGATTATTATCAAAACCACAATGTATCTATCTCCATTCCACAAGTCTCTGGTGTCACTTGTACTATCATGTGGTGTGAACATATGTATATATTCATGAATTTTAATTGTCACTTTTCAGCCCTGATGAAGTTCAGTCTTGTCTGAACGAAAAGCGTTGGCTGGAGCCTATTCTATGACATTATCTGAATAAAGGATTTCAAACACTAAGGAACTTTGTCTGTGTCCATCTGTTGAATATACATTCCAGTGGTGCGCCTCTCCACTCTCATCCATTCCCTGATCTTTCTTGCAGTTTGCACCCAACAACGGTAGGTGCAGGAGCTGTTTGTGTACACGTCTAAAGACTCTTTAAACAATTACAAAAAGGAACACAGCGGCATCAAGCAGCCTTATAAGTCCACTGTTGGTTTATTCTGCAATCTTGAGTCTAACCTCACTGTACCCAGAGAGGTTGAGAAGGAAGCAAACCTCTGGATCAGCACTAGGGTCTACAAAAAGAGTGACTGTGCGTGACCCAAAGAAGTGTGGTTCAGGGCACCCCTCAGCAGAAGGGGGGTGGGGGTTCTGGATAAAAGAGAGAGGTTTTCAAATGGGCACAAAAGAGTTTGGAGGGAAAGGATTCCCATAACCCTTCTGTGCTCGAAGGGGGAAGGTTCTAACGAGAGGATGCCCAGGGTGTAATTTTTCCCATCTAGACATTTTGACTGTAATCAGTAAGGGCGCAAGCGGGAGAATCTGCCAGTCCCAGGAAATCAACCACAGGTGAACACTCCACAGAGCTTTGTTGAGGGAGGGGGGTGTCCACAGGAGGGAAGCGTAGAGCATGTCCTAGTGTCCCTTCAGTGGGAGGTGGACCCAGGCGGTAAGCTGGTAGTCCCTAACAGTGGGAGTTGTCACTTTACCAGATCACAGAGAATGGAATCCCTGTCACTGCTCTGAGGAAAACCTGCCAGCCATGGTGGGGGAAATGCTTGTTTCCACAGAGCAGCATCTTTATTTGTATTATAAGTGTACTCCTCTGGTGGATTCAGACTTAAAGAGCTAAAGATAGAAAGTAAAATCTAGGACCAGGATGAACTTAGTTAAGGTATCTGGCATGCGCTCCATCGAAGTCTGCATTAAATTGCTCCTAGTTACTATTCTACCACAACCCTTGACTATCACTGGCATTGTGTGCTTTTTGGCATTATTTATACTTAAAACTGGAAAAATGTATATCTCCAGTTCTCCCTACTGGATGTTTTTTATTTGATTACATTTTACTCTATTTTTCTCATTTGTTTTAGGATTTTTGTTGTTTTGCATTTCAACTTTATTGCTATTTAAGTACTGCACACATACTTTACACATTGCCTCAAAGTTAAGCCTGTCTGCTCTGTGCCATAGCTACCAAGGGTTGAACTCAGGTTACTTATTGACTTGAGTGGTTCACTCTGAGAGGACTGAGATTACTTCTTGAGGTGGGTACTTACCTTCCTCAACTAATAACCCACATTTCTTACACACAGAACACCTTCCGCTTTAGTTCAGCCGCAAATATCTGGAGCTTCCTCCGAAAGTAAGAAGTAATAGCCCACAAATATTTTTAAGAAAGGCTGAAAATATCTTTCCCTTATTGGATTGTAATATTACTTTCAGAGTTGCATTTCCAAGTATATAGGATAACCCAGACAACCCCATCTGCTTATTCAAGCCAGGCAAATTAATACCATATACTATAGTGAGGTGTTAACCTGCAGTGGGAAGTGTATCTTCTCTTTAATCCAATGTTGAACCCCAGTACAAGGCCCTGGCCAGTATCCTACTACTTCTCAATCACAGACCAGACAAAACATATTTGTATACATGTTAGCTTCTCGCTTGTCTACATATTGTATACAGAGCCACCGAATTTCTCTCTTCCCATTGTCTCAATGTAGCTCTAAATTTTCTTCTGTAAACCTGACATAAAAACAAAAATCAGAAAGTGGAAGGAACCTCAGATAAGGATCAACTGCTAAACATCTATGTGGTAGAAATCCTTCAAACCTTTACCCAATTCATATAATGTAGACACATTCAGAGACTTTTTTTTACAGTAGCCTGTATCAAACAAAAGACGCACAGAAGACCACAATTAAAGAAAACTAGGGCAACAGAGACAAAACCACAAGAAGGAAGATAAAAGACAAACACAACAGAGAAAGAATGAAGACGTCACTAAATGACCAAAAAAAAACAGAAAAGCAACTAATCACGATGTACAATCTATTAGACAGTTAACAAATGTAGAAAAAAAACTACTCACAGGGCTAACCCTGAGGTTCCGTGACGATTTGAACCTGTGTTTTCAATATTGTCGGAAATACATAATATTGGTATCAGCGAACCGCAAATGATCCATTTAGCATATCCTGGTGTTTTCGCTACGCTACGAGCAAGAGCACTCCTTTTATAAACACATTTCTGATCTACCCACGGCATCCATCTTAGATCATGGCCGCCATTTTGTGTTTCTTGCCCTCACATACGCAACAACCTCTGATCACTTCATTTCGATTAAGGACACGCAGCCTTAGCCGGAGATTCACCTCTTTCATGACACGTGCACCTTAAACCAGATCACGCTGTAGCTGCATGACTCGACAAAGGCTGCCTCCTCTGCCCGAGGCCAGTCCCGCTAAACTGGTCTTCGTGTCCATTGTCTCTGATCACAATTAGGCGGCCGAAGCCGGTAGCCTTGCCCATTTACAACCCACAAACATCTCTTATCCCGCTTTCCTATCTTCCACACCTGGCTCCATTCCTTTCTTTCTGAATCTTTATTAGGGGGAGGTAACGAAATTTACGATGAGGCGGTCCGGCTCTTGAATGCAATATTGACAGGGGATTGTGATGAACTAGTGGGAACCCCTCTTCGTAGATGTTTGGTATCAGATTTTATCAACGATTCCTGTGCAACGCCAAATATTTATTGTTTAGGACACAAAGGTTTGGGAATGTACTAACATGTGAAGAATTCGCCTGAAGGCCAAAATTTAGTATATAAGGAGCAACCCTCTTTGTACAATTTGAACAGGCTCCTAGTTACTGCCCATGCGTAGTTTCTGTGACTTCTGTGTCCCTGCAGTAATAAACCTTTGGTCTTTGACGCCACCATCGAGAAGCCCATGTTTCTGTTCATTTGTGCACCAAGGCAGGTGGAACTCCGGGGTCTTTGGGTGTTGTTCCCTGACACCTCTGGACGGAACCGAAAAGTCCAGAACTCCAATTGGCGCCCAACGTGGGGCGACGTCATTCGGTACCGGTCCAAAAGCCTGAAGAGTTCGAGAAGCTTCGTGTGAAGATTCCTGAGGGAGGCGCCCCACTTCATCGATCCCGGCATATCGCAAAAGTGGCCCGACGTTCTCTTCCACGAGGGTTCCCGTTCAGGACGGCTGCAGTGGGCCGTTGCCTTGACCGTCGCCCTGTCTTGGACCCGAGGTGCAGTCCTTAGTACGGCGAAACGTGACGGGTTTCTCCTTGGTGACGTCTTCAGTGCCTCAGTTAAGTATTTAGTGATAGCTAGCTGGTTACTTCGTGAGGGTTGTTAAAATCCTTTTTGGTTCTTGGTTTGGTTTGGTTTCGTAAGATTATCACTGGTTGTTCTGGTTACGATAATCTATTTGGTTTAGTTTGGGTATCGATACATCAGTTCGTTTTGGTAGGCCTAAGTTCTTGGTTCAAGTGCACATATCTGTTTCGTGTTTTGTTTGTTTTGTGTTCCGAACTGAAAAATGGTAAGTCGGAGAAACTGTATGTTGTCGTGTTTTAGTTGCAACAGTGACTCACGATTGGAGGACTCATGTCTGGTTCCTCCGATTGGGACTCCCCTATATGACTTGTATTGTAAACATGGTGTGGGTCCTATATCTTATAATGAGGTATGGGTCCGATACACTGAGAAAGATGGTGTCCTTAGTTGGCCACTGCATGGTAGTTTTGAACCCTAAATTCTCGACAATTTAGAAGCGAAATTGTTTAGGAAGAAAGCCCGGCCGGCAATGTTTGATTCTTTCCGTTACTGGCGAAAAGAATCCAAACAGAGAGAAATGAAAAGGTTAAAGAAAGAACAAAAAGAGCAAGAAGAGTTGACTCTGGAGCAAGCGGCTAAACAGCTGCAAGTTAACGAGTGTGAGAAGGCCATAGAGGTGGCCATT
This sequence comes from Lissotriton vulgaris, assembly GCF_964263255.1. Classification (NCBI taxonomy): domain Eukaryota; kingdom Metazoa; phylum Chordata; class Amphibia; order Caudata; family Salamandridae; genus Lissotriton; species Lissotriton vulgaris. The sequence goes on along the minus strand of NW_028253729.1, from coordinate 206,373 downwards.
AGAGAGCACAATTTAGCGATTGACAAGTGCTATCCTGCCTTGCCATCGAAAACAGCTAAGATACTGGAGGATTCTGAAAACGATCCTCTGCTATCTTATTTGTTACAGTCACCTCCACCGTATGCACAAGGTGCTACGGCCCAATTTGTGCCAAATGTTCAATTGCCGGTTGCTGGACAACCTGGTGTTCCTGCTCCTGTCCCTCAGAATCAGGTTACTGTACCTCCTGTGGTCAATGTGAATGTTCCTACGGCTCCCCCTCTTCCTGGGTTGCCGACTTCTATACCTGTATCTGTCTCGCTCGCATCTACTGTTCCACAAACTATTTTTTTCGATACTCCTACTGTTCCGTTATCTGTTCCTACCTCTACTGTGTTTTCTACATCTGCGAGTGTGTTGACTCCACTTTCTGTTCGTCGGAGAATCACTGATTCTGTGTCTAGTATGCTGTCTCCTTTCTATAAAACTTTAATCAAGACCCCTACTTCCGACTCTGTTCAGAGACGTAGTCAGCTTCCAAGTACTGAGGAACGGGGAATTTTAGATTCCACGGCTCTCAGATGGATTTCGAAGAGTAGGAGATATAGTACGAGAGATGTGCTAGAAACATTTATGCAGTGGAAAGAGCCAACGCAACGGTATGTCTTTGATGAGATGTGCTCGTTGTTACGTGAGGAAATGGAAGAAGACGATGTTGAATCAAATTTAGAAGACTTAATTAAGGTTCAGAAAGAGTTTGCTGCAGGAATGATAGTGGGTGATAATATAGAAGAAGCGATGGAATTGATTTTAAGTTATAGGAATGACCCATCACTTCGTTCACCAAGAGATTTAGAGAAAAGCAAGACGAAGCTAAGTCGCCAATATCCAATGAGGGAGGTTCCTCCAATTTGGCGCAAAGCCGTGCAAGCTGATCAAAATAATGGTATTGTAGCTGCTCCAGCGCAATTCCAAAGGGTGTGGATACACATTCCGTGGAAACGAGCTGAAGTGCTAGCAGTGAAGCAGGCCTTGCCAGATCCGCGTAAGAATCCTGCTGGATATTATAAGGAATTAACACAGACAGTTGAGGCTTGTATAATGAACTTAGCAGACATCGATATTTTATTTGGGAACGTAGTTCCGCAACCAATTTGGGCTAAAATTCGTAAAGAGAATCATCCAGTTGCCCTAGGTGGTGATTGGGCAGCTATTGTCGCAGCGGATGGTCAGCAAACAGGTGGTGCAAAGCCTGAACCCCTAATTGCTAATCTTCCAGGTAGGATAATCGATCTAATGAAGACTCTGATGCCCGCATTGCGTGTTAATTGGGACAAGTTATCCGCATGCAGGCAGAAGAAAGACGAGAGTGTCTCCGACTTTTTCACGAGGTTCGAAGAGACTTTTGTAGATCATAGTGGTCAGGACATGAGCACAGAAGGAGGACAAAGACTGTTTGTCGATAAATTTGTGCATAATTTGTTACCTGAGTTATGCAACAAATTAAAAGATTCCGAGAGTGCGTGGGCTGTTTCCACAACTGCGCAAATACTTGCAACTGCACAGTATTACGAAAATAGGGATAAAGAGGAAAAGGAGAAATCAGACAAGAAAACGAAAGACTTAAAAACTAAAGTTCTTTTGCAACAGGCGTATCCGCCTCGCATGAATCAGACTAATACGCAACAGAACTCATATCAAAGGACAGATTATAGTTCATCGAGACCTCAATATCAGTGGAACCAATGTGCGTACTGTAAGAAAGAGGGTCACTATAAAAATGAATGTCCGATCTTAGCGCAAAATAATGCAGCAGCAGCTCAGAGAGGTCGTGGTGGTTTTGTGCAGAATTCTAGAGGTCGAGGGCGAGGTGCTATGCCTCCACAAACGAATGATCGTCCTTCCAATCACTTTGATCAACGAAATGGACAGTCTGCCCAGCAAAATAGATCTCAACAGTATCTTGTTGAGGACTATTGTGAAGTGGATGAGGGATTTCAGCAAAATGGGTACTAGGACAGCCATAGACAAAGAGAGGGAGTAGTATCAGTTCCAGTGGATCAGAGTGGGCCTTATGTCGCAGTAGCAACATCAGGTGTAGTCGAACCGTTTCTGTTGGATACTGGTGCCGCAAAAAGTTCTATCATTCATGCGAAACTCCCTGGCGCACCTTTGTCCGGCTCAACAAATGTTTCTGTAGGTTTTTCAGGCGCCCCTGTGTACAACCCTATATCTGGTCCTTTGTCTATTTCTGTGGGACCGTGTCACTTGAAAGCACCCCTGATTTTGACGACAGGTTGTAATGAAAATCTGCTTGGTTTAGATTTGTTAAAACGAATATATCCGACATTGTACTGTTCTCCGGAAGGAGTACAGCTTACACTGGGTAAAAATATCACTTCTCCGATGTACTTGTCAATGGATGCACTCCCGCCAGAGCTGTGTTCACTCCCAGATTCTCTTTGGGCGACTGGTCCTAATGATGTAGGCCTTTTAGAAATTCCACCATATGTAGTAACTTTGAAAGCAAATGTAAAATTTCCAAGAATTCCGCAATACAAAATATCTAGTGAAGGTGAGCGTGCACTTTTATTGATTGTGCAAGATTTGATTAAGAAAGGTGTGGTTGAAGAAACGAGAGGAAATGTCTGTAACAGTCCTGTACTACCGATTCTGAAACGAACTGATCCCACAAAGCCTCCAGTGTATAGGTTTGTTATCGACCTTAGAGAAGTTAATAAGATTGTAGTTCCGCAGTTTCCTGTAGTTCCAGACATTACTGCCTTGTTAACATTGATTCCTGCTACAGCCACTTGGTTCTCAGTCATCGACTTTAAGAATGCTTTTTTCAGCATTCCGATAGCCGAGGAAAGCAGAGACATTTTCGGCTTCTGTCTAGGAGGTCGAAGTTTCAGATTTAAACGCGCTCCACAAGGCTATTGTGAAAGCCCATCTATTTATAGTCAAGCATTAAAAAGTCAGTTAGATACCTTTGTCCTTCCTCCAGGTTCTGCTCTAGTACAGTATGTAGACGATCTTCTAGTGGCTGCCGATGACAAAGAAACTTGCAAAGCAGCTACGATCTCGTTATTGCATCATTTGTCTAAATTGAATCACAAGGTGTCACCTTCGAAAATGCAATACTGCTGCCAAGAAGTGACCTACCTAGGTCATCTCTTGTCAAAGGAGGGAAGGAAGTTGACCCCAGAGAGAATAAAAGCAATTACGCAGATGAGTGTTCCACGCACACAAAGAGAAGTACGTGCTTTCCTAGGTATTACCTCTTACTGTCGACAGTGGATCCCAAATTTTTCTCTTTTAGCAAAACCATTGGTAGCTTTGACTGGGAAAAATGTTCCGAGTCCGGTGCCATGGTCTGATGAATGTCAAGAGAGTTTTACTGAATTACGAAAAGCATTGTGTTCAGCTCCTGTATTGGGTACACCTGAGTACAGTAAGCCATTCACGCTCTATGTTCATGAGAGAGAAGGTTGCGCGTTGAGTGTTCTGACACAGAAGTTTGGTGATAAACAACGCCCTTGTGCGTATTTTTCATTAACATTAGATCCGGTAGCTAGAGCGTTACCTAGTTGTTTGAGAGCTACAGCGGCAGCTGCGGCTTCCATTCGACAATCTGCTGGTTTGGTGATGAACAACATGCTAGTGGTCATGGTTCCTCATGCGGTGGATACACTCATGAATCGAACGAAGACACAACACCTTACCAGTGCGAGATTATCTGGTTATGAGCTGACATTACTAGCGAGTCATATTCAGATCAAAAGATGTAATGTATTGAATCCAGCAACGCTGTTGCCGACTGATCAAGAGTCGAGTGATTCCGAGCCACATGATTGTTGTTTTAAAACGGAGGAAGAGACAAAAGGACAAATTGACTTAAAGGATACTCCGTTATCCGATCCAGATGGCACGCTGTATGTTGACGGGTCATGCTTTAAATTGGAGAATGGTGATGTGACTGCTGCTTACGCAGTAACGACTTTGAAGACGATTGTGGAGACTGCAAGAGTGAGTCAGAATTCTGCCCAAGCTGCAGAATTAATAGCTCTAACAAGAGCGTGTGTTTTAGCTAAGGGAAAGAGAGTAAATGTCTTTACAGATAGTCAGTACGCATTTGGCGTGGCTCATAGCTTTGGCCGTTTGTGGAGAGAAAGAGGTTTCATTACGTCCCATGGGACTAAGATTCAACATGGTCAGCTAGTTAACGACTTGTTGGAATCTCTAACCTTGCCGACTAAAGTTGCGATTGTAAAGTGCAGTGCTCATAAAGCAATCACGGATGATGTTGGTCGCGGGAATGCTTTTGCTGATGAAACTGCTAAACAGACAGCTAGAGACATGATGAGCAGGATGTATGTTGCTACGTCTGCAAGATGGATTGCTGAGTCTGGAATGTGTGAGGATACTATGGAAAGTGTGAAAGAGATTCAGAAAGAAGCAACTGAGGAAGAAAAACGTGTATGGAAAGAAAGTACGGGCAAGTTGGATTCAAATGGGTGTTGGATTGATTTGACAGAACAGCAGCGTTGGATGTTGCCGGATGCGTATGTGCTTGCAGTGGTGACAATGGCGCATGGAGTAGCGCATATAAGTTCTAAAGGAATCTGTAAGATGTTGGCTCCAGTCTGGAAGAATGATGGGATCAGTAAGTGTGCAGAGAGAGTGGTGAAAAATTGTATGGTATGCCTGATGCATAATCCTGGTAAGGGAACTCCAACTCCTGCTGGTCACTTCGCTCCTCCTTCCTGTCCCTTTGAAGTGATTCAGTTAGATTTCATTCACATGGATCGCTGTAATAATTTGAAATATGTCCTGGTGGTAGTCTGTGCCTTTTCCAGGTGGATCGAAGCATACCCACTAAAGGACAATACTGCCCTATCAACTGCCAAGATTCTTCTCAAAGAATATTTCCCTAGATTCGGTATGCCACGGATTGTATGGTCAGATAACGGAAGTGAGTTTATAGGGAAAGTTATGCAGAGTGTGTGTGCCGGCCTAGGTCTGAAACAAAAGTTCCACAGTGCGAACCATCCCCAGTCTGCTGGTTTAGTGGAGGGTTACAATGGCACCCTCAAACTGAAACTAGCTAAAATACAAGCATCCACAGGTTTAGCCTGGCCAGACGCACTTCCTTTGGCTTTGTTATCAACGAGAGCAACTGTACATTCTAGAGTGGGGCTTAGCCCTTATGAGATAGTGTTTGGCCGCCCGGCAAATATTTGGGGTGTGCCGAGGCCTAAGGAGTTTTGTTCTCTAGAATATCCTATGTTGATAGACTACCTTTACGACTTGACTGCTAAATTGAGTCTTATTCACCAACAGGTTTTCGATGCTTTACCAAAGCCTCCGGAGAGTCCAGGGCATCAGCTGAAACCAGGAGATCTTGTGGTTATCAGGAATTTCGCGAGGACGAAGAACCTTCAGCCGAGATTTGTCGGCCCCTTCCAGGTCCTACTGGTAACAAGAACAGCAGTTCGTGTGGCTGGTCGCAAGCATTGGGTGCACGCATCCCATGTAAAGCGTGTACCTTTGCCACTTCCTTACGACGACTGGGTGAAGAAGGGAATTGGTTCCTCCGAATTTGAAAGCACGCCAAAGTTCATCCCTTTCAGCGATGCCGAATTGATCACGGACACTCCAAGGTCTGACTCTCCTTCAGAAAAGACTCCTTTGAACTCTGAACATTTGTCCCCTGCATCAGAAAAAACTCTGTCATCTGCGAACTTGAACACTGCAACAGCTACCAGTGAAACGCTATTTGCCGATCAGACAGTACCTGCGGAGCAAAGATATAATTTACGAAGCCGTAAAATGGACAAATAAAGCAGGCAACTGCCCATTATGATATTTTGAAATTTTGAACTTTTGCCTTCAGCCAGGAAGTTTGCTATTATTTTGTTGTTTTAAAATTGACTTGCCGTCTGGGTAGCCGTAGGGTCGTGGCTGTGTGCCTAGTTGAATCTGCGGGGGTCTGACACAAGGTCGATCTTTCTGTTGGTTCTGGGAACTCCCAGGGCTGATAGAGGCATTTTCATCTACGTACACATCATCAGTGGTCGCGAGCGGATTGTAGAAGATGGAGCTTCCTGCGCTGCAACGAGAAAATATGATTTATGTTCGCAGAAACAGACTTCACAGAATCCTTCACAGCAAATGCTTTTTGATGCAATGTGCCGTTACATTCTTGATTGTTTTGATAACGTTGGTGGGAGGAATCGTTTTCAGTATAAATTTGATTTTTGTGCCAGTTACTACAGTACCTCCCCTTGATCCTGCTACTTCTACTGTTTCTTCTATACACTCTTTTCACTCGTTTCCCAAACATGAGCAAGCTCGACGCTCTGAATTCATCAACAACACTTTTGTACAGCTCTTGCATCAACACCAACTGGTAGTTAACACTACAGACTGCTGGGTGTGTGGCTTGATACCCCACACTATGGATAAAGGTATTCCCTATCTGGTTTTACCTTTCAGCTACAATGGATCATTTCAGGCCCTTCAAACCATCTTTGCTTATGCCCTTGAAACCTATCCTCCACGTCCACCACGTTCCACTAAATATAACTCTGCCAACAAAGCTTTAGTCCAGGGAATTATTGACATGATCAAGGACGTCAATAATACTCCATCATACCCTAGAGACGAATTGCGAGTATATTTAAGTTGGAATACTTCAGAGTATCGCCTTAGTTTAGCAGAAAGCAAGCGCAAAAGCTCAACTCCAATCTGGGTCGTACCTCACCGAGGTCAGGTCTGTTTGCAAGGGAATGGGAGAAATCCGAGAGCTCAGCTAGGGAGGAGTGAGTGCATAGAGACTTATGTGTTTCCGGCTAACTCTTCCCCTGCCTTTCTTACTGCTAGGGGTACCTACTTCATCTGTCGAGATAGAGCTTATACATGGTTGCCTGCCGACTTTTCAGGTTCATGTTATATTGCTCGATTGTTGCCTCCAACATACACTACATCATCTGACTACCACAAGACCAGAGTAGCGAGAGGTGTCTTCAGCAAGGAAGATACTGCTGGTCAGGAAGCTGGAGACTTCTTCAAAGGCTTCCTTCCGTTCTGGGGGCCTATGGCCAATAGTAGAAACATACGTCAGCTAACACGGGTAGTTGAATCTACTATTACCGAAACTGCTGGTGCCCTTAGCAATCTGACAGCTGAGCTTCAGGCGGATAGACTCATGACGTTGCAGAACCGTATGGTTCTAGACGTTATCCTTGCAGATCGAGGTGGGGTATGCAGAATGATCCAATCGAGCTGCTGTGTCTTTATTCCTAATAATGCTCCAACAGTCTATGAGGCGATCTCTAAGCTACACAAGATTTCCGACTCTATTCACGTAGACAAGGGAAACTGGTCCTTCATGGAGTGGTTTTGGACTCTGGTCTCAGCGTGGGGATGGAAGGTTCTAATGGTCATTGGTGTCATCTTAGTATTCCTATTCTCATGTTGCCTGATTATCCAGTGTGGTCCTGCTCTGTGTAGTCTTTGTGCTGCAACTTGTCTTAGAAAACCACCTGCGTTTGGAGAAAAGGCACGAGAAAGGATGATGATACAACAGCATGTCACTGACCTGATGAGCATAGAATTAGATTCTGACATAGATTAAGTAATTGCCTATGTAAGGGCAAAAGGAGGGTCTGAGGTTCCGTGACGATTTGAACCCGTGTTTTCAATATTGTCGGAAATACATAATATTGGTATCAGCGAACCGCAAATGATCCATTTAGCATATCCTGGTGTTTTCGCTACGCTACGAGCAAGAGCACTCCTTTTATAAACACATTTCTGATCTACCCACGGCATCCATCTTAGATCATGGCCGCCATTTTGTGTTTCTTGCCCTCACATACGCAATAACCTCTGATCACTTCATTTCGATTAAGGACACGCAGCCTTAGCCGGAGATTCACCTCTTTCATGACACGTGCACCTTAAACCAGATCACGCTGTAGCTGCATGACTCGACAAAGGCTGCCTCCTCTGCCCGAGGCCAGTCCCGCTAAACTGGTCTTCGTGTCCATTGTCTCTGATCACAATTAGGCGGCCGAAGCCGGTAGCCTTGCCCATTTACAACCCACAAACATCTCTTATCCCGCTTTCCTATCTTCCACACCTGGCTCCGTTCCTTTCTTTCTGAATCTTTATTAGGGGGAGGTAACGAAATTTACGATGAGGCGGTCCGGCTCTTGAATGCAATATTGACAGGGGATTGTGATGAACTAGTGGGAACCCCTCTTCGTAGATGTTTGGTATCAGATTTTATCAACGATTCCTGTGCAACGCCAAATATTTATTGTTTAGGACACAAAGGTTTGGGAATGTACTAACATGTGAAGAATTCGCCTGAAGGCCAAAATTTAGTATATAAGGAGCAACCCTCTTTGTACAATTTGAACAGGCTCCTAGTTACTGCCCATGCGTAGTTTCTGTGACTTCTGTGTCCCTGCAGTAATAAACCTTTGGTCTTTGACGCCACCATCGAGAAGCCCGTGTTTCTGTTCATTTGTGCACCAAGGCAGGTGGAACTCCGGGGTCTTTGGGTGTTGTTCCCTGACACCTCTGGACGGAACCGAAAAGTCCAGAACTCCAACCCTTGTACCCTCTGAACACATACATTTTTTCTTAAAATTAAAATTGATTTAAGTTGATTAGTCATTTGAAACCGAATCACAAATATCTAAGATTTTGTATGTAACAAGTTTAGAACAACATACCATACAGGAAGGCTCCAAACTGACATTCCCTTCGATGTCTCATTCGAAATTCTATAATCACCAGAGATCCATAATGGATGCAGACCATTACACTACATGTTTTACTTGCATGCAGGTCTCAAAATGTTGACACAGCATTTATCCTTATAGCCCACCCCCCAATGTTACAAATATAGCCTGAATTCAAGACACATTCAACAAGTGCTGTTCTATGCTGCCTGTTATAGACTTTTTGCTGTGAAGAAACTTAAAACATCGAACGACAAAGGTTTATCATGAAATGTATTACTTCCAAATAATAACAGCTTATTATTCTGCCCTCACGAAGCAAGGTTTAAATCCTAATCGTCAAGAAACACTTCTTAGCTATAGTTTGGCTTTATATATTCACAAACTGCATGTGGCGCCACCTTCCATTAAATCTCCTCCGACTAAAATGATGGCCCTACCCAGTTTCCTTCATGTACTGTAAAATTTCCTGCTTGATATTCTAAATATATGATTCAAAGACGTGTCATTGCTCTTTCCTTTCTTCCTCTAGCGTTGACATCCTCCTCGACTACCGAGGACTCTTGCTGATCAGTGTATGAGGGTGGGACAGGGTGGTGGACATCCACCTGTATTATTGGGTCTCCCAGCTTCTAGTTATTATCGACTGGCTGCCGGGTGGTTGGAGGGACCCGGCTTATCCGTTGAAACGGCCCTCAATGGTGTGATGGACAATATGTAATGGTTCCAGCTTCCTCTTTCCCTTCCAGTGTTCAATCAAGTGGTCTTTATGGTATGGAGAGCGTCTCTTAGTTTTGCAGGTTGGAAAAGGTGCCTCATGGGGCTGACCAACCTGTGGCGAGGCCGCTGGTTAACACAATGAACACAACTTGAGGGATTGTCTCGCTGGGATCCGATTGCTATAACTACTCTGGCTGATATTTGGCATGGGTCACAAAAGTATAATTTTGTGACCTTCAATCGTACTCCTCCCTTCTCACCACCCAGTTTCACCACCTTCAAATAAGGCATGCCCTTACACTGCAGAGATACAGGATCTCTTCAATCCCTTTGAGGTCCACTTGCTCCTCGGGAGACATGGGCACAGATGGGATTTCCCAACTATATTGAGCCCTGGTGGATAATGCACTCAGGTTGTTAGACCGATTGCGTCACAGGTGGGAGATGGGTTGGTGGGCTGGACGAGGTGAAGTGGCGAGAGGCTTGTATGACTCCTAGGGAGCTGCTGTTATCCTCCCAACTCAGACTAATCCGATTCCATTATCTCCATCATACTTACCTGACCCCCCCAGAGATTAGGTCAAGCGTGACTTCTTACTAATATCGGCTGCACTCTGTGCCAAGCCCAAGAGGGGGACTTCTTCCACATGACGTGGAAATTTCCCCTGATTATAATGTACTGGTCCAATGTGGGCTCTACCCCTCCAAAGGTCTTGGGTTTTCCCTTGCAATTACCACTCAAAGTAGCATTGCTAGGGATACTGAACAGGTTGGAGGGGTCCCGGGGTGATCAAACGATGACTGGACTAGCAACATTGGTTGCAAAGAGAGACATGGCTTGCATTTGTAAACAACAGTCTCCACCGACCCGAAAGAATATCGCATTGGCATGGACTGGTGTGCTCAGCTAGAAGAACCTATTTACACTGCCAAGACCTGCCCTGCTAAATTCTCCAAAATTTGGGGTAAATGGTGGAAATACTATGGCTGGTCTAAGACATTGAGATCTTTAGTGCAGCATGTCAATTTAATGTGTTGCCTTTGTGGAAGGTGAGGAGGTGGAGGAAGTGAGCTTGAAGGTAAATATTGTTTACCACTAATGCGGAACAACGCATGACATTACAATGCAGTCGTTACAACGTAAGTTGGAACATCTTTTGCAACTACTGTTGCACAGACTGGAGTTGGAATAGTAAATTATAATATTCCAACATCCTGCACCCACCCAGAAGATGTCATTGTTCCGACTTGCGTTATAATGGCATCCTTTGTTTCAACTCGGTCGTTGTAATGAGTGCATTGTAATGCATACGTTAAAAAGCCACTGAGTGTGCATACTCAACGCTAAAAGTGCATTCCCTTTCCTTCTGTAACGTTAATGTGCCTCAAGTTTCATCAATTTTTCTATAGTCCTCGGATCCCTTAAACTAAGATTATCTTTATGTATTATTTGCAAACATTTCTCTGTTTCTATTTATTCACCCTACAGCAGTTTCAGTATCATATCACAGATTATGTTGCATAATCTATAGTATCTGTGTACAAAAGACATTTGTCTACCCTAGTTTTGGCCCTTTTTAGGTCGAATGACCGTTGCACTGCGAAGCAGTGAGGGCGGAGTCCCGAAGAATTTATGTTTTGGAGTTAGGGGGCTTGGAACCCGCCTCTCTCCTCCATTCTCCTCCATTGGCTGGCTTCCTAAACGGAGGCCAGCCATTGGAGGAGAAGGGAGTCACTCCAATAAAGCCCCGTCGCTTTCGGATTCGGGACGTGTTTTTTTGCGTTCTTTCGACTGTGACGTCATCCGTCACTCAGAACGCCAAAAAAACGCCCCCGAATCCGAAATTTTCGGAGTTGTGGCCGCCATTTTACTGTTGCTCGGTAAAAGCAGGAGAGCAGCGTGAGGTAACTATCCTTTGTTAACATTTTACTGGAGCTGCCCTGTGAACTACTCTAGGTACAGGAAATATACATTAAGATGCATCTACATCTACAACAATTGCATAAACCCCTTAAGCCAGAACAGACTGAGCAATCTTAAGGACATCTGAGAGGCGCCACCTTAAAACTCAGCAGCACAAACAGCAGCCTCGCCATTCATTTACTGCAAGGTTAGGCGCTTGGATATGATGGATGACGTGTCAGGGCCGGAGCAAACCTCCGCACTCAATCAAAGAAGCGGTGGAAATTTGACTCATAAACGTCGATAATCCTGTGATAAACGGCAAACTACTTTATGGAGGTCGTGTCTTTTTCTACGTTTATAAAAAGGCATAAGAATATATATATTGACATCGACAGCGCTCAGGTCCCCCGAGTGATGCTAGGCCGCCCCCCGAATGTTCCAGGCCCCGGTGTTTTCCTGTGGGGTGCAGGGGACGCTCTGGCAGATGATTACTCACGCTTTAGATTAAGCAGGGGGGCGGGAAACCCCGACAGCGCACGTGCCGAGGGTCCAAGTAAACCGCTATTGATCCGCGCGAAGTTATTGTCTTTCTGGAAAAGGAATCTGCTGCGATACAAAAGGGGATGATGGACGGAGCGTTTGAGCAAATCAAACACTCACCCCCAGTCAACTGATCTGGGTTTAATCCATCATCATTCTTTAGCTCACTCAGGAATATGCTGCCCATGTCACTTTTTTCAGGTCATAACATCCGATGGGACCAGGTGGTTCGTAGTGGCCCTACACTTGTTTCCATGGCAGCTATCTACGCCGGGTGGCCCTAGTATTTTGATTGGGGTTCGTCGGAGGCGGCCGACCCGGTCGGGCATTGTAAGGGTCCGGCAAGATGGGGGCCGCCATGTTCTTTGGCTGCACTTTCATTGCCTTCGGCCCCGCCTTCTCCCTCTTCCTGCTGACAGTAGCGAGGGACCCTCTCAGGGTAATCATTCTGGTGGTAGGGTGAGTGCTGTGGTGGGTTTTCTTTCTGATGTTGGGCGCACAGAGATCGTGGGTTTCGAGTATGTTGGCATATGAAGGGCAGATCATCAGGGTGTAGACGTCCCACTACAACTAGCGATTTGGTGTGCAGATACAGAATCAGTGTGTTAACAGCATGTGGTTTTATGCAGCAGTGTGTGGTGATAATGTTCTACATTGTGGTATCGTGTTCTGTATTTAATGTCTCAAAGTGGAATGTGATAGATTAAAGAAAGGGGTGAAGCGAACATGGGATTTTGCTGTGTAGGTGGTGATCAGGATGTCACGATGTGGTACTTATCAATGAGTAATCAATGGCTTGGCACGTTTCTGTATGACTGAAGTGATGCTATACAGTGTGCTGTGATTTGTTGTGTTGAGGAATTCAGATAGTGGGGTCTGTGTATATTGTTGTGATTTGAACTGGTGTATGGGGTGATATAAGTTGCCAGGGATGACTGCAGATCAAGGAGAGTGCCGGGGTGTCTGCTTTAAACAGAGGACGTAGCTAAAGGCAATTACATTAATGTGGTCGTCAATTACTGCAGACAATACCACATTGTGATGCGGCTAACTTCAAACCAAACAAACATTTGTTATTTAAACAGAGTGAGGGCAGATTCATGGTCGGCACTTTCGAGGAAGTTCGAGCTAATGCTGAAATCTTATTTTATAACTCGGCAACCATCGGCCAGTATGCATACTCTGTATTGACTGTCAATGTAATTTAGTTCTTTACACTTCTACCCAAGATCAGAATCGGAACTGGTTTTGGAAAATGCACCACTTTTTTGGCAATATCTTTGGCTGTTTCCTGATCTGTTCTGTAAGACAAGTTTGGCACGCCCTGCAAATGGAGTGTATTTTTTTTTATTTATATTTTTATTATTATAACACAAGAGGAGAAATATACATATCGGGTGTCATTAAACGAAACACAGCACAGCTGTGGACGGGCAAATCAAGTGCAGAAGCACCATACAGTCATGAGCAGTAGAAAAATCAATACCAGCGAAAAGCTGAAGCGAAGCAGTTAAATATCAATGACCGCAGGCATCCCCCCACACCATCCACCCACCGGAAATACAGGTTATACGAAGCATACATGTGACACCCAGATATGATGACGAAGAAACAGGAGAATACGCCACAGCTCTCGTGAAGAAGGGAAAAGGGAATAGAATGGTCATAGAAAATAACAAAGAAAAAAAAACACAACCCCCCACCCTACACCCCTGCCGATGGCTACGACCTAACCCCACTAGCAGTGCGCCTGTCGCCCCCTAAACTACACCCCAAGGAAGGGGAATAGGTGGAGGAGGAGAATATTACAATACGATACGAGCTCCCAGACTCCCATCCCCCCGCCAAAAGCAGACACCCCCTACCGTAAGAATAGCAAGTCATAGCAAATCAAGAGATAGTCTGTAGGGGAGCCGCAAACAGAAAAAAGGGGGAACATCCCGTCCGACCCCCGGCACCACAGAGATAGCAGACCCCGTCTCAGGCACATCAGAAAAACAAAAACAGTAATCAGACTAATCAGATGCACAGCCGGTCCCGCTCCCACAGATACAACCCAGCAAAAACTAAAGGAACATTGCATCGAAGCCCAATCAAGTTCAGCCCAAACCCTCACGATCCATCATGCAGACCCCTTCCAGCACAAACGGGGCGCCTCTATTCTCCACGTTGGTTACATCCATTCGAACCGCCGTCACAAAAATAATAACCGAAAATAGTAGAGTGTCAAAGTCAATTCGAAGGGAGGGAAAGCAGGATAGACGTTCACAGAGTTCAAAAGTCAGAGCAAGTCCACTGCCCACCAGCGGTAAAGCAACAAAGCGATGTCGATCGCTCACCGAAAGAGGCGAAGGTGTAATTTGGCAGTCATAGGAGAAGGCATACTGTCTCATAAGGGTAGTCACATCCATCTCGGGCGGTATTGATATAGGGCCATACACACATCCAGTACTTTCGGCCTCAATCGCCGCCATCTTAGGGCTGCGTGAAGTTTCCAAATCAATATTCTGCACGGGGTCCCCGGCGCCAATCAAGATGTTATCCGGGGGTGGAGTGTCTCGGCTTTCTAACAACAAAGGGTCAGAGTCCGGTCTCAGGCCGATACGGTCAACAGTCACGACCATCCCCTGGAAGGTGGCGGTGAATCGTTCGTGGAGCTCCAAAATGGCGGCCATTATAGTGCATAGCGACGGTGTAGTTTCAGCCCGCTCCATCGCCCCTCAATGAGCGACCGGACGGGTGTGCAAACCCCAGAGGTCGACTTCTCCGGGGCACAGGGCAGAAACGATGTAGAAACCACCGTAAACACGTCTAAAGCACGATAGTTGCACCGTCGCCGTCTACGAGGAACCAAGCCCAGAGAACCACCCGGAGCTCAACGGGGTCTCCGGGCAGCGGATCCTGTGGTTCTGAAATTCTGGACCCCGTTATTATCCCGGTATCGAGGTCCAATACCCGTGTCACAAAATATCAACGTACCATGACGAAGTTGGTGTCGACGGACCGATAATGCTTAGGACATCATTCCTATGCATTTGCATCATAATCGAGGGTTGCCAACACCCCTAAATCGTAGTTTCCGTCCCGACACCTTAGACTCCATTTTGTAAACGACATCCATCTTGTGTCTTGCCCTCATGATAAGTCAATTAAAGGTCGAGCTTGATCTAAAAGGACACGTCCACCTTTCCCTGACTCCCCCCTGACCTGTCCCAACTGACTCCATTGCCTCCAGCCAAACCTGCTTGGGCAGCTCCTCGCCCAGTAGCCGAATACGATAGCATCAATGCATAACATTCCACAAACCATTCACTACATACAGACCATGCTTTCTACAAACATGCACCTGTCCATACTCCTTGTATATGACCTGTTTTATGACTAGGAGGTGCCTTTCTTTATTGGTGTTTCATCGATATCTGATGGGAGTTCCGGGTCCGACCGGGTAATCTATCACGAGTTAGACATCTAAAATATGGGCTTGCCTACATGACTTCGCTCTTTTGTATTATTGTAGAAATATGTGTATAGCCATATCATAAACTCAGGAATTCTTGCTTGCAGCTATTATTTTTGTATATAAGGAGAAGGCTGGTTCTGTAAAAACGAACAGTCTCCCGAGAACATACTCCCCGTGTGGTGTACTTCTGGGACACATGTTACTTGGTAGCTGCCAATAAAACTTGATCTCTGACTGCGACTAGAAGACTCCGTGTTTCTGTGGTCCGGAACAAGGGAGAACTCAGAGGTCTTCGGGTGTTATTCCCTGGCACCACCGGGTTCTTAAAAACCCGGCACCTCAATCCCCGAACAAATAGTCGGTACTATCAGGCCACCGTAGGTGCAGGGCAGATCTGTCACCGGAGCACCATCCAATAAGGGAGAAGAAAAAAGGGTCACTTCGGGAGACCGGATCCACCCACTTTTTATAGCCGATGTTGTTCGACTCCAACCCGGCCAAGTTAGAACTCGAGGCCCCAGCGCCAGAACCGGGTTAGGCCAAGAATGGCGCACGGCCTATCTTCGCCGTCCGGGCCGCTAGAGATTTCGGGGTTGCACCTCTCAGATCAGGCGCAGTTCACCTGCACAGGAGTCTGGCGGGAAATCAGAATGAGAGAAGGATTTATGAGCCTTTGGCGGAGGTCGGCGGAGCCGGGAGCTTATGCGGCCATCTTGGTTATGAGCATAGCTCCTCCCCCCTGGAGTGTATTTTTAATCTTATTCCTTATAGAATGGTGATAAAAATGATGTACAAATTAACATGTTTTCAGTGCACAGCTCAAAACATGTTGGTCAATAACATAAATACGATAGTCTTACTAATAGCTCAGGGCTTATAATGAATGGCTGGTATGAGCCATCAGCTCCAACATCCCTGTGTTTGTCTTTCTATTTCTCCCATTTTAATTTAGAATATTCTACCTTCAGTGGGTGCAATGTTCTAATAGTCTTTCTGCTCGAGGTATACTGGTTGTGAAACACCCTCTCCTACGGCTTGGCCCAATAACTCAAGTTCAAGACCTTTGACAACCGACAGAGCCCTCGCCAGCAGCATATAAGGCTATATTATGTCAATTTTTAATATGTGCAGAAACATGGCTATGCAGGCAAAGTGGGGAGAAAGAACGTGCATTGCGATGTAGTATTAGCCATACCCTCTTTTTTTTTATAAAGTATATTTTTAGAATAGTCTTACATGCGCCGTCAGTGCAGAGTAAATATCAGTGATTTGGGTCAAATAAGTTAAAACTGTAAACTCGAGGTCTCGCAGAAGTTTTCGGTCTGTCAAGAAGGTAGTGTTTAGCTTACTGATAATTGTTGGGCTAGGTTGGTGACTATCTAACAAGGATGTCAGCCAAGAAGCTAGCAGATGGTCTATTCATAGTTTTGAAGAATCGAACAAGTACTGTATTAAAGGCACATTTTGGCATATGGCTATAGATCCTTGGAGACAGCATTGTGGTATAGGAATCCTTTTCATTTCTGTATTCCTCTTCTGACAAGAAGTGAGCACAGTATAGAAAAGTCCCTGAAGAAAACTTCCTTCTTTCAGCAAGAAAGCTGAAGCGCAAATGGAAGGTCACATTCAGCTGCTCAGCGGTTGGGTAAATCTACTCTGGAATAAACAGGGATCAAAAAGGTAAAGGGCTTTGATTAATCCATTCTGTTACGACCATGTACCAGTTAAACAATTTGATTTGTGGAATGACTTGACATTTCCTATCCATCAGTGTTACACTAAAATTTTGAAGTAGTTTGGATTAGTTTTATAAAGAAGAAATATAAGTATAGGAAAGTAGAGAAGTCTGCTGTGAGGCTGGGTAGTCTTCACTATGTAATACTCTGCCAATACCCCAAAGATGGTCCTTGGATTCACAAGAATAAATCCTTAGCTGTGTTGTTTTTAATGTGTTGTGAAGAGAAACATGAATGTAGTAGGTGGGTAGTTCCCACTTCTTACTGTCAGTGGCTTCTGACTGCCTGAATATCTACCTGCTTGCCCCTTTATGCCTACTGCATGGGCTGATTCCCTGTTAAGAGGGAACTAGAGAGCTTGTGCTTGCAAGCCTTTACAGGCTCACCCTTGCCTGATGGGCGGGGACTGGTCAGGGAGCATAGAACATTTGCCTACCCTAGAGATACACTTTCCAAGTGGTGTCAAAAGTTAGAGGGTCACAGTGAATAGAAGCCACAACAACCAGGTGGCTTACAGGCAGGTCATCAATCTAGAGCAGCACAGGCATCGTGCCCTGGCGTTTAGGATGGGTTTTCCACAACACCAAAAACCTAGTGAGTCCGCATCTCACAGGGGTCCCATTGTAGCTAGAGGGCTGCTCCTACGTTGCTGTTGGTGTCTCGGACGGCACCCTTTTGGCAATGGGCCGCTCCACCGTGATTTGGGGGCATTTTTCACTTCAGAGTCCCCCGAGAGGGACTTCCACGGTTCCGGGCAATATTGAGCGTAGAGCGGCCCCAGTGGGCAGCGGGCCGCTCCCCCAGCTGGCAGTGTTTTTTTCTCAAGCCCACGAGGCTCAGAGGGGGCATTTGGTTTCTTGAGGACGCTCACATTATCTTTATGCCTTAAAATATAAACCAGATTTTTTTTACTTTAAAAAAAAAAGGGGGGCTCCGCTGAAGCCAGGTAAGTCTGAACAGAACACGAAGGGTACTAGTTTGAGAAGTGTTATTGGCAATATCTATAAACAATAAGATTTGGGGTGTTTTCGTAACAGACGGGTGCCAGCTTTCTCCGCCGTGTCGGCTAGCTGGGCCTTCCCAGGGAGGGAAAGGTGCTGAGGTAATTCACACTGCACGCGACTGGGTTCTTTCACAGCACACTTGGCACCTAGGCGGCAGTCCCGACCAGCCCGTGTTGCAGTATGGGCGACACCTTTGAGTGATGCTGTTCGGGATAGCCGCTTTCCCACAGGAGAGCCCTCAAACACCTTTCCCCTCTTCCCACTGTGAGAGGATTATAAGGAGGAAACAATCACGTGCTAATTAACCTGGCAAGTACCACCAACCCTAGCAGCACACACCATGAATGCGTAATAACAGGAGTAGGAAACAAATGCTTGTATGTTTTAGGGAGACATTTTTTTTTTTAAATGCTGTGACAATTTGAGATGACTAACGTTTGCGTTCCACAACCCACTGGAGCTGCATTATTTATTTGGAGGGATACATGGGCCTAACACTGTGTGTGTGGGGCTTTGTGTGTGTGGGGCTCTGTGTGTAAGGGGCTCTCTGTGTGTGTGGGGCTCTGTGTGTGTGTGGGGCTCTCTGTGTGTGTGGGGCTCTCTGTGTGTGGGTGGGGTTCTGTGTGTGTTGCTCTGTGACCCTTGACCCTGCTTGCAGGGCCATCGCTCCACACATCGAGCGGCTCCCCCCGTGGGTGCCCAAGACTCCTGTCCCCTCCGCTGCTGCCGCTGTCTCGTTACAGAGCAGCGCTGACCGCCCGTGTCTCCCGCATTCTGAGTGCCAGGTTCAGGTTCAGGGTGATATTGTTGTGCCCATTATTGTTGTGGCAGTACCTTTGTGCTCTATCGTATTTTTTGCTTAGCCCTTGTTCCCCGTGTCTGTTCCCGCCGTTTCTTCCCCTCCCCGATCCCCGCCGCTGCTTCCCTACGGCCCGCCCCTTTTGTATTCTGTACCCCTCCCTCGACCGCCCATTGGCCACCCCGCTCCCGCCTCCCAGTTGCTCCTCCCTTCCACTTGGACATTTATGGAGGTCGTCGCGCGGTGGTGATCTGTGACCCTTGACCGTGCTTGCAGGGCCGGTCGCTCCAAACAACGCGCGGCTCCCCCTCCCCCTGTGGGTGCCCAAGACTCCTGCCCACTCCGCTGCTGCCGTGAGCCCTCTGCCGCTCTCGTTCCAGAGCAGCGCTGACCGCCCCTGTGCCCGTGTCTCCCGCACTCTCGCCATCCGAGTGCCAGGTTTAGTGTGATATTGTTGTGCCCATCATTGTTGTGGCAGTACCTTTGTGCTCTATCGTATTTTTTGCTTAGCCCTTGTTCCCCGTGTCTGTTCCCGCCATTTGTTCCCCTCCCCAATCCCCGCCGCTGCTCCCCTGCGGCCCGCCCCTTTTGTATTCTGTACCCCTCCCTCGACCGCCCATTGGCCACCCCGCTCCCGCCTCCCAGCTGCTCCTCCCTCCCACTTCGACATTTATGGAGGTCGCCGCGCATACGCGCCGATTGTAAGCCGAAGACCCGACAAAGGCAAGCCCGTCCGCGCCTGGACCGCGCCCATCGCCAGGACCCCCGACGTTGCCAGCCCACAAAACGGACCTACGACGACACCACCCTCCATGCACTCAATCCAGCCCGGAGCCCCGCCTGCTACCGAGCCACCCCGAAACGCACCCACGGAGCTTTCAGCTGCCAAGCCTGCAAGTTCACCTGCCTCCGGACCTGCACCGCACCCGACAAGCCGAGCACCAGCAGCAACCACCTCAAGTGCATCCTGCTCAACACCCGCTCCATCCACAGGCACGCCGTCGAACTCTGGAACCTGCTCGACAACATCACCGGACATCGCCTTCCTTACAGAAACCTGGATGAACGCCTCCTCAGTGCCTGACATCGCCTTAGCCATCCCGGACGGATACAAGATCACCCGTAAGGCCCGGGTAAACCAGACTGGAGGAGGCATCGCCATTGTACACAAGAACACCATCCACATCACGACCAACCCCGACGACACCTTCACCGCCGCCAAACAACTCCACTTCCAGATAAACACCGATCCCAAGACCACCCTCAGAGGCACCCTCATCTACAGGCCCCCGGGACCAGGCACACAATTCAGCGAAGACATCGCAGACTTCATCAGCCAGCACGCCCTCCCCTCCGCTGACTACATCCTCCTAGGGGACCTCAACTTCAACCTGGAGAACAACAAGGACAGCAACACCACCTACTTGCGGGACAACCTCGCCAACCTCGGTCTCAAGCAACTGGTGAACACCCCCACCCACTACGCCGGCCACACGCTTGACCCCATCTTCTCCTACAGCAAGCACATCTCCTTCAGCCACTCCACCGGACTCCACTGGACTGACCACAGCTGCATCCACTTCAGCTTCAGAAGAACGACGACACACCACCACCCACAACAGATTCGTCGCAGGAGCTGGAGCAAGATCACCACCGAGCAGCTCACCACCTCCCTCCGCCAGAACCCCCCGCCAGCACAACGGACCCCAACGAAGCAGCCAGCAAACTCACACAGTGGCTCACCAGCTGCGCAAATGACCTTGCACCACTTAAGAACCCTCCCAGGAGACCCGGCAGCAAGAAAGCCTCCTGGTTAACCGACGAACTCAATAACTCCAAGAAGAACTGCCTCACCCTCGAGAAAGCCTGGCGTCACCACCAGACCACAGACAACATGACTGCCCTCAAGCACCCCACCCGCAAACACCACCAGCTGATCCGCACCACCAAGAAGACAGCAATCACAGAACAACTGGAAAACAACGCCCACAACAGCAAGGAACTCTTCAGCATCGTCAAAGAGCTCTCCAACCCCAGCGCCGGAAACAACATCACCCCCTCGCAAGACCTCTGCGACTCACTCGCCTCATTCTTCCACCGCAAGATCGCCGATTTACAAACAGCTTTGGCGCACCTACCACGCACCCAACCACCGAACCAACACCCCCTACCACCACCCTCTGCGCCTGGACCCCGATCAGCACCGAAGACACCACCCCCACGATGAACACCATCCACTCCGGATCACCAACCGACCCCTGCCCCCACCACGTCTTCTACAAGGCCGACTCCATCATCGCACCCCATCTCCGGGACATCATCAACACCTCCTTCAACACCGCCACCTTCCCGGAGATCTGGAAGCACGCCGAGCTCAGCGCCCTCCTGAAGAAACCAATAGCAGACCCCACCGACCTAAAGAACTACCGCCCCATCTCGCTCCTCCCTTTCCCTGCCAAAGTCATCAAGAAGACCGTCAACAGATAGCTTGCCGCCTTCCTCGAGACGAACGGATCCCTCGACCCCTCGCAGTCCGGTTTCCGAGCCAACCACAGCACGGAGACCGCCCTCATCGCAGCCACTGACGACAGCAGATCTCTGCTCGACAACGGGGAAACAGCGGCCTTCATCCTCCTGGACCTCTCTGCAGCGTTCGACACTGTCTGCCACCGCACCCTAGTGCAGCGCCTCAACAACATCGGAGTCCAAAAGAAGGCACTGGAGTGGATCATCTCGTTCTTTGCCGGAAAAACCCAGAGAGTCCGCCTCCCCCCCGTTCAGATCCGAGGCCACGATGTCATCTGCGGCGTACCACAAGGATCATCACTCAGCCCAACCCTCTTCAATGTCTATATGAGCCCTCTCGCAGCCATCGCACGCAAACAAAACCTCAACATCATCTCCTACGCCCACGACACCAAGCTGATCCTCTCCCTCCCCAACGACCCCGCCACCGCCAGAACCAGCCTGCATGAAGGGATGAAAGACGTCGCCGAGTGGATGAAGAACAGCCACCTGAAACTGAACTCAGACAAGACGGAAGTCCTCATCCTGGGATCATCGCCCTCCGCCTGGGATGACTCCTGGTGGCCGCCTGCCCTGGGCAGCGCACCCAAACCAACGGACCACGCACGCAACCTGGGCGTCATCCTGGGCTCCTCCCTCACGATGACCAAGCAAGTGAACGCAGTCTCATCATCCTGCTTCAACACCCTGCGCATGCTCCGAAAGATCTTCCGATGGATCCCCACCGAAACGAGGAAGACAGTCACCCAGGCCCTCGTCACCAGCCGTCTGGACTATGGAAACACCCTCTACGCTGGAACCACAGCCAAACTCCAGAAAAGACTCCAGCGCATCCAGAACACCTCAGCACGACTCATCCTGGACATCCCGCACCGCAGCCACATCTCCGCCCACCTGAAAGACCTGCACTGGCTCCCCGTCAACAAGAGGATCACGTTCAGACTCCTCACCCACGCACACAAGGCTCTCCACGACTTGGGCCCGAAGTACCTCAACAGCCGCCTCACTTTCTACACACCCACTCACCAGCTCCGATCCGCCAGCCTCGCCCTCGCCTCCGTCCCTAGAACTCGGAAATCCACCGTCGGAGGAAGATCCGTCTCCTACCTGGCAGCCAAGACATGGAACTCCCTCCCCACTCACCTTCGACTGACCCAGGATCACCTCTCCTTCAGGAAATTACTCAAGACCTGGCTGTTCGAGCAGTAGCGCCCCCCCCGCGCCTTGAGACCCTTCGGGTGAGTAGCGCGCCATACACATTTTTATGATTGATTGTGTGTGTGGGGCTCTGTGTGTGTGTGTGTGTGTGGGGCTCTGTGTCCGCGAATACTCTCTAATGCTCACCTATTGCCATTGTAAATGACAATACTATTTTATTTATGTTAAAAAAAAAAAATGTCAAGAGCAATGCCAATAGCTCTACCTTTAATAATGCCGAGACCATTGCATGGTAAATGCTTGTTTATCTTTGTGAAATGCTTCACATAACAAACAAACTACTTTTACGTAAACCGCACCAATTATCCTGCTCCCACACTACAGTTGGGTTTGTGCTTACCAAAGAAACAAAGTAAATTAACAGTTGGTGTTTGCCCTTCATGTCTTCAGCATGCAAATATCTACTGAGACAAGTGTTGCCGTGATAAATAGCCCATGCTGGATTGGAATTTAGTAGATATATGTGATAGCAACAGACTTAGTTCATTGAAACAAATAAATAATTTGAAAAAAAAGAGCCTTAAGAACTTACTTCAAACACGAATACTGTTGCAATTCTTTAATTTATGCAACAACAAAAAAAACTGAATTTCACTTGTCACAAATCATTTCTAGTACCTAACATGAAGTAGATGAAACCAAAAAAAATGAGATCCCCAAAACCAACCAATACTAATTCTAGGGTCATTTGTTAATTGTACTTTCTGTGCACTATCACTGGAATCGAGAATGTACTATTTCTTTCACTGGGTGGGTTCTTCTTAACCACTTCTGCAAATGCGGGCATACTTATCTCATCCGCTTCAGGTAACGGCTCTGCTGCCTCCTCACCAGAGTCTGATGAAGCCTCTATCTTCTCACTCCAATCTAACAATGGGGACACCGCCTCCTGCTCTTCCCAAACCTCATCTAAAACTTCCATCTTCTCACTGACTTCCGCTAACATGTCTGCCTCCTCCTCCTCCTCACTAGCTTCCGCTAACATGTCTGCCTCCTCCTCCTCCTCCTCACTAGCTTCTGCTAACATGTCTTCCTCTTCCTCCTCCTCACCAGTCCCAGTCAAAAGGTCTTTCTGCTTCTCCTCATTATTGTCTACTAATATCTGGGTCTCATTCTCTTTTGCTAAATATTTAGTTCCATATTTACTCTGCTTTCCAAATCTCAAAATGAAGTCCTGTCTATTTTGCGCATGCGTTTCCATGGAAGGACAAAATCTTGCTAAAAATTGATGATTTGCATAATCCCCCATAAGCAATTTACCAGCAGACTTCTCTCTGATTTCATGTATGGCTTTTTCTGCACTAGATGGGTCTTTGAAGAAAACGAGGGCTCTGCCACTTGAGGAATCAAACAATACTTTTTTCAAAGTTCCAAACTGACAAAAATGGTGACCTAAAGATGCAGGTGTGAAATTGGTCTTACTAAGACCATAGACAAAAATGCAGTTTGAAGAAAAACTATCCCCAAACTTTTCCTTGAGCATACTCCGGGAAAGGAAGTGTCCATTCAATTCACTAATGGCCTTATTAGCACTGACTTTGTCTGTAAACTGCACAACACCATAGTTGTAAAGCCCGGGTAATTTTTGAACCTCAGTATAAAATATCCTCCCAAAAATATTGTAGCAAAGCAAGAGGTCATTCTGAGAAACATTCTTACTCAAATTGCTAATATACAGTGTCCCTGATCCCTTCTCTGCAAAAAAAACACTGTTTACTTCAGCTGTGAACGATTTAATTTTTTTGTATGGCCACACAGTGACATAAATGTTCTTGTTAAAGAGACTTGTCCCTTGGGTTCCTGATAAAGCACTGTCACGATCCTTTGCAAACTTGTAAAACACCATGGCACTACGTTGCTTATACTTCTGGTTGACCTGAATTGAAGTAATCTCTCCAAACTCTCCAAACAAGTCCTGAATAGCTTGTTGAATGTTTTTTACTGAACAGTGTGGAGGGAAAGGTTCAACTTTTAGAGTTTGCTTGCGCCGCAGAATTCTTCTAAGTGCTTTTTTTTGCTGTTTCTGTTTCCGTTTACTGGCTTTCAAGGGTATCAACAGCCGAGATGTACCTGTTGTGTCTCTCCTGGGGCTTGTCTCTGTGGGAGGGCGGCCTCTGCTCATTTCAGTGGGAGAGTGATGAGGGCTCCACCCTGCAGGAGCACTGTCTCGCTTGCGACTCTCCCTTGAGGGAGAGCGGTCACGCCCGCCACTCATCCCTGTGGGAGAGCGGTCGCGCTTGCCACTCATCCCTGTGGGAGAGCGGTCGCGCTTGCCACTCATCCCTGTGGGAGAGCGGTCGCGCTTGCCACTCATCCCTGTGGGAGAGCGGTCGCGCTTGCCACTCATCCCTGTGGGAGCACTCATCCCGGTGGGAGAGCGGTCGCGCTTGCCACTCATCCCGGTGGGAGAGCGGTCGCGCTTGCCACTCATCCCGGTGGGAGAGCGGTCGCGCTTGCCACTCATCCCGGTGGGAGAGCGGTCGCGCTTGCCACTCATCCCGGTGGGAGAGCGGTCACACTTGCCACTCATCCCGGTGGGAGAGCGGTCACACTTGCCACTCATCCCTGCGGGAGAGCTGTCTCGTCTGCCACTCATCCCTGCGGGAGAGCGGTCACACCTGCCACTCATCCCTGCAGGAGAGCGGTCGCGCTTGCCACTCATCCCTGCGGGAGAATGGTCTCGGATGTGGCTCATCCCTGCAGGAGAGCACTCTCTGCTGCGACTGGTGCCTGCTGGAGATTGGTTTCTGCTATGGCCCACATTAATGGGAGGGCATTCCCAACCCTGCCCTGGTCCTCCAGACTTGTATCCCTGGTTCTGGTTTGGGGATGAGATATAGATCCTGTCCTGGTGCACCACAGGCATCTGCAAACCCACCCCTGGGTCTATGTTACTGTGGCCCCCCAGCTGCGGTAGACCTAGCCCTGACCCGCTGACACGTTGGCGGCCGAGCTCCAGCTCAGTATTGTACGGGGCACCCGTGCCCATGCCTTGGCTATAGGGTCCTCCTGGATGCTGAGGGCTCAGGGGGGCAGCCGTCTGCATGCCCATGCCCTGGCTGTAGGGTCCTCCTGGATGCTGAGGGCTCAGGGGGGCACCCGTCCCCATGCCCTGGCTGTAGGGTCCTCCTGGATGCTGGGGGCCCAGGCCAGGCCCCGGGGCCGCCAGCTGGGGCCCCATCCCCGCGTGTCCACTGTAGACTCCATGATGTTTGGTCTCTGGGGCTCGGGGCCCGGGTCCCAGGGGCTGCTGAGGCCACCAGCCAGGCTCACTGCTGCTCGGGCCCCCGGGAGGCTGCAGGCCGGGCCCTGGCCCTCCGGAGTAAGGGCCCCCGGGGGGGTGCATGCCCAGCCCCCTGCTGCCAGGTCCTCCGTGCTGCTGCAGGCCGAGCCTCGGCCCTCCGCCGAACGAGGCCCCCGCCTGGGGGGTGTACTGCCCCCACGGCTGCTGCGGCCCCCGCACGGGGGCTCCCGGGGCTCTCCCTCCTCCCCGAGCGGGACCGCCAAAGAACTCCATGTCCGAGCAGCGGCTGCACCGGCGGCTCGTGACCCCCAGCGGCGCCGGTACCGAGCTCCAACGGAAAGAGAAACAGACGCAGTACTACACGGCGCCCTGACGTGAGGGGAGTCCGTCTTTGATGTCTACTGGCGCTTGGGCTCTAGCGTCCGTCTTCAGTGTCTATCGGCTCTTCATAGCGTCTAATGCCCGTCTTCTGTGTCTATCTGCTCTTCATAGAGTCTAATGTCCGTCGTCAGTGTCTATTGACTCTTCAAAGGGTCTAATGTCCGTCTTCTGTGTCTACCGGCTCTTCATTGGATTCTATAGTCCGTCTTCAGTGTCTGGATCTGTCGTCCATGTCTGAGGGCGCTTCGTGGATTAAAAATAAAAATAAAACAAGCACTGGCAAGGCCAATAGGTCTCTGCCATAGCTGCCGAGGTTTCAGATAGCCATGGGTGACATTTTCCTAATTTTTGTTTAATTATGAGTGATATTTCAATGAACATGAGTGACACTTTCTCTGGAGCAAAATAAATCACTGAAGAAAAGGGAAACATAGACATATCAGAATGTAACCCACTCGAACAACAAGAAAAAGAAGATTTTAAAGCTGCTGCAAAGCACCAGATATTGAAAGGCACTAATCAAGTGCCGTTGTAATCTGGTTGTACTGTTAAACTGGGTTCAATGGCCCCCGTGCTGGAGAGATCGTTGTTTTATTCGGCGCACAGTGACTCCCACGGCACTATTTACTTATTTATTTATTTTATTTATTTATGCATTTTTATATAGCGCGGACTTTACCCGAAGGCGCCAGAGCGCTTCACATTAGGAACAGAAATGAAACATAATGAGAAACATTACAAAAGAGCAGATTACTAAAACATACGTTACTTACATAAGGTAATAGTGACAATTGTGAGCAAACAAAAACATGAGGTAGTAAAAATTGTGAGCAACCAAAAATACATGAGGTAGTAAAGGTAATAGTGACAATTGTGAGCAAACAAAATACTTGAGGTAGTAAAAATTGTGAGCAACCAAAAATACATGAGGTAGTAAAGGTAATAGTGACAATTGTGAGCAAACAAAATACTTGAGGTAGTAAAAATTGTGAACAACCAAAAATACATGAGGTAGTCAAAAGTGCACAAGAGGAAAAGTGACAAGTGTGCAGTTATAAGAGAAAACAGAGTATAATTTGAGGTATGATACTGCAATAAGTGCTAGGCACAAGAACAGGCGTTACGTAGGCAAGGTGGCACTCGTGCAAGTATCAAAGGTAAAAACATGTGAGAGGTAGCAACCGTGTGTTACAAGGGCAAAGTGTTGTGTGCATGTTACAAAAGGGCACCGAACACAAGTACATGGAGAATACTGCAAAAAGGCAGACACTCCCACCACAGGAAAACACTGGGAAGGCACTCCCATTGTCATGGAAAGTAAAAAATATCAGTAGTGGGAAGTCTTCCTCCAAATAGCAAGAGGACGTGAATTACTTTTGGAGATGTCTCTGGAGGAGGAGTACTTTGAGGTCCCTTTTGAAGGCCTGGGAGGAGGCGGTGGTCCGGAGATCAGGCGGAAACGAGTTCCAGATTCTCACTGCGTTGCCTGAAAAGGATTGGGCCATTGTTCTTTCCTTCTTGAAAGTGGGAGGTTCAAGCAGTAGATTCTCGGCATTGCGTGAAGGTCTAGAGCCTCCAGAGAGTTTCAGTTTATTCGCCAGGTAGCGGGGAGAGGAGGAGTGCAAGGCTTTGTGGGTGATGCAAGCGGTCTTGTAGATAGCTCTAGCCTCGAAGGGAAGCCAGCGGAGGGTGGATAACATCGGTGTGATGTGATCGCTTCTTTTGGCCCCATAGATGAAGCGAGCTGCTGAATGGAAGACAGACTTAAGTGGGGACAGGTGAGATTTGGAGGCCAGTAAGAAGAGAATTGCAGTAGTCTAGTCTGGAGAGGACCAGCGATTGCACCAGGGTTATAAGGTCCTGCTCCGGGAAGAAGCGACGGATTCCCCAAAGAAGGCGCAGTTGGTAGCAAGCAGATTTTGCAATAGAATTGATGTGGGGAGTTAGATTGAGTTTTTTGTCTAGAATGACACCAAGGGATTTTGCGCTGTCGACAATGATGGGTTTATTGTTTAGTAGATTCATCTGATCCATCCATGATTGAACCGGGGGAGGAGAGAGTGAGGAGGAGAAGAGGAGGAATTCAGTTTTGGAGGGATTCAGAATCAATTGATGAGATGACATCCAGTTTTGAATGGAGTCAAGAGTAGATCTTAGGATGGAGAGATCATGAGTGGAGGCAACCTTGAGGTAGAGTTAGCAGACAGGACCCCCCTGAGTCGAGTATCCTCAGCGCATCATCAACCACTTGCAGTAGGGCTGTTTCAGTGCTGCAGTTTTGGATGAAGCCGGACTGACAATTGTCAAGAAGATCATTGTCCTTGATATGACGAGAGAGTTGTTTGGCTACACATCTTTCCGTGATCTTTGCAAGAAAGGGAAGGTTAGTGATGGGGCGGAAGTTGTTGAGGTCATTCGCATCAGCAGTGGGCTTTTTCAGCAGAGGAGTGACTTGCCCAGTTTTGAAGGAGACAGGAAGGGAGCCTTGCCAGAGGGAGAGGTTGATCAGAGTGGTCCAATAGGAGAGGGAATGGGTATAGAAGTCAAAGGCAATGGCACTGGGGATAGGGTCAAGAGAATGGTTGGAGGGCTTTGTTTCGCGTATGCACTTGAGAAGGGCATCTTCAGATATGGGGTCAAAGCTCTGCCAAATGGCTAAGGATTTGCGCTCTTCTGGAGGTGTAGGATGAGCAACCTGATCCACAAGTGATTTCACCTTTCCATCGAAGAAAGTAGCGAAATCCGCTTGCTCTCTATAGTCAGGCAAATTCCATGCAGAGCTAGCACAGCACCCTCCCCCACACCCTTGACTTTGTTACATTACAGTAATGTACACTAACGCATCACTGCTCAAGAAGAGACACACTGCTTTACCGCACAGATCCTAGAGTACAGGGTACGGAAGCCGCTCATAATTAAGCCAACTTTATAGCCAATGTAATAGCAGTCAAGTCAAGTCAAGTCGGAATTTATATAGCGCACTACATACCCAGAGGGTCTCAAGGCGCTTGAGGAAGGGGGTAGGTTTATTTATCGAATATCCAGGTTTTAAGCTGTTTTCTGAAGGCTAGGTGGTTTTGAGTAAGGCGTAGGTGGGTGGGAAGGGAGTTCCAGGTCTTGGCCGCTAAGTAGGAGAAGGATCTTCCCCCCATGGTGGCTTTGTGGATGCGTGGCACAGCGGCGGGGGCTAGGTTGGACGAACGCAGCTGGCGGGTGGGGGTGTAAAAGGAAACTAGATACCGGGCAGGCACGGGATGTGAGAAAGCGGTCTGGGCTGAAATAGATAAAAATAAAAGCATGCAGCAGGTAAACAGCAAGTCATTTAAAATGCTTTTGCTGTAACATTTGCTTGTTCTGGCGGCACTCAGTGGGAAGGTTAACCTGTGGCATGATGGTAATTAGTAAAACTAAGTTCCCTAGTGCAAAGTGTGTATTTCTAAATTCGGTGTTCCAAGCACAGGACATAGGAAGATCGTTCGTGCTGAAGTGCGCAAAAGGTAGAGGGCAAGTTACTGAAACACGTAGGGAAACGTTATCGACTGGCCATCCACGGCAAGGATTGTTGCGTGAAGGCAACATGGAGGGTAATTTTTAACTACGTCTTGCAGGGATTGAGACTTTAAACTTCAAGAAACTATTTCTCCCCTTTCCCACGGTGTGAATCCCGCCCATCCCCCCCAATAGTAGTCACTTACTGTGGCCCCGGCAACGAGTGTAGAGGTTGTCAGCAGCTGCATAGTCCATGAGAGGTGTGTGCTTGCCTGCTGCAGTCTCTGCCATGACTTTAGGGTGGTCCAGTCATCGAAGCATCACATTATGTTGATTTATTTAAAATTTCATGATGGCAGTGCGAGCAGGACTGCCATTTGCCGCACAATAACTCTGCTGCCTGACCCCCACTGCGCCACAGGCGGCAAAAGGACGTGACGTACTTCGGCCATTGAGAGTCGGCTGCTAACAGTCTCGGTACTCCATTGGGGCAAATTATTACTGCACGGCTCAGATAGCCAGCCCAGCCTGCTGGAGAGAAGCGCTGCCACTCCAGCTTTAACTTTAAGGCTATCAATGGAATTAGCAATGGTAGGTCTCCACAGCCCGGGGGTAAGCACTGATGCGTGATAATACATTTCAGTGCGGTGATGCGGACCACCACACTGAAAAGCATTAGTCTTACACGTGATGCGTGGTACTTGGCAGGCCTGCTCTGCAATTCAAAATTCTATGTCAGGTCCGGAGGCAAGGATTAAGCATTACTTTCTTCACTCTTTATTAACAGCATTTTCAGATGAAGTAAAAAACCACATAAAAACTACAACTCCCATGGACACTGGGAGGAACCATGGTCACCAACAGTCCAATCATATCACATTCCAAAAGTCCATATATTATAATCAGCATCATAGTTCTGCCTCTTTCTTCACTGCTGCCTCGTCAGTTAAGTCCCTTCATGCCTTCTTCCTTACTTCAGTGGGTTAGACTTTAGGGCTTTTTCTGGTTTGTGTTTATTATTATAAATGTTTTGGTGCTTATTTAGGCAACGCGCTGTGAGTGCTTTTACTTTGTAAATGATTTCATCACTTATCGATCACGCAGCAGGCTCTCTGGCCAGAGCGCGTCACTTTCTGTCTCCCGTGCTAGGTGGCGCTGTTTTGTGCATCTATTGTGCTTCAACGATCCTCAGAGCTGCTCGCTGCTCTCCGGTTGTTCGTGTGCACTTGGGGGAAGGTGAGCATTCTCCGCTTGTGCCTCCTTCTCCTCAACCCTCGCCTGACACTGCGCTGCGCTTAAATTCTATGTCAGGACCAAAGGCTCCGTTAATGCTTCTCATTTCTTTACTGGTAAATTTCTCAGCAGCCAATAAAAATACAGAAAAACAACAAACTTCAATATCCATGAATACACTATGTGTCACATGATCAACCATAGAGTGTATCCTGTATATAGACTGCAGTCTAGGTTACAACTTACTCTTTCATTGCTGCTCCGCAGCCAGTTAAGTGCTTTTCAATATTTCTAATGCTTGTCACTTTTGTTGTTGAATGTTCATTGATTACATTGTAATTTCCTTTGTGATTATTGCGTTATTACAGCTTTGCGATTACCCATTGTTATGGAATTTGGTTGGTGACTGTTTTTATGCAATTTGCATTGGGAGCAGCATTCTTTTGCCCCTCACCTCGCGGTTGCACTTGTGGTCAGCAGTCTTGTTATGTTATGTTATGTTATTAAATGTTTTGTATCAATCAATCAAAGCATTTATATAGCGTACTACTCACCCGGAGGGTCTCAAGGCGCTGGGGGGAGGGGGTCCGCTACTGCTCGAACAGCCAGGTCTTGAGCTGCTTCCTGAAGGCGAGGTGGTCTTGGGTCAGGCGGAGGTGGGTCGGAAGGGAGTTCCAAGTCTTGGCGGCCAGGTAGGAGAAGGACCTTCCTCCTGTGGTGGCTCTTCGGATGCGGGGGACGGCGGCGAGGGCGTGGCTGGTCGATCGGAGCTGGCGTTTGGGAGCGTAGAAGTTGAGGCGGCTGTTGAGGTATCCTGGGCCTTGGTTGTGTAGGGCTTTGTGTGCGTGGGTGAGGAGCCGGAAGGTGATTCTCTTGTTGACCGGGAGCCAGTGTAGGTCTCTCAGGTGTCCGGAGATGTGGCTGCGGCGGGGGATGTCCAGGATGAGTCGTGCTGAGGTGTTCTGGATCCGCTGGAGTCTCTTCTGGAGTTTGGCGGTGGTTCCGGCGTAGAGGGAGTTGCCGTAGTCCAGACGGCTGGTGACGAGGGCCTGGGTGACCGTCTTCCTGGTCTCGGTGGGGATCCATCGGAAGATCTTATGTAGCATGCGCAGGATGTTGAAGCACGACGAGGAGACGGCGTTCACATGTCTGGTCATGGAGAGGGATGAGTCCAGGATGAAGCCCAGGTTGCCTGCGTGGTCTGTGGGTTTGGGTGCGCTGCCCAGGGCGGGGGGCCACCAGGAGTCATCCCAGGCGGAGGGTGCAGATCCCAGGATGAGGACTTCCGTCTTGCCCGAGTTCAGTTTCAGGTGACTGTTCATCATCCACTTGGCAACGTCTGTCATCCCTTCGTGTAGGTTGGCTCTGGCGGTGGCGGGGTCGTTGGTGAGGGAGAGGATCAGCTGGGTGTCGTCGGCGTAGGAGATGATGTTGAGGTTGTGCTGGCGTGCGATGGCTGCGAGGGGGCTCATGTAGACGTTGAAGAGTGTTGGGCTGAGCGAGGAGCCTTGAGGAACGCCGCAGATGACTTCGGTGGCCTCCGATCTGAACGGGGGGAGGCGGACTCTCTGTGTCCTTCCGGCGAGGAAGGAGATGATCCACTCCAGTGCCTTCTCCTGGATTCCGACGTTGCTGAGGCGCTGTACTAGGGTACGGTGGCAGACAGTGTCGAAGGCCGCGGAGAGGTTCAGGAGGATGAGGGCCGCTGTTTCTCCGTTGTCGAGCAGGGCTCGGATGTCATCGGTGGCTGCGATCAGGGCGGTCTCGGTGCTGTGGTTGACCCGGAAGCCAGACTGCGAGAGGTCGAGGGAGCTGTTCGTCTCGAGGAAGGCGGCCAGTTGCTTGTTGACGGTCTTCTCGATGACTTTTGCTGGAAACGGGAGCAGCGAGATGGGGCGGTAGTTCTTGAGGTCGGTGGGGTCGGCTGATGTTTTCTTAAGTAGAGCGCTGAGTTCGGCGTGCTTCCAGCTCTCCGGGAAGGTGGCGGTGTTGAAGGAGGTGTTGATGATGTCCCGCAGGTGGGGTGCGATGACAGCGTCGACCTTGTTGAAGACGTGGTGAGGGTAGGGGTCTGTCGGAGATCCGGAGTGGATGGAGTTCATTGTGTTGACGGTGTCTTCGGTGCTGATCGGGGTCCAGGCGCGGAGGGTGGTTGTGGGGGGCTGTGGTTCGGTCGTGGCGTGCGTTGGTTGAGTGCTGAAGCTGTTGTGTATATCCGCGGTCTTGTTGTGGAAGTAGGAGGCGAGGGAGTTGCAGAGGTCTTGCGAAGGGGTGATGTCGTTGTTTCCGGCGTTGGGGTTGGAGAGCTCTTTCACGATGTTGAAGAGTTCTTTGCTGTTGTGTGCGTTGTTGTCCAGTCGTTCCTTGAATGCGGTTTTCTTGGTGACGTGGATCAGTTGGTGGTGTTTTCGGGTGGCGAGCTTGAGGGCAGCCATGTTGTCCGGTGTTGGGTCTCTGCGCCAGGTTTTCTCGAGTGCTCTGCAGTTCTTCTTGGAGCTCTTGAGTTCCTCGTTAAACCATGGTGCTTTCTTGCTGCCGGGTCTGCTCAGCGGGGTCTTCAGAGCGGCGAGGTCGTCTGCGCAGTCGCTGATCCATTTCGTGAGGTTGGTGGCCGCTTGGCTGGGGTTCGTTGTGCTGGTGGGAGGGTTCTTGCTCAGGGAAGTAGCGAGCTGGTCTGCAGTGATCTTGTTCCAGCTTCTGCGGGGAACCTGTTGCTGGTGATGGTGGAACGTGGTCCTTCTGAAGCTGAAGTGGACGCAGCTGTGGTCCGTCCAGTGGAGTCCCGTGGCGTGGCTGAAGGCGATGTCCTTGCTGGAGGAGAAGACCGGGTCGAGTGTGTGTCCGGCGTAGTGGGTGGGGGTGGTCACCAGTTGCTTGAGTCCGAGGTTGGTGAGGTTGTCCAGCAGGGTGAAGGTGTTGCGGTCGTTGTTGTTCTCCAGGTGGAAGTTGAGGTCCCCGAGGAGGATGTAGTCGGCGGAGGGGAGGGCGTGCGGGCTGATGAAGTCGGCGATGTCTTCGCTGAATTGTGTGCGTGGTCCCGGGGGTCTGTAGATGAGAGTGCCTCTGAGGGTGGTCTTGGGGTTGACGTGGATCTGGAAGTGCAGGTGTTCGGCGGGTGCGAGGGTATCGTCGGTGTCGGTCGTGATGCGGATGGTGTTTCTGTGGATGATGGCGATGCCTCCTCCGGTCTGGTTGGCGCGGTCCCTCCGGATGATCTTGTAGCCGTCCGGGATGGCGATGGCGATGTCGGGCGCTGAGGAGGCGTTCATCCAGGTTTCCGTGAGGAAGGCGACGTCTGGGGCTGTGGTGTCGAGCAGGTTCCAGAGCTCGACGGCGTGTCTGTGGACGGAGCGGGTGTTGAGCAGGATGCACTTCAGGTGGGTGCTGCTGGAGTTTGGCTTGGTGGGTGCTGGTGTAGCGTGGGTCCGGTTGCAGGTGAACTTGCAGGAGTGGCAGCTGAAGGGTCCGTGGGTGCGTCTCGGTGTGGCTCGGTAGCAACCCGGGGTTTGGCCGGTGTTGAGTGCGTAGAGTTCGGTGGCGTCGTAGGTCCGTCGGGTCGGCCTCCGTCGGTGGGGGCCAGGGGTCCTGGCACTGGGCGCGGGCCAGGCACGGACGGGCGCAGACGGGCTTACCTTTGGCGCGCCTTCGGTGCACAATCGGCGCGTCCGCTGCACGTCAACGCTGCGCGTATGCACGGTCGCCATTTATGGCGAAGTGGGAGGGAGGGCGGAGCAGCTGGGAGGTGGGAGCGGGGAGGGCACAGAAGGTAAAGGGGGCGTGGCCGCACGCAGGCGGCGGGAAGCGGGGAGCAGGTCGGGGGGCACTGGGGCACAGAGAACGGCAAAAAACAATGCTAAGGCACACAATATGGGCACAGAACAGAAAGGGGAAACGATACAATCAGCACAACAAAAGATTTCACATGCAAGATGTGACGGCGGGGGGCGGGGTTGACAGGGCGGGCTCAGCGAGACTGAGGACAGTAGCGAGGGGACGCACACGCTACAGCTGGTGGCCGTGCGGCGCGGGGGTGTCCTGAGGTCAGGTCACTCAAAAGAGTGTCCCGGCGCTAAAAAAACCCAAAAAGGAGCGTAGCGGAGAAGGAGACAAAGCTTACTGAACAAACAGCCACGATTTGAGGTCTTTCCTAAAGGCTAAGAGATTGACATTCAGCCTTAATGACAATGGTAGGGCATTCCACAGTTGTGGCACCAGGCGTTTGAAGGAGCGGCCTCCAATGCGAGCGCGTCTGATTGTAGGGACAGAGGCCAAGGCCAGAGAAGATGACCTGAGCGGCCTAGATGACTGATAAAAGTCTAAACGCTTCCTAATGTAGATGGCCCCCGAACCATGAAGTGCCTTAAAGACCAGAGTAAGAGCCTGGAAAATAATGCGCTTCCTGATTGGAAGCCAATGCAATTGGCGTAGTCCCGTTGTGATCCTATCAGTGCCTGGACAGTTATTCTTCTGTGGGCAAAAGAGAGTAGAGGCAAGAACTTCCTCAGCATTTTTAGAAGCCCGAAACATTTGCCCACTAGGCCCAAAATCTGTGGTTTTAGGGTGAGACCGTCGTCTACCTTTACTCCAAGATTCTTGGCGTCGGATGAGGCAACTGAGGGTGGAAACATGGCTGCTGGCCACCAGGACTTACATCTCGGGTCAGAGGGGCAGCCAAAGAACAACACCTCGGACTTATACGAGTTGCACTTAAGGTTGTTAAGTTGGAACCAATCAAAGACAGCCCCCAGACAGCCTCTAATGCTCTCACCATCAAAGTCAGAGTTCCTATCACAGGAAAAAAGGAGCTGGGTGTCATCTGCGTATGAGACGATCTGGGCCCCATAGGACTCCGCCAGCGCCGCTAGAGGGTCCAAATAAATGTTAAAAAGGGTAGGGATTCAAATTGAGCCCTGCGGAACTCCTACCTCCAATGGCGGCACTACGGCTGAGTGCGGAGGGGCCCAGACCGTCTGTTGGCGGTCGGCCAGAAAGGACTCAAACCAGCTGTACACCGGTCCCCGCAGACCAATCTCCCAGAGTCTTAAAAGGAGACGGCTGTGGGGGACGGTGTCAAAAGCCGCCGACAGATCTAGCATCACCAGCATCACCTTTCCCCCAGAGTCCAGGACCTCCTTAATTACCTCCGTTTCTTCCAGCAAAGCGGTTCCGTGCTCATGTTAGCACGAAAACCCGACTGAGTGTGGTGCAAGATGTTATTGGTCTCCAGGAAATTGGTGAGAGACGTGTGAACGTGCTTCTCCATAACCTTGGCAAAAGCTGGAAGAAGAGAGATAGGCCTGTGGTTGGCATGGACTATAGGATCAAGATTAGGCTTCTTCAAAAGTGGTAAGATAAGGGCCTTCTTCCAGGCCAAAGGGACCACTCCTGTGCTGAGCGATAGATTAAGCACAGGGTTGATGAGAGGGTTGATCACTTGCGCTATTTTGGCAAGGAATTTGGCCGGGCAGGGGTTCAGAGGGGAGCCTGACTTTAGTTTGGAGACAAGGTCCGAGGAGGCCGCGAGAGAGAGAGGAAGAAAGCTCGAGAGAGTAGGGTCCGTCGCAGCCCCAGGAGAAGAGAGAAGAGTGGCGCAGGGAACTGTGGAGTCACTGGAAAGCGGAAAAGAAGCCTGGATGTTTTAAATTTTGCTAGCAAAGAAATCGGCCAACTGAGCAACCCATAACTCCGAATGAGAGCACTTGGGAGTGCTCGAGGTAGGCAAAGTAAATTCCCTTACTATCGAGAACATTTCTTTGCTAGCGTTGGTAGCAGCCTCAATTCTCTTAGCAAAGTAGGACTTCTTTTCCAGAGTGATGTCTCGGTGATAGGTCTTGACAGATTTTCTATACGCCTCCCTGGACAACAGATCATAGTGGCGGCGCCATACTCTTTCCTCTTTCTTGCATTGCCGTTGTTTCTCGGCCAGTGCGGGTGTAAACTTTTACGGGCGGCCAGGGGAGGAGCTAATTCATCAAGGCGCTGAGTAAACCATGTTTGCAAAAGGTCAAGATCAGCCTCAAGATTGCCCGACATCTGGCACGGATAGGTTAGAAGAGCCTGAGCCAGCATATCAGAAGATACGCGGTGGAAGGCTCGTGATGTCTGGGTAAGGCGGTCATGAGCATTCAGGTGGGTTCTATCCAGGTGAGTAATTTGAAAGTTCACTAGGTAGTGGTCCGACCACAACACTGGCACTGGCGTAATTATATCCACCGGGATGGTAGAAAAAACTTGATCAAGAATGTGGCCCTTGTTGTGAGAAGGGGCGGAGAGATAGGGGATGAGCCCCAGAGGGGTGGTAGTATCAAGAATCCTAACAGTGTCTACCGCATCTGCTATATCCATATGGATATTGAAATCACCCAGGAGCAGGCAGTGCTTTGATCTTAGGCATAATGATGATATTACGGAATGGAGCTCCTCGTGAAAAGATCCAGCTGGGCCAGTGGGTATGTAAATCACGAGCCCCGTACAGAATTGATATGGTGATAGCAACAACGAAAATCCCAAAGCCTCGGTTCCCTGAATATCCTCTGTAGGGATGATAGAACAAGCAACACGCTTGTCCACCACCAGTGCAACACCACCACCCCGGCCTTTGGCCCTGTCCTTCCTAAAGATAACATAATTGGGCAGGAGCGCAGTGGCAATGTCAGGGCCCGAGCAATCGCCCAGCCAGGTTTCAGTCAGGAAGAGACAGGTGGGTTTGAAATCAGACAGTAGGGTGTGGAGTAAAAAAGTACTCTTATTAGGTGTGGCCTTGTGGGTAGAGATAGATGTCAGAAGGCTACTCCAAGTCCATCGAAGCCGACGATGCTCCCAATGCCCCACCACCTCAGCAACGGCCAGAAACAACCTAAGCCGCTTCTGAAGCAGAAGGGAAAGGGGAAGTGGATTGAAAAAGAGAGACAGCCTGGTTGAAGGTTTTCTTCACGGGTCTTCTGCCAACGTCGAAGAATAACACTGGCACCTGCAGTAAGACACACACTTAACCTTCTCTGATACTTTAAACAATTTTCTAAGAATGACAAGTCTAATTATTACTAACATTACCTGGAAGACCTGGCTATATGCTTCTCTCTTATCTGATGAGTGACTGACAGCTACTTATTTGGTTAGACTGTTCTGTGTCTGCAAAACATATATGTATAATATATTAGTATCTATACTTTTGCTATAACGTAGGTGACTTTACTTCACCTCAGAATTTTTATGCCAGAACCTTTACTCACCAACTCTATATGTTTTGTTGCCTTGTAGGTTACCCGGAATTAACTGAAAGTTCCTAGTATATTAACTTCAACTGTGAAAAAGATAAGTCCAGATCACTGAATGAAAACCCCGGGAGTATCTAGGAAGAGTTACGCCTCACACTGTCATGGCGTTA
This sequence comes from Lissotriton vulgaris, assembly GCF_964263255.1. Taxonomy (NCBI): domain Eukaryota; kingdom Metazoa; phylum Chordata; class Amphibia; order Caudata; family Salamandridae; genus Lissotriton; species Lissotriton vulgaris. The sequence continues at coordinate 167,995 of NW_028253729.1, read as the reverse complement.
ATGTTAGTACCCTAGGAATACTCCCAAAGACCTCAGTATTAAATTGTTCCTTCAGGAATGAGATAAACTAAATACAAGTCTTTTGACGAACTGTCTTTTGAAAAGTACCTGTAGATGGCACCAACGCCCTGTGACTCAAAACTGGATTCGAAACGCTTACTTGGCTCCGAACTGCAAATGATGCTGGTGATCCCACGTAGCGCATGCGACTTGCTTGGAGAAGATTCCGAAGACTGTAGAAACCTTGGAAGCTGAAAGTCTTGACAAGAAACAGGAAACTGGAACAGCGGACTTCACAGATAACACGACCGCTACGGTGCGAATTCAGTTGAAGTGTGTCATTCCTTAGTTCAAAACGGAGCTTCAGCTGTACTGCCAGCACAAGCTCTTGAGCACTAGACCGCTGCCGCTGGACAGCGATCACTGGACTTTTGGCGGCCATATTGATGAGGATTGCATAGTGCCCTTAAACATAGTCTCCACCGAATATTGGACACTAGGAAACCTCTTCTCCCACGGGGAACTAATGGCACCTTTTTGCGCCGTCTCAACCTTGCTACAGATTTCGACCTAGAGCCCCGGACAGTACCCATAATCCTGACAGTACCTCCCTCCAAAGGGAACCCTCCCAATTTTGGCTTCGAGGGATTGGTCTGATGAAATTGTCTAACTAACTTGGGAGCATGAACGTTACTGAGAGGCTCCCATGATCTTTCCTCTGGGCCAAAACCCTTCCAATCGACTAGATAGAGCAATTTCTTCCTGGAGATTTTAGAATCTAAGATTCTACTAACCTCAAATTCCTCATTTGATTCTACTCTGATTGGTGCTGGTTTACCTTTGTATCGAACCTTAGGAGGATTTTTCTTTAGCAAGGATAGATGAAAGGCTGGATGAATTTTTAAACTGCGGGGAAATTGCAATTTGACTACTACTGGGTTTATTTTTCTCTGTATTTTAAAAGGGCCAATAAACCTAGGCTTAAACTTCCTATTACCTTTCAATCTAAGATGTTTAGTGGATAACCAAACCTGATCACCTACCTCAAAATTTTCTCCTACCCTCCTCTTTTTATCTGCCTGCTGTTTATATGAAATCTTCGCTTTGGTGAGATTTAACTGAGCCTGCTGGTAAGATTTTTTCAAGTTTGCTACCCACTCTACCACAGTTGGATTTTCCTCAATAATGTTCCCCAAAGTTATCTTAGGGTGACGGCCATAGTTTAGATAGAATAGGGTAAACCCTGTGGAGGCATGAACAGCATTGTTGTAAGCGAACTCAGCCGACCACAGCAGGTCTGACCAGTTCCCTTCTTGTTCCATTAAATATAATCTCAGGTATTGCTCCAACTCCTGGTTCACTCGCTCGGTCTGCCCATCTGTCTCGGGATGGAAACTAGTTGAGAACCGAGTGTCTATGCCCAAACTGTGCATATAGTTCTTCCAGAAACGAGACACAAATTGAGCACCTCTGTCCGAGATTAGAATCTGAGGAATACCATAAGCTCGCACCACATGTTGATTAAATAATTTCACCAGCTGAGGGGCGGATGGAACTTTTTCCAAAGGAACAAAATGACCCATTTTAGAAAAGGTGTCTACCATCACCAAAATGGCAGTGTACCCCTGACTAAGTGGTAGATCTACAATTAAGTCTAATGATACTGTGTGCCAGGGGCCTGGAGCGTTTGGTAGAGGTTGTAATAACCCCTGTGGACTCTGTTTTGATGGCTTTCCTTTTATACACAGTTCACAGGTTGCGACATACTGTCCCACTTGAGCTGCCATTCCTGGCCCACCAAAAATGCCTCAGTAACAACTTCAAAGTCTTCTTACTGCCTTTGTGTCCAGCCAACGGATCGTCATGACAACTGGCCAATGCCTTTTCCTGTAATTCTCTGGTGGGCAAATAAAAAGCTTCTTCGTAGTATGGTAAAGAATGTTTTACCGATTTTTTCTCATCGTCTGCTGCCCACTTTTCCAATTCCTGCCAAGAACATTTTTTCAATATCTCCTTGGTGAAGTCTTCTAACTGAATGGCTCCCACAATTCTCTCTCGAGGAATGATTGGTTCATCACCTGGTACTCTTTTATCTGCTGAACAATTCATTCGTGATAAAGCCTCAGCTTTGCCGTTCTTCACTCCTGGTTTGAAAGTTATGACGAAATCAAACTCAGAAAAAAATATAACGACCACCTCAGTTGACGAGGAGTCAAGGTTTTGGCTGATTTTAAAAATTGCAAATTCCGATGGTCAGTGTACACAGTCACCTTGTGCCTAGCCCCAAGCAGATAGTGGCGCCAATCCTGAAATGCTTCCTTTACTGCTAGTAACTCCTTGTCTACAATGGTGTAATTAAATTCAGTTTCAGACAATTTCCTCGACCGATAAGCCACAGGATGAAGTTGTCCAGTAACCTTGTTTCTTTGTGACAAAATTCCACCAGTAGCCAAATCTGACGCATCTGTTTCCACAAAAAAATTCCTGCGCTGGGTCTGGATGTATTAAGATAGGTGCTGTGACAAACGCCCTCTTAAGGAACTGAAATGCCTCTTCCGCTTCAGGGGACCAAAGGAACTCCTTCCCTTTCTTAAGGAGTCGAGTAATGGGTTGAACCTTGGCCGAAAAATTCGGAATAAACCTCCTGTAAAAATTGGAGAAGCCTAAGAAGCTCTGTACTTTCTTGACGCTCCTAGGAGATGACCACTCCTGGATAACTTGTACCTTGGATGGATCCATGGCCACCCCGTCAGCTGACAAGACGAATCCTAGGAACTCCACTTTTTTCACATGAAAAGAACACTGCTCCAACTTGACATACAAATGGTTATCTAGCAATTTCTATAAAATTGCTCGCACCTGAAGAACGTGATCCTCAGTGCTGTCCGAAAAGATAAGGATATCATCAATGTAAACGACGGCTACTCGATCCAAAAATTCTCTTAAAACGTCGTTCACAAAGTGTTGAAATGCCGCCGGAGCATTGCTCAATCCAAAAGGCATTACCTGATATTCGTAAAGACCGTACTTGGTACGAAATGCTGTCTTCCACTCCTCACCCTCAGCGACTCTTACCAGGTGGTACGCTCCTCGTAAGTCCAATTTAGTATATATTTTCGCTCCCTTCACTTGGTCTGGTAGCTGCGAGATGAGTGGAAGTGGATAACGATTTTTTTACAGTCACCAAGTTCAATGCTCTGTAGTCTATACAAGTGCGTAAGGTACCATCCTTCTTCGGCCGAAAAAACAGAGGCGAATAGGCGGGTGATTGAGATGGTCGTATGAATCCAATCTTTAAATAATCATCCAAATACTTCTTTAAAAACGTATTCTCCGCTTCTGTAAGTGCATAGATTCGACTGCACGGCAACCTGGCACCGGGTTCAAGCTCAATTTTACAGTCGGTCTCACGATGGGGTGGGAGTTTTTCTGCATTTCCCTTATCGAACACACTGGCCAAGTCCTGGTATTCTGGGGGAATTTCTATAGTTTTCAGTGCACACATCTGATGGGTAAGTTGAGCCAATTCCCAAGCTGGTGAACCCTCTGTTTTCTGATGAGAAGGGGTAAAGCAAGACTGACGACAATGTGCTGAGGCCATTTCCACTGATCTCTGTTCCCAATCGATTTTTGGATTATGCTCTGTGAGCCAAGGCAATCCCAATATTAATTTGAACTGTGGAGCATCTATTAGATTGAAACAAAGAAATTCCCGATGGCCCTGTAATCCCAACAGCTCTAAAGTTTCAGTTTCTTTAGTGATGGGACCCGAAGTGAGATTAGTGCCATCCACTGCTTTGACTATTTCCGGATGTCTCTTAGTCACAGCCTGAATCCCCATTTCTTTGGCATAAGACAGATCACAAAAATTGCCTGTGGCACCGGAGTCAATCATGACTGATACCCCAGAAATTTCTTTAGTGCCGAATCTCACAACGAATGAGACCGTCAAATGTGGAGCCGCCGACTGAAGGGTGTTTATTAACTGCTGCACCTCCGGAGTTGAATTTTGTTCTTTTCCCACCAGAGCAACTCCCTCTACTGGTGGGATTTGGCTTTTAAACTTACACTGACCTTAGGTTTTTTCAAACAATCTCTTACGAAATGACCTGACCCACCACAGTACAGGCACAAGTTGTTGGCTCGCCTTTTTTCCTTTTCTTCTTTAGACAGTGGTCGCCTGATGGAGCCAATTTGCATAGGTTCCTCCCCTGCACTGTTTTCAGATCGACTAGTTTCACTCTTTACCCAGTCAAGACGTGGGAAATAGGTCCTAAAATCTTTTTTCTTCTCTGACTTCCTTTCTGAAAGCCGATGTTCCAACTGCAAGACCAGGTCTATTAATTCTGATATCTCTTGTGGTCTCTTAGGTATCTGCGCCAATGCATCGTTTAGCTCGTCCCTCAGGCCTCTGTAAAAAATGGCGGAGTGTTTACCTTCAGGCCACTCGGTCTCTACAATTAGTTTGTTAAATTGAGCTATGTAGGCAATTAACTCCCGGTTTCCTTGTTTTAGGTCCAAAAGTTCATTGTCGGTGGCCTGTTCTGCAGTTCTGCGATCAAAAATCCGTAAAAATTCTTTTTTAAAGACATCAAAGCTGTACAGGGCTGGGTCATCTCTAGAAATCAACGGCATTGACCACGCAGCCGCATCGCCGCTCATGTAGGACAGCATGAACGCAACCTTCACTCTATCATCTTTAAATACAACTGGTCGACAGAGAAAGTGCAGCGAACACTGCGTGAGGAATATCTGGGCCTTATGTGGGTCTCCCCCAAATCTCTCTGGATTAGCCAATGGTACTACTGGAGCAACTGAATTAATTACCTGAGTAGCTGCTTCCGAAGCAGAATTTCTACTCGTTTCCGAAGACCTTCCTGCTATGAGTTCCTCCATTTTTGACCTAATTATATGATTCTCTTGTTGGGACCTTTTCATTTCCTCTCTGAAAACCCTATTATCATCGACGGACTGAGTCAACTGACTTTGCAGTCCATCCAATATTACTGCCAGAGTCTTCAAATCAAAGCCCTCTGCCATCGCGGCTTAGATGGAAATTTGGCACTTCAATCTGTCAGAAGGCTACTCCAAGTCCATCGAAGCCGATGATGCTCCCAATGCCCCACCACCTCAGCAACGGCCAGAAACAACCTAAGCCACTTCTGAAGCAGAAGGGAAAGGGGAAGTGGATTGAAAAAGAGAGACAGCCTGGTTGAAGGTTTTCTTCACGGGTCTACTGCCATCGTCGAAGAATAACACTGGCACCTGCAGTAAGACACACACTTAACCTTCTCTGATACTTTAAACAATTTTCAAAGAATGACAAGTCTAATTATTACTAATGTTACCTGGAAGACCTGGCTATATGCTTCTCTCTTATCTGATGAGTGACTGACAGCTACTTATTTGGTTAGACTGTTCTGTGTCTGCAAAACATATATATATAATATATTAGTATCTATACTTTTGCTATAACGTAGGTGACTTTACTTCACCTCAAAATTTTTATGCCAGAACCTTTACTCACCAACTCTATATGTTTTGTTGCCTTGTAGGTTACCAGGAATTAACTGAAAGTTCCTAGTATATTAACTTCAACTGTGAAAAAGATAAGTCCAGATCACTGAATGAAAACCCCGGGAGTATCTAGGAAGAGTTACGCCTCACACTGTCATGGCGTTAATGTTAGTACCCTAGGAATACTCCCAAAGACCTCAGTATTAAATTGTTCCTTCAGGAATGAGATAAACTAAATACAAGTCTTTTGACGAACTGTCTTTTGAAAAGTAACTGTAGATGGCACCAACGTCCTGTGCCTCAAAACTGGATTCGAAACGCTTACTTGGCTCCGAACTGCAAATGATGCTGGTGATCCCACGTAGCGCATGCAACTTGCTTGGAGAAGATTCCGAAGACTGTAGAAACCTTGGAAGCTGAAAGTCTTGACAAGAAACAGGAAACTGGACTGAAACAGCGGACTTCACAGATAACGCGACCGCTACGGTGCAAATTCAGTTGAAGTGCGTCATTCCTTAGTTCGAAACGGAGCTTCAGCTGTACTGCCAGCACGAGCTCTTGAGCACTAGACCGCTGCCGCTGGACAGCGATCACTGGACTTTTGGCGGCCATATTGATGAGGATTGCATAGTGCCCTTAAACATAGTCTCCACAGAAGATTGGACTCTAGGAACCCTCTTCTCACACGGGGAACTAATGGCACCTTTTTGCGCCGTCTCAACCTTGCTACAGATTTCGACCTAGAGCCCCGGACAGTACCCATAATCCTGACATAGAACCATTGCCTGGTAGCCATCCACAGCCAGGGCAACGCCTGTTGCCTTTAGGCCTACAGGGAAAAACAATGCTACAGTTTCCGGCCTTTCCCTTTAGACTAAACAGCTCAGCCGACGTGTACTTGAACATCTTACCCCCTGACATAGATGGCAAAGTCCCACCGCCCGACCGCACCCGTCCGCTTCCGGGACGCTGATGGGCGCAGATGGGCTTTCCTTAGGTGCTCCATTGGCGCGAAGGAGGCGCGTCCGCTGCTCGCGCCAGAGGCAGCTAAATATATAGCGTCACCGGCCCGAGGCAGCACTACTAGTCTGCCAACCAGCGAGCCAGCCTCCCCCCAAGATGGCAGCCAAAAAAGTGAAACGGCCTGCTGGTCCCAGAGTTCCCTTCAGCTCCTAGTCAGCTGCAAGGGTAGAGAACACTGGGAGCAGCGCAACGTGGCCTGATTCAGCGAAGACAGAGAGGTGAGTGATAAGATTTTAAAATAGTAAAGACACATAGGGAGCCTAAAAGTCAACCGGCTTTCCGCCTCAGGCGACGACAGTGAAGTGAATGTGCGGCAATTATAAAAGCAATTTACACAAAGACAAAGTGTTTAAAAGCAGCTCGTAGTCAGCAGCAGATACTTCTTCCGACTTCTTCCGACTGTTGTCAGCATGCGCCTCTCTGAGCACAAGTTGGGAGCGTTGAACCTCCTGTTCCGGGCGCCCGCGTTCCTTTCTGGTGGAGCGGGAGGAGAAGGGAGTGAGGATGCACGTCAGACTGACCCATAGTCCTCTTTCTGTGCACATGAGCGGCTGTTACCGCGCATGTGCGGCGGCCATTTTGCCCGCATTATTGTTATTATTAGTATTCGTAATTTTGGGCTTGAGTGAGCGCAGGAGCACCGCGTCCTTTGCTCTTATCCCAGTTTGGCTCGTCCAGACTCCCGGTGACGCCCCCTCTCGTCTCTGAGTGGGGCTGAATAATTGTGCATAGGCTTTACCTAGAGTAGTTCTGGCAAGCCCATCCTCCATGTTTTATTTCGGTGTTTTCAACAGTTTACTGTTGTTCCTTTCACTGTTTTGGCTTGCATGGGGTTTATCCACTCCCCCTTATTGTTTACTATTACAACTGTTACCAGTTCTTGTTTATTTACATTAACCCTTTGTGTAAGGGACAGGCTATTTCTCCTGCGGGAACGTGAGTCACTTGAGTGACACAATGTCGGAATACTATTTTGAGGAGGACTATTATGATGAGTAGACCTCTAGGTCCATGGAACAGGACCATGTGGACGCAATCAATGCAGGTGTGCAACACTTGGTCAATAAGGCTCTGGTAGGGGCCATAAAGCCACTAAAGCGCCATTTATCCACCTATGCCAAGCAACAGGGTTGGCTCCCCAGCTCCAGCAGTCGTTCTAGCGCCAGTGAGAAGGGATGCATGAACCCCCATGCAGAAGATTTTGCAAAGCTGGCAATAGCAATGACTTCTAACCATCACCATGTCACTTCCTCCAAGGAAGCATCCATCGCTGAGTTACCTCAGGATGATGGGGATGATACCTCCTCTGAGCAGGTGTTAGACCAGGAGGAGCCTCCTAGACCCGCCAAGAAATGAAGAAAGGAGCGCTATGTTGACACACTTTCCCAGCCTACGCTCTTACCTTTCGAGCCGGCTGAGATAGTGCATCCTAATTCCACCGCCTGCCTTCCACCTACTGAGGTAGCCGAATATGTACAGTCTCACATTAGACAGGCTTTTGATAAGGATGTGAGGGCGCGACTCAAATCAGAGTGCCTCATGCCTGGCTTGGCGGATAAGGTGGCGAAGACACCGGAGGTGGATCCTTCGATCCTCCTTATCTAAAGAAGTATTCTAAGGATCCTAAAAAGGGTATTGACTGGGCCAGGAGGTCATGTCAAGACAAAATTTTGGATTTGACAGGTCCCCTCAATAAAATTTTGGAATTGGATTTTCGTCCGCAATGGCTATTGATCCTGATGAACTGATTGGCTGGGCTCAAAGAGCGGTTTGTCAACTGGGTAACGCTAATTGTGCTATGTCCAGTTAAAGACTTCGCTCAATACTTTTGAAACTTAATCCCAAACTGGCAGAGATTTCTTCTTCTAAATTGGGTCCACTACCTCAAGGCCTTCTCTTCGGTCAACCTTTCCTTAAGTAGCTGACAGAGTTTGTTGCCACTTTTGGTAGTCTAGATAAGGCCCATGGTTCGCTTAAATGTGCTTTCCGCCCGTTTTTTGGCAGGGCAGGACGATATAGAGGGCGGTTATGGTCAAGGCGCCCCACATGGTCAGTACCAACAACATAGAGGATGTTACCAGGACTTCGGATACAACGGTAATTCCTCCTTCTACCCTACCCGTCGTTCAAAGAACAGATTCCGTAAGGGCAAATATGGTGGGCAACAGGGAGGTCAGCAGGATTCCGGTACTTCAGGTGAGACTGATTCTATCTACAGAAGTGATGTTGGGGGGCAGGATACAGTTTTTTCTGCACAATTGGCACGAGGTCTCGCAGGATGCATGGGTCGTAGAGACAGTGCAGGGGTACAAGATAGAGTTTTACAATTCCCCCAATCAGGTTTCTCCTCCTTATCCAATGTATTTTTCCTGACAAGATCAAGCCTTCATCTCAGAAGAGATAGATTCCCTCCTAAAGAAAGGGGTCATTGTGGCCACGGTTCTTCATCTCTGAGTTTTCGTCAGCAGTATCTTCCTAGTAGAAAAGAAGGGGGATGGATCCAGGCTAGTTTTAAATCTAAAGAATTTCAATGGTTGGGTCATATATCAGCATTTCAAGATGGAGGGTATTCATTTTCTACGCGACCTCCTCCAGGAGGGGGACTGGATGGTCCGTCTGGACCAGAAAGATGCGTATCTGTCTGTTCCCATTTACGAGCCTCATTGACGTTTTCTCCAGTTTCATTGGCAGGGAGTCTGGTACGAATACAGAGTCCTTTCCTTCGGCCTTTCACCAGCACCTTGGTGCTTCACGAAACTTCTGAGGCCAGTAGTGGAATCCTTGAGAGCGAGGGGGTTTGTCTGATTATCTACTCGGACGACATCCTCATCATGGCTCGTTGTCCTCAACTTGTGATGACCCATCTAGAATGGACAACCAATCTTTTGCAGTGTCTCGGTTTTCTTGGAAATCCACAAAAATCGATCTTAGTTCCAACTCAATCGATCGACTCCCGGAGTTGTCAACTTTTCTTGCCAGCCCTAAAAATCAGGTCTATCAAGAAGGAGTTGAGGTTGATTTTACACAAACAGAGCGTGTCATTGAGATCTGTAGCCTGGATCATAGGGCTGTTCGCTTCCTCAATTCAATTGATCTTCCCGGGACCCCTTCACTACCAGGCACTTCAAAGGCTCAAGATTCGATATCTGCAGAAAGGCCTCAGTTACTCAGATCAGATTCCACTTTCTGAGGAGGCAAGGTTGGAGATGTTGTGGTGGTTGGATCACATGGAGGACTGGAATGGTCGAGCCCTTTTTGGATCTATCCCGGAAGTAGTGATAGAATCTGACGCCTGTCGGTGGGGTTGGGGAGCCCGTTGCGGTCAGATGTCCACGGGTGGCCGCTGGTCACAAGAGGAACTTAGGTTTCATGTCAATTGATTGGAACTTCTGGTGGGCTCCTTTGCGATCCGCTGTCTTTTCACTCGCAAGACAAACCTTTGCATCTTACTTCGCATGGACAATTTCTCAGCAGTCCGCTATGTAAACAAGCTGGGGTGACACGATACCGGATTCTAGCGGACATTGCCAAGGATTTTTGGCACTTTTGTCTTCAGAACAAAATATCGATGATAGCGGAGTACATTCCGAGCTGCAACAACAAAATCCCCGATTGGCACTCCCATCACCTACGGGATTTCAGCGACTGGAGGCTCCATCCATGGACTTTCCAGACGTTGAACCAGCTTTGGGGCCTCTGTCAGATATATCTGTTTGCCTCATGCCTCAACAGGCAACTTCCAGTTTTTTACAGCTGGCATCTGGATTCGGAAGCTCTGGCACGGATACGTTTCTACAAGTTTGGGCGACGTCTCTGTTATGCCTTCCCGCCAATGATTCCCAGGGTTCTGGCATGAACCAGACGTTATCAATCAGAGTTGATTCTGATCACTTCACCTTGGAGAGCGCAGGCATGGTGCCCATGCTTTATGCAGTGCTGATCCTCCTTCCACAGCAGTGGAACCTGTTGCTGGATCCTCTGAAAGCTCCACGTCCTTTGATAGAAGCAGGACAACTCCTTCTGGTAGCATGACGGGTTTCAGGGACAGATGGACGGTCCCAGGCCTTTCGCGAGATGCAGACAGATTTACCAGTGAAGCATGGTCACCCAACACACACAAGGATATTCTTCAGCTTGGAAACAATGGTGTAGTTGGTGTTCTCAATGGGATGTGGATACCGCTACCGCACGTCTCCTTCATTGTAAACTTTTTAGCTTCCATCGTGGCTTCCAGAATCGCCTATAGAACGGTAAATAATTTACGGTCCGCCTTCTCAGCAGGTCATGTGTCAGTTGTTGGCAAACCAACAGGAGAGCATCCTTTGATACGTAAGCTGCTCAGGGGTATCTGGATGGTCAAACCCCCTTGTCCCAAATATTCAGAGTTTTGGGATGTGTCCTCCATTTTCAGATTCTTGGAGGCCTGGCCCTCCAATAATTATTTGTCAAGAAAACAACTTTCTGCAAAATTTACTTTGCTACTCTGCCTAGTATCTTGCAAAGGGGTTTCAGATGTCCGTGCTTTGGATCTAGTGGGTCGTAGGTTTTATCCAGAAGGTGTAACTTTTGTAATTACAAAACGTACTAAGTGTTATACCTCTTCCATGGCTTACCCAGCTTTTCCTAATAATCCTAAACTGTCTGTAGTACAGTGTATAAAAGATTATGAGGTGAGTACCGCTAAATTTTGACAAGCATGAGGGGTCAATTGTTAATTGCTTTACAAAAACCCTTTCGCCCAGTGACCCCAGCTACCTTGTCTAGATAGGTGCGCTGGCTCATTGGCGAAGCAGGTTTTGATGTATCAAAATTTGGAGCACATTCAGCTCGTGGAGCTTTGGCATCTAAGGCTTTCTCTATGGGGGTCAGCTTAGCAGATATTATGAACGCAGCTGAATGATCTTCTAACACAACGTTTAAGTCTTTTTTACAATAAGACTATAGTGGATGTGGCATCAGTAGTGTCGGCTAAGCTTTAAACAAGCGTAATCAGAGCCTTCGGTCCTAACATAGAATTCAAAATTTGCAAACATATGTTTCATGAATTTTCAATTCTATTAAGGACACAGAGGCGAGAATTATCCCACCCAAAGACATGTTTTGAATATTGTAAATTGTATTATATGATTTTGAGTATCTTCATATCGCATGTATGCGTCTGTGTTTTTCCCTTCCCTTGCTTATGTACTGATGAGATTTAGGAGGGAGTATGAGGTTACGACCCTATCCTTTTTCATTTCAGGTGCTGATCTCAAGTAAAGCACGTTGGTCCTCGTTCTTGGAAGATCTTCGCATTTTCACGTCAGTTACTGTGACACGCTGGCTCATGATCCATCTCTGGAATAAGGAGCACCGTTGGGCTACATGTTTTTCTCTGCCAGAAGAGGTTCTTCTACGTTCAAGATTGTTCTTCAAGATCATGTTGTTCTTCATGGACTTAACTGTTTGATTGATTATCAAAGAAAGAGGAAGTTGTAATCTGGACTGCAGCTTATATACAAGATACTCTCGATGGTTGATCATGTGACACTGTGATCGTGGGGTGTAGGCGGACCGGAATAACAGGCGTGGAGGCCATATGTAGTGGGCTATCTCTTAGCCGGTTTTATTGTCAATACACAGTTCAAAAAGGGGGGAAGGAAAACAGTGTTCTGAAGTAATGCTTGGCCCGATGTCGAGACGATGGTTCTTCGCGGAGGGAAGGTGCTTGGTCGGAAGTTGTGTTGAAGGCTTCTTCCAGAGGGATTAGTTAGGTGGTCAACGGGATGGCGGCTCCTCGGAGGTATGGGAAGGAGAGAGACAAAAGAGGGCCGTTAATCCGACTAACTATACCAAGCTGATGCTGTATACCTTCACCAAGGGGGTGCGGGACTTCGAGCGAAGGTGAGGAAGGTAGGGACCGGGTCAAGAGGAGAGAGAGGAAGAACGGTAGGGCAGAAGGGTGACTGTGTGCCAGGGAAGTGCGGGGCTTTTATATACAACTGTGCCTGTGACTTCAAACGGGTAATATACAGAGTTCTACAGTGCTGGGTGCAAGGTGTGGGATTGACTACTGTACACGCTAATATTTACACTCTCTGTACAAGGGGAATCGGTACTCACTTGCCCCGCCGCAACTCTCCCGCGAGTTGCAGCCCCTCTCCAGCCTCCTCCACCTGACTCCACCAGTCCTCGGTCCAGACTTCGTCTTCTTCTTCCGCTTCACCGCTCGTCTCCATAGGTTCTTCGCACGCTGTCTCCTGCCATGAGTCCTCCTGCTTGAACACACTGCTCTCTTCGGTTCTGGATTTTCCACGCTCCGCCTCTGGGTTGGGGGAGTGACTTCCGGGGTTACTGGCGAGTCCTTCCGGTTTCCCGCTTGTTGCTATTGGTTCCTGCAAAGAAGGAGAGAGGGGTGGAGTCCGGGTTGCTATGGACGCCACAGAGTCGTATGTCGAGGTCCGGGGCTTCGAGGGACGAGGTCGCCAGGATGAGGTAAGGGACGTGGATCCGTCACAGACACATAGTGTGTTCATGGGTATTGAAGTATTTTGTTTTTCTGTATTTTATTGGCTGATGAGAAATTTACCAGTATATTGTTCGCAAATTTTGAATTCTCTTTCTATTTTTAACATGTGGTAGAGGTTCGGGAACCATGGAAACATACATATTCCTGTACTTTCATCTCAGGCACATTCTAAGGTGTAAGGTGTGTATAATGATTGTTATGGATTACATTAATGGTAATAGATACTGATTTAATTCAAGGCTTTCAGAGATTATGAGTTTCTAAAATTACTTTGATTTGTAAGAACCAACTAGGGACAACATTGAAGATCTTCTTTGGAAATGGCTAGGAGTGGATCTTTACTGGCTCACAAGGATCAGACATAAATACAAAGATGGAGTTTGGGCATTTAAGACTGCTGCAGCACTACAAAATTGCTGCTGCCATGTCTGCACTCCCCTCCCAGGGAGATCTGCACTAGCCAACACCGGGCACAACTTGTTTGCGAGTCTCCGGAATCTACCTCTCTGCGGCACTCTGCAACGGTCCGTGAAGTCTTCATGGAACACAGCGTTCACCAATTGTAGTGCCCCATGACCAAATTCGGAAGATTGCTCCTTAAAAAGCCTGTAGGTGCTTGTTGGTTCTGCTCATGGGTAGCTTATGGTTTAGTGGTGCTTCTCCCACCCATCAAAAGCTCTCAGTATTAATTTCACCGTCAGTTGTGTTAAGCGCCTCGGAATATCGTCTTTGAAATTAATTTAATGCACTGTTCTGTATGCACTGTCTGACATGCTCCTGCAATTGTAGCTATGCCCCATTCTGACTACACTGTAAGCTGATGCATGACCTTTTTCAGTCCACCCCTTGTATGTCTGCCCCCAAATAGTGGTACCCCCCGAACAGGCGACGGCCTCCAAACACCAACACCACACATGACTATGATGTCTTGCCACAAAACTGTCATTGAAAGATACGGCCCCAATTCATATTACATAAAAGTTCGACAAAATCTCTCCAAACATGATGCAAAAACCTACATGCACCAAATCCTCAAAGAACACCCAGAGACACTAATAACAGACATCTTCTACAGTCCAACATGCAAAGGCCTTAAAAAGGACTTAATTTTCTACACCAAGATATAGCCACATGGAGAGAGAACTTCCTACAGCACCTTATTGTCACCGAAACAACAAAAATTCCTTATGGATCCAAACTCAATATATATCCCCATCCCAGAATTTTAGCGGAGAACTGTCCATAACCATTTGCAGAAACTGGAACATCCTAATCCAAGCCTCTGAACAGAACCTATCCATTTTTGACCGCCACTTCCCTGTTCTCTGCACCTCCATGTCATCTGCTCCCACCATCACCCCTTCTCCCTCCCCCAGAAAACTCACCCATCCAATCCCTCCTTTCCTAGTAGAACCTTCTACTCCTACTACTGTCTCCACCTCCACCCCCCCTACATATTCACCCATCCCTAGATGCCCTGAAGCTTTGGTCCAACCTCAAGAACTATTTCCCCTCTCTCACGGCCGACTTCCCCAGCTCAGCTTGATCAAACTACTGCAGCCGAAGTGTCTCAGTCCTCTATCCACAGCAGGCTGGATATTGACCTAGCCCCCATCCTAGCCTTTGAGAACCTCCAGTCTACTCCACTCCCTACCACAGACCCAACCGCCTCTCAACTGACCCCTATAATAGCACATCTAGATGTTAAAATCAACACTATACTGGATGAAATCTCCTCACTACGCAAAGAGTCGCTCCAGCCTCCCTCCTCTTCACACATCTATGGAGAACACTGATCCGGCCACAAGCATGCACTCTGACCCCCGCATACTATCCCATGATAAACTATTCACTACACTCATCACCACATCAAGTCTAGATGCACCACAACTAGAATAGAGCACAGGGAAGCCAAAATGCAGAGCAACAATTCAATTCAATTGCATTTGTATCGTGCATGGCTACCCAAACGGGCCTCTCAGCACTAGATGACACACAACCCTTCCACTCAGTCTAAGTGCACTTTTCCTGAACCTCTTTAGAATAGGTGGGTCTTCAGCATTTTCCTAAAGCAAGCTTCTGATGACTGATTTATAGGGAAAGCTGGAAGAGTATTCCAGGGCCTCGGAGTGTGAAATGCAAAGGAGCGCCATCCAATACTTGCTCTTTTGATCTTGGCATCACCAGAAGTCCTTGGCTACTAGAGCGAAGGGCTCTACCTGGCGCATAGGTAGTGAGCAAAGAGCGAATAAGAGGTGGGCCTGTTCTGTGAATGGCCTGGTATGCCATGTACAGAACTTTAAACTGAATTATTTTCTGAACTGGCAGCCAATGCAAGGCAACCAGAGCTGGAGTGGCTGACTTTTGCTTTGGCATTTTTTGAAGGATTCTTGCAGCTGCATTTTGTGCCACTTGGAGTCTTGCGATCATGTATTTTGGGCTCCCACGGTACAGTGAATTGCCACAATCGAGGCGAGAATTCATCAGACTCTGCACCACTGTTCTTTTACTGGGAGAAGGTAACATCTGCAGGAATTACCCTATAGATCTTAGAATGCCAAAGCATGAGCCTGCCAGCTTTTTAAACTTGAGCTTCCATAGTAAGCTTGTCATCAACCCAGACTACAAGCTCTATACTGCTTGTGCAGGCTTTGGATGGTCGCCCAAATGGTCTGGTCATGTGAGTTCCAGCCACCTAGGACTATTCTTGCCTACCACTAGGACCTCCATTTTCTTGCCATTGAGCTTTAACCTACTACTAGTCATCCAATCTGTAACCGCAAGACAGCTGTTTAATTGGGAGGTGATTTGAGTGATATTAGAGGAAACGGCTTTGATGACCTGAGTCATCAGCATATGGCACTAATACAACCCCATGCGATTGAACAATTTGTGCCAGAGGGCATGTATATAAGTTGAACAGTGTGGGGCTGAGTGAAGAGCCCTGTGGGACCCAACCCAACAGCGGATGAATTCAGGAGGCAAGGAGTCTTCACAAACTTGGAAACTTCCGTCTGCTAAAAAGGCTTCCAGCCATTTAATGGCAATATGACAATGCTCCAAGTCATCCTTGCTACTGCAAGACCCCGGTCATCATGGGCACTAGTAGGGTCCCTGCCACTACTCGCCCTCCCAGGGCACCGGCCCAACTAGCTACCATCCAACGCAATCAGTTTGGTTGCATGCTATTAAACTGTCGGTCAGCAGTCGAGCATGCCACTGAACTAGCTGAAACCATCATACAACACAACATTGGCATCTGGTTTCTGACTGAAACCAGACCACTCATCCCCTATAATCGATTTCCTCCTCCCACCTGGCTTCTCATTCATTCATTGCAACCGTAAGGGTCATATTGGTGGGGGATTAGTTCATACTCAAAAAACAATCTTTGCCAAACTCCCTTCCACACAACCAAATACCTTTGAATATTTAGGAGTTCATCTCTCCTCTACAGGCCCCAACCCAATCAAATTTCATGTCGTCTATCTTTCACCAGGTGAAAAACCTCTATTCTTTCTAGACTTAACAGACCTGAAAACGCAAAACTCCCTGAAGGGCAGCACAGACACTATACTAGGAGCCTTAAACCTCAACAATGCAGAGGATCCAACAGTACCTGCCTTATCCACCATCCTTGAATCAAATGATCTCACCCAACACTGCATAAAGCAAACCCACAATAAAGGATCCATCCTCAAGTCAATCATTTCTAACTATAGCACGATATCCCACCATTCCATCATACCCACTGACTGGACCGACCACCACCTCATTATTTTTTATCTCAATGTCAACCAACCCAATTTCCACTCCCAAACTACTTGGCCCTAAGCACTAGGCGAGGAACACCCTCCGGCTCCCCCAGTCAGAGTTAGAAGCACTAGTCAGTTCCTAAATTCAACCTCCACCCAACCACACTTCAAGGGTCTCCCTTCCATATTTGTTTTGCTTCTGCCTCCTGTGTTTTTGCTATGTTTTTGCTGGTCTAAATGCTTTGGGCACTTTGCCACTGCTATTCAGTGTCAAAGTGCAAGTGCTCCCTATTAAAAATTGTTGTAATGGATTAGTGACTCCATGATTGGCTTATTTGATTTACTTGTCAGACCCTAGTACACTGCACCATGTGTGCCCAGGGCCTGTAAATCAAATGCTGCTGGTGGGATTGCAACACTGATTGTGCCACCCACAGAAGCAGCTTGTAAAATGTGTCTGAAGCCTGCCATTGCAGAACCTGTGTGCAGTCTGGGACTGCCATGTCTATTTGGCAAGTGCACACACTTGCCAGTCCCTTAACCTTTTCTTTTCTACATATTAGTTAACACTAAGGTAGGCCCAAGGTACCCCCAAGGGCAGGGTGGAATGTATGACATTACAATGCATACATTCACAATGCATACCATTACAACGAAACTCTTACAACGCAGGATCCATTACAACGCATGCCATTATAACACAGCTTCTTTTACAACGCATGCCATTACAACGTAAGTATGGGTAAGTATTTTTTTTTATTAATGGGAATGTAATAGTAGTGTAAGTGTTGGATAGTGTAGGGGTTAAAATTACCATTCTAACTCCAGGGGGGTGTAATAGTAAGGTAAGTGTTTGATAGTGTAGGGGTTAAAATTACTATTCGAACTCCAGGGGGGCGTAATAGTAGGGTAAGTGTTGGATGGTGTAGGGGTTAAAATGAAATTAAATACTTACCCATACTTACGTTGTAATGGCATGCGTTGTAATAGCAGCTGCGTTGTAATGGCATGCGTTGTAATGACATGCGTTGTAATGGATTCTGCGTTGTAAAAGTTTTGTTGTAATGGTAGCGCGTTGTTTTAGTTGCATTGTAATGGCTGTTTCCCGCAGGGTGCATTGTATGTAAAAGGTAGGACATACCCTGCTGTGTGTTACATGTCCTGATAGTGAAGTACAGCCAATTTCATTTTTCACTATTGCAAGGTTACCTGTTCCCATAGGCCAGAATGGGCAGTTTGATTATAACATTTTATAATCCTAACTGACTCAGGGAACTAGGTGGAAATTCGATTTCAGTATAACTGAACTCAGAATGCTAAAATACATCTTTTAGTGAAGGTGGTTTTCACATTCTGTGCTTGAAAATACCACTTTTAGAAAGTAGGTATTTTCTTGCCTAACTATCCAGCATGCCTCTGCTAGGTTTGTGTATTCCATGTCTGATTTGTGTGTGAAAGGGGGCTGGAGCAGCAGTCTGATGGGTCAGTGATGGGCTGAATAGGACCTGCATTGAATAGAGAGTGGGAGGCGGAGATTTCCTTTCAGTGACCTGAGCCCTCTTAGAATAGAGAATAGGGGGAGGAGATTTCCTTTTAGCTACCTCGTCCAGGTCTGCTTTCAACAATGCTGTCTCCACCTCCTGCCATGAAGCTGCACAGAACTGGTTTTTGCTGGGCACAGGCATCCTGTACCTTCAGAGGACAATGGATTTACTGGTATAAATATTGAGGCCCAGAACTTTAGATCACTTCTGGGAATCAAGACAAACCTTTGCCAAGGAGAAGAACCATGCAAGCAGAAGGAGGAGACTTTGTTATATCATGTCTCTGTGGTGGAGTGTCGCTCTTCACTGCCTGTGTCTCAGGTTAAGGGGTGCTGAATTCCACCACAGAATTCTTGGGTTGCTGGGTGATGTAACTGCTTTAACCATTCTTAGAATGTACATTGATTTGGACTTGTTCATTGTGGAGCTTCTGTAACTGACTTCACAACTGTGTAGTTGTAAAATTAATACTTCTATTTACGTTGGTTTCCTGCTTCTTCACTACAATTTGTTGAAGACGATCCAACTACACGGACGAGCCTTCAGCGTGCTGCTTCCCGTTTTCTCCTACGACCGATGTACAAGTCTCCACGCAACTCATCTGCATGAGTCATCATTTTCAAACCACGATCTGCGCTGGTGTACGCAACTAGACCTAAGGTGAAAAGCTAGCCAAGGTGAGAGCGTGACTGTTTTGAGTTTCCCGATTCTACTAGAAGCTCTTTCCACATCGTGTTTTATTGGTGTTTATAACTTTCGGTCATCCGACTGCCTGCTGTTTTCCGCTTTAGCTGTACACGTCACAGCATCACAGTCAAGAGCAAAGCTAGTAATACCTTCTTTAGCAACAGCAGAACTTGCATGAAATGTGGTAATCCACCAATCTCAAAGGTGGGAAATGTCTTGCAAACAATGTTACTTGTAACTATTGCAAACAGATTGGACATTTCGCTAAAGTTTGTCTAAAACGTAAACATTCTAAGAAATCTACTGTCTGCACTGTTGAATCTGGAGAAGATTCAGACACTGAAGTTGTTTCTGTTGTTACAGACGATCTAGGTGTTATCAAAGAGACACAGATACTGTTGTGACTGGTGATCCTTATATGTGTGGATCCTATTGCTGAGGTGTGTGTTGTTGGGAAAGTACTTAACGTATTGGTTGACTCTGGGGCCAGGATCACCATGATTACTAAAAAATTATTCGAAGAAACTTGGGGTGGAAGAGAGTAGAACCACCTGACCGGTGTCCTGTATCGTATGAAGGACGTCATATTGAGCTACTTGGGTTCATTGAAGATGAGATGGAATTTAAGGGTAGGAAGATAAGAGGTAAAGTTTATGTTGCAGTTAAAGAACTCAACATTCTTGGGTGGTTCCACCAGGGACTTTTTGGAATAATATTGAAACTAGGCACCACTGAACAGATTGTAATTGCCAGTTGTGATGACAGTGGACAGAATTGGAAGAGTAAATTTCCTTCTGTTTTTGGTGAAAAGCTGGGCAAAATTCTGGGATTCAAACATAAAATTATAGTTAAAGATAATGCCATCCCAGTGAAACACAAACTAAGGGGGGTTCCATTTAGTGTCAGAGATGATCTTGATGTAGAGCTGAAGAGTTTGTGTGACAAAGGGATCACTGAGCCAACAGAGTCGTCGTTGTGGTTGCCTCCTTTAGTCATGGCCTGAAAACGGTGTGGACAACTTGGAGTATGTATGGACTTAAAGTCTCTAAATAAGGCGATATGGGTAGACTCCCACCCTCTACCAAAATGTAATGATTTGTACGCATGTATCAAAGGAGCCAAGTGATTTTCAAAGCTTGATCTGGCATGTGCATATCACCAGATTGAGTTGCACCTCGACTCATGCCATCTGACAGCATTCGTCTCTCCTCTGGGTACATTTCAATACCAACGGATGCCTTTTGGTCTGGCATCTGCTGCTTCTGTGTTTCAGAGGGTTATCCAAGATATATTGAAGGGGATTGATGGAGCTCTGGTTTTCCAAAACAATGTCTTAATTTTTGCTAAAGATGATTCTTCCCATGATGTCACTTTATGTAAAGGAGTTGTTTTAAAAACTGAATAATGTAAAAATGTTTGTACTGAGGTTTAATATTTGGGCCATCTTCTTACTCAAGAGGGCGTCAAACCCAGACAAGGTTTACTTGAAGCAATAATCAACGCACCTGCTCCTGTTGACAAAGTTGGGGTAAAATCCCTTTTAGGATTGTGTGAATATTATTCTCGTTTTGTTCCAGACTTTGCCACCATAGGTTGTCCCATTGGAACCTTACTATAGAAAGGTGTATAAAGTTTTTTTGGTCACAAGAATGTGTCTCTGCATTACTTCTTATTAAGTCTTTGTTGAGTAAAGTAAATGCACTCAAACCTTTTGATCCTACTGTTCCTTGTTGTATTACTGTTGATGCAAGCCAAGTTGGTCTTGGAGCTATTTTGACACAAAAGAGTGGTGGCAGTGAAGACACAGTGGCATTTACATCTAGAGTCGTAAGGGGTGCTGAATCACAATATTCAGTGATTGAAAAGGAGCTTTTAGCTTGTCTTTGGGCAATCGAGAAGTTTCGACTATATATTTGGGGAAAACGTTTCAGTCTTCTCACAGACCACAAACATTTGGTATCTACTCTAAGCGCTGGGGTTAATAAATGTTGTACACCTAGGATATTAAGGATGGTGTCCAGGTTATTGCAATACCATTTTGATATTTCTCACATTACAGGTGGCAAAAATGAACGGGCTGACTATCTATCTCGTTTCCCTAAAAAATAAAGTGTTGATTTCTGTGTATTGTGTGAAGAGGATTATGACGATTGTTTTGTAGCAGCTTTAGATCTACCTGAACCTTTTGTGAGTTCTGAGGAGGAATAGAAGAATGCATTAAATGAAGATGACTTGCTTCAACAAGTTTTTGAATTTGTAAGGAAAGGTTGGCCTTGTGAAAAGGTTGTGTCCCCTTTGTTACAACCTTATTGGAAAGTTGAGGGAGAATTTCCTATTGAAGATGGAATTTTGTTGAGGGTGATAAGTTTATACCTCCTCATAATTTACGTCCCATCATCATTAAACATGCTCATGAAGGACATTTAGGAGTAACACTTACTAAACGACGTGTTCGAGAACGTTTTTGGTGGTCAAAAATGGACGGTGTAAGAAACGACGCAACAACTCCCCACACAGTAAGGAAGTGAGCCTTAACTACCTGTGCAGCAGTAAGGAACCGGCGCTTCCACTTCTCTGAGTGTAAGGAATGGTGCATCAACTTCCCTGTGACCCTTTAGTTTGTATTGCATGATGCATCTAAGGTACCTAACGTTGTGATGAAAGTGTCGTATTTACCATCTACATTGAACTAAGCTATTTTCTTCCATTTTAAAGTCTTATTTTTGATTACAGTATTGTGGATTTTTGCTGTTTGGTCTTTTGTTAAGTCTAGTAAAGATTACTTTTTTTCTAAACTGGTGCGGTGTCCATTTGTAGTGTTTTCACTGTATTACTGTATGTGTTCACAAATGCTTTACATTCTGTCCGTGCCAAGCTACCAAGGGTGTGAGCAGGGGTTATCCAGGAGTGTACCCCCTTTCCCTGACTACAAGCAAGGGTCCCTATTTGGACAAAGGTACCTACCTCTGCCAACTAGAGACCCCCAATTCTAACACACCCCAATTGTTGATAGTGTGATCTTAATATAAGACAAGGTAGTGCTGTTAGTTATTCTAGTCAGAACAACGAACAGAGCAAGAAAAAGAAAATGAAAAACCAAGTGTAAAAACAGACGAAGATTCCGGCGAAGATAACAAACAATGCCCATGATCACCAATGTGCTCTCCCCTATGTTGATCAAATATGTTTGTGAAGGATAGTTGTAACAATCATTGGGTACTTACTACATACAACAATGAAGTTATGTCCGTCACAAAGAAATAAATCTTACAACCCGGAATGTGCCTGAGAAAACTAGAACGTCTGCTTAACAAAAAGACTGCCTAAATATTAAAGAGTGTTGGAAAATATATTAACTAAACCATACCTGATGGCTAAACAAACTGACTGGCGGTCACGATATTGACCAAGCCAAACCAAATCTTCCAAACAAAGAAATAAATTAATGCTCCTGATATATCCATCAATATCTGTTTCCAAAAGGCTAGCGCTAATGACAAAACTTACCAATTTTAGGATGAAATCCAAGTCCTATGGGTGACATTCTCATGAGACTAATACAAAATCCACTCAGAGCATAAATTTGATAAAGCCGGTAAAAACGTCATCATTATGTTCCACCAATTGTGTTCCGACATACATCACTGGACATGCTATATTGAACAGGGAATACTTGCGTAAATATACAAAAAAACTAATAGTGAACCAACAAATTAAAATAAAACTAAGTGAACACAAAAGTGGACAGAGAAAAACAAACTAAATGTGGCTGGAAAAGGACATCATACTTGCGTTTCACCAACATCGCTCCCGAAATGCTCAACTGGACGCAATATATTTAACCAGTCATTATCAGTAAACAAGTAATGCTAAATCAATGAAATGACAAATCAAAAAGTGTCACAAAATTGTTTCTGTCCCGAGTGCAGCAATCACACATGTAATTGTGGTTAGTAATCGTGTGTGTTCCCCAGAATTCTCCTCTTTTTTAGCCGCACTACTGTTCATGACACCCTTACGCCGTTATGTGGATTTTACTGTATTATCACCCATGTGTGTTTCCTCAGCATGTTTTCTCAGAGCCTCTTGGGGTTTCAGATGTTTAGTATTATTGGTGTAGTTATGTATGGAGGCACACAGCAATCTGGGTGAGTTATTTTTCATATAGGTACCCTAATATAGGCCCGGGTAATATAATACACCTTCACCTCCATTACCTATACAGTAACAAATCTTTTAGGTTTGAACATTTACCTAGTTCTAGTCCTGGGCACAGAAGGAGGGTTTCTGTCTGAACAATAGCAGTCTATAGCTTCATCAATACACTCGCATAGAACGGATGAATATTCATAAAGGTTCTTGGAAACCGGGCAGGGGCTCCACCACCTGCATAATATCTACGTACAAGGTTCATCCCATACGTCATCCTCAAATCCAACAATGGCTAATACAAGAAACAAGGGGCAAAGGAGCCCTGGATAATTTACGTATAAATACAGCACATCTTGCAACGGTTAGAGGGAACCAAAAGATCCAGTTGACACAGTGACTAGAGACACTGAGGCTCCGTGCATGTGGACGCTGCAGCTGACAGTGGTCTAACCCATCCCTTGCGGGGTGTCCAACTCGAGGCCATGACGGGGTCCCACACTCTCTCACTTCCAGTAATGGGGTTCAAATAAAACAGAGGTATTTTATTTGTGGGCTACATTCCCAGCAGCAGATGCAAGAGCACAGACATTTCATTACTATACAGAAGGAGATGCACCAGTGGAATATGGTCTGTTCGAGGAGATAGAGATTCCACTCACGTACCAGGAACACTTATACTGGTTTAAAGGCGCCCTACCCCACCTAAGAGGAAGAGGAAGATTAGGCCCGTTCAGAGGAGAAGGGGTAACATGGCCAACATTAGCAGCCTACACACAACATCCTTACATTGAAACAATGCCACAAGGAGACTTACTCATCCAACACAAAGAATTAATTAAAATTTACAGAAACCTGACGCAATTCATCATGAGGACTTTCACAGTCCAACCAGCAACAGTTGCAACAAATGGACCTCAAACGTCAGGGTACAGCAACTAAAATCACACCACAAACGTTACACGCGGTAATTTGCAAAATGCCCACGAAACGTGAACAAATGCCATTCTGGGTAGCTCAGAAAATAACGCAGTTCGAGGCAGTATTCCTGAACACTACCCGGTATGAAAAACACAGAATCCTAACAAGGCGCTTGCCCATGGGGATAACACCACAAGTAGAAGTTTGTACCACTTGGGTTACAGTCTTTGCTGTCATTTATACTAGGACTCATGGTATTCCTTCATTAGCGGTGATACCCGATGTATTAAGACAAATACAGAACGAGTACAGAGCAGAGCCAGCTCTGAACTTAGGGATGAAGTTACTAAATAACTTTGACCAGGTATCAGCCATAATACTAGCTAATATTAAAGGTGAAACAGATTTAATGGTAATCTGCCACGGCAAAGGGAGTACAGTCCGTTAGATCAACAACACGAACTGCCTAAAATAATTGAAACTTAGTATGCATAATTAGGCAGAGACAGTTTGGGTGGGAAAGCTTTAAAACCGCAACTCATGGGCAGGCCTGAAAAGGAAACTTCTAAGCAGACACCTGCTTCTTCTAAAAAGAAGTGGGATAAGAAAAAACAACAAAATAACAGAGAAAAGAGATCTCAATCTCGAGGTAGATTTCCTCCACAGGAGCCCTCTGAAAAGAGGTACAACCTAGGGAATAGCGATAATATTAGGAAACCTGACAGGTATCAGAATACTGATACACGTTCCTCTAGTTCCTTACAGGGCTTGACGAAAAACTCAGAGAGAGAAGGACAGTCAGAACACAAAGAAGAGTACAAAGTCTAGAGACAAGCAGCAAGCTCAAGACTATACTTCCAAAAAAGAAGAAAAGCCAAAATCACAACCTCAGTTTAAAAAGAATGTTGCAGGCCTGACGATCAGACCAGTGCTTAATTTGTGCTGGTGGTTTCCGGTGCTGAGCACCAGCACTTGATCTGAGTGCCAACTCACATCAACCACAGCTGCACAACGTGTGTCTGTGTCACGTCACCCAATAATATGTGATCACAGTCACTTACTCTGTCTTCTTCTCTTTGAGTCCCTGGTGAAAAGCTGAGAGCTGATTATAAATCCTTGCCGCTTCAGTCAGTGTTTCTGGTGGGCGGGCCACTGATTGCGCTGGAATTAGTCCTGCTGCAGCCACGCCAGCGTGCGTGCCGTAACCTTTTTAAAACACCATGTCGTCTGCCTGTCTTTACTATCATGCGGTACACACGCACACCTGCAGTCCCGTCCGATTGGCACTATTATTTGAACCAGCATTTTGTGTGCTCAGTGCTGCTGCAGGCCAGGCCCCCTTTTAATTAAGGCAGTAAACATAACGTTACATGACTCAGCAAGGCCACTTTTTATTGATTGTGTTGGTGGTTGGTATATTACTGTTCCAGGAGTGAATACTGGCTATGAGCAATCATATGAAATAACAAGGAGAGAGGTAGGGAGAGTAAGCAGACACTCTTGTTCCCCGGTCAGTGATCAAAAATCAAAAAAAGAGTGTCTATCAGACAGGCTAGGCCGTTCTAAGGAGCACAAACACAACCACACTGAGTTGTTGAAGAAAGACCTCACTCACCACCTGGTGATGACATGCTTCATCATTGGGCTCCACCAAAGAGACCTAGTGTCTCTTTGGTGTGCTGCAACGCCAGGATTACTGCGGAGCGGGATCGTGAGATAAGGGCGTGTTGAGTGTAATTGGGATTTAGTGAGTGTTGGGGGTATTTAAAATGGTCAGTAGTGTATCAAAAAACTTTATTGAGTGATCACTAAAGACTCAGGAATTAAAATATGTGAGGAAACAGTCCACTATAATTGAGTGGGGATTCCTAAGAGTGAGTCGACATGTTTCTTGCCATCGAAACTGTGTTAATTTACCCGGCAATTCATCAGGACTGTGTGTGGTAAAACCCTGGCGGTATGGGCACGCTAAGGCCCACCCTTACCTAGGGGCGTGAAAGTGAAAATAAGAAATTAAGTTAAAAAAATGCAAAAAATTAGGAATGAATAAAATATTCCTAATTACTCCTGGTTTAGGAGGCTTCTACTTATCGTTTCTGCACCTGAAAATAAAAGACAGAGACAAACAAGTAGGACGAAACAAACAGTTAGTATTTTCACCTGGTTGTTCATGGTTGTATACTGTAAAATACGTGCTCCAAACGTGATAGTCGTGCCGGCCGTGGATGAATAGCGCTATGGTTAACACCACCTCTTAGCCCTGGGTTCAGATGAACTAGGAGAGGTGCAGTGTGCTATTCGTGACAAGGGCTAGTTGTGACTATGGGTTAAAAAGGTGAAAATCTTCATAGAAGATCGTCAGCTAAGCGATCAAAGTAAATGTTATCGTAGGATCGCTGTAAAATTAAAAATGTCTCACTTAGTTGGTGTTGGGAATAAACACCATGGGTCTCAGGAGGGGGGTGGAAGCGCATTCGGCACACCCTGTAACATGGCAAAACAAATGGGAAAAAGGCAAAATCAATGTGATACCCTTCGGTACTTTAGAGTGTAATCACTACTTAGCTTAAGGTTGGTAGGTGGGATCCACTTACGCCCTCGACGCTTAGCACCCTCAGTATGCCTACGTCGCCCTCGAACCGGACCCCGACGATGTAGAGGTGGGATCGGTTTGTTGTTTAAGAGCAAAATACCTGGGCGGTGATTGCTTCCAGGTGGGTGTGGCTACGTGACTAGGCGATTCCTAGTTTGGGCGTGGTTAGCTGTCATGAGGAGCGGGTTAACCAGTAGACCCGCACTGGAGGTATTGACGTGTGGGTCACATGAGTGCGGTTGCTAGGTGACTGGGACACAGCAGTCTCCGCACAGAAATGCGGAAGTGATTTGAAGACAGGCGGGTAAAAAGGTGAATTCGCGCATGTTATTGTCTTCGTAGTTACATTAAGCCTGATTGTAAGTCATAGTATCCCTAAGGCTGTGTAGGAAACCTACTAGGAATAGAAGACTATGTGAAGGGTCTTAAATAAGAGATTGTGCTGTTTATCTGTATGTCAGAGATTGTCAGACGTGATCCTGTTTCACTTGATCACTGTATTCCAGGGAATATCATCATTAAGACCTCTAAGGTGGGTACCCAGCCTGTATACCCACCTTTGTTCTTTTTCAAAAAGCATTTTAGGGATATTTGTTGGGCCGATCACATGTTCGATGACAGTCCATCGCATGTCATTAGGAGTGTGGTTCTGTTCCAAGAAATGGCGGCTCATTTTTGTGGTCAGTTTTTTACACCTGATGTTAGAGCGGTGTTCGCCTATCCTCTGCTTTACTTTGCGGGTCGTCATGCCTACATACCGCAGGTCACACGTGCAGGTGATCAGGTAGATGACGTTTTGGGTGTTGCAATTAGTGTGACCTTTCTGTGTCCATATTTTTCCCGGCTCAAGCTGTAGAGTTTTTGTGTGAGTTGTCAGATGACACACACTACAATTTGCACAGGGGAAGTGTCCAGTAATTCTCGGTAGACCCCAGGTGTCTGTAATAGATCTTTCTGTGATGGGAATTTCCATTTTGGGACGAGTGTGTACGAGAGAGTCCTTCAGGCTGCATCCTTTCTTGAAGGAGAATAATGGTCTCTCCCAATCTGTTTTGATACTGGACACAATGCGCCAATTTTTATTAATTGACTTCTTCATGTAGTTGGACATTGTGCTGTATGTAGTCACACAGGTTAGTGGTATGGTTTCACTGTCATTGACCTTGTCTTCAAGGAGAGACTCACGAGGTTGGTTGCGGGCCCTCTTGTAACCTTTATTCAAGATCTCGGTTGGATATCCTCGTGCTTTGAGCTTATCCGTTAGATCTGCAGACTGGGTCTTAAAGTCTTGGAGGTCAGAGCAGTTGCGTCTTATCCGCAAATATTGGCCGTATGGAAGGTTTTCTTTTAATGGCCTGGGATGAAAACTTGTGAACTCAAGTAAGTTGTTGCGAGCAGTCGGTTTCTGGTATGTCTTGGTAGTTAATCTGGTCCCTGAGACTTGAATCCGGACGTCCAGGAATGTGACTTCGGTTTTGCTCAGTTCCGAGGTCAATTTAAGGTTGGTATCTAGTGTGTTAATCCAACCTAAGAAGGCCTGTAGTTGTTCGTCATTGCCTGTCCAGATTACCAGGACGTCATCAATGTAACGTCTCCATATTTTGATGGAGGACGTAAAAGGGCCATTGGGTTGGGTGATATGTTTAGCCTCGAAATCGGCGACGTACAGACCGGCTACGCTGGGGGCAAATGTACTGCCCATAGATGTCCCCGTTGTCTGTAGGTAGAGGTTGTTTTTATAGGCAAAAAAGTTCTCTTTTAGTGCTATAGTAGCACAGTCTAGTATGAATGTCTTTGAAGCCTGATACTCCCAATTTACTGAGTCTAAAGCCGTCACCAGGACCCTGATGGTATCGTCCTGGGGGATGCTGGTGTACAGACTCTCGATGTCCAATGTCACCAGGGTTACAGTGTTCTCTGGGAATTCAAGGTTTTGTAACAGCTGAAGTAAACTTTTTGTGTCCTTTAAGTAGGATGGTGTGTTTTGTACTATCGGTTTGAGATAGTGATCACAGAATCGTGAGAGGGGCTCCAGTAAAGACCCGATTCCCGACACGATCGGTCTTCCTGGTGGTGGTAGACGGTTTTTATGTGTCTTTGGTAGAGTATAGAAGTAAGGGATTACATTCTCACTCGTGCTCAGGAAGTCGGCCTCATTTTTCGAAATTTCACCATTTTCTTCAGCTCTCTTGACCAGATTAGTAATTCGGGTTCTTAAGTCCTGAGTGGGGTCCTGAGTTAGAGGGGTATAGTTCTTCCTATCTTCCAGGAGAACTTCACAAGCCTTTTCATAATCTGTCGTATTTTGGATTACCAATCCACCGCCCTTGTCTGCCGGTTTTATCGTGATCTTTGGGTCATTTTGCAAGGATCTTAATGCTTGGTATTCTTCTGTGCTGAAATTGCTGTAGGTTGTTGTGTCCTGGTAGGTTTCTAGATCCAGAAAGACAGCTTGCTCAAAGGCAGTTATGGCTGCTGGTACGGTTTGGATGGGAGGATTGAAGGTGGAGTTCAGTCTCAATCCAGTGTCTCCTTTTCTTGATGCTTCATTCGGGTCTTCCTTACCCTCAAAGAAGGCTTTTAGTTCAAGTTTGCGGAAGAACGCTGAAAGTTCACAATGTAATTTGAATTTATCAGGGCGTGCGGTTGGTACGAAACCCAGTCCTCTTTCTAAGACTGTGGTTTCGATTGGGGACAAGATTTTGTCAGACAGGTTATTTATAAGACTCAAATTCCGCTCGACCCTGGTTGTTGTTCCCTGTTGCGGGTGTGATTGCTCACTGCATCGTTGTCCTCCCATGACACATGGTTCGTTGTTTGACCTGTGCCTCTTTTCTTTCCCCTTCCTCTCCTGCCCTGGTCTAAAAAAGGCCGGCGGTAATTTGGTTGAAAGTTGGGAGGTGGAAAGAATCCTGGGTTCCAGCCCATCATAGGGTATGGTGGTTGGTGAAAAGGGAATTGGTGACCCATTGTTTGCATTTGGGGTGGCGCTTGCCATCTTGGTGGTTGGTTATGAAAATTCTGATGGCCGCGATTGTATCGGTTACCCCTGTTTCCTTGTCTTTTTCCCTGTTTGTATGACCCTGTGCTGGATCCACTGCTGTTGGATGTGTTGTCGTCAGACTGGTCATCATTAGTTGAGTTGTGGGGAGGTGGAGTATACGTTGCTGCTGAGTATGGTTATACCTTCTCATACTCGAATTTTTTCAGATCTTTCAGAAATTTGTTGACTTTGGCTTGTGTCAGATTGTCTTTATATTCGTTTAACTCTTTATTTATCTCGTCAAGTTTTTTCTTGTAGCCAGTTATTGTAGCTTTGAATTTCGACTCAGTTTCTTGGATTTCTATCTGTAGAGTTTCTGAGAGTCGTAAGGCTGTTTTTATAATAAGGGCGAGCCAGTCGCGGGTACAATGCCACGCGATCATGGCCCACTCCTTCCTAAATGTGGCATCATTTAGAAAGATTCGCGGAGCATTCGTGACGAGTAGCCCCCGTGGTGCTATGTTTTTCAGGAGATAGTTTTTTAGTATCGTGCCATGAAGGATAGTTCTTATCCTGTCTCGTTTAATTTCAGTTAGTTTATCCCACTCAGAAGTGTGTGCTATTACCTGTGAAATAGCTGGATCAGCGAACAGATCAGAGTCAGACAGAATGTCAGCTATTTCTGACTCAGAAAACGTTAATCCCAAGTTAGCCATGGTAGACCCAGAATGTTAATAGGAGACAATTGGTTGAGTAAAATTCTTAAAAGAGCCTGCGTGCGCTCAATAAGAAAAGCTCTCACAGCTCTGCGCTGCTAAGTATGAAATAACAAGGAGAGAGGTAGGGAGAGTAAGCAGACACTCTTGTTCCCCGGTCAGTAATCAAAAATCAAAAAAAGAGTGACTATCAGACAGGCTAGGCCGTTCTAGGGAGCACAAACACAACCACACTGAGTTGTTGAAGAAAGCCCTCACTCACCACCAGGTGATGACATGCTTCATCATTGGGCTCCACCAAAGAGACCTAGTGTCTCTTTGGTGTGCTGCAACGCCAGGATTACTGCGGAGCGGGATCGTGAGATAAGGGCGTGTTGAGTGTAATTGGGATTTAGTGAGTGTTGGGGGTATTTAAAATGGTCAGTAGTGTATCAAAAAACTTTATTGAGTGATCACTAAAGACTCAGGAATTAAAATATGTGAGGAAACAGTCCACTATAATTGAGTGGGGATTCCTAAGAGTGAGTCGACATGTTTCTTGCCATCGAAACGGTGTTAATTTACCCGGCAATTCATCAGGACTGTGTGTGGTAAAACCCTGGCGGTATGGGCACGTTAAGGCCCACCCTTACCTAGGGGCGTGAAAGTGAAAATAAGAAATTAAGTGAAAAAAGTGCAAAAAATTAGGAATGAATAAAATATTCCTAATTACTCCTGGTTTAGGAGGCTTCTACTTATCGTTTCTGCACCTGAAAATAAAAGACAGAGACAAACAAGTAGGACGAAACAAACAGTTAGTATTTTCACCTGTTTCCTCACATATTTTAATTCCTGAGTCTTTAGTGATCACTCAATAAAGTTTTTTGATACACTACTGACCATTTTAAATACCCCCAACACTCACTAAATCCCAATTACACTCAACACTCCCTTATCTCATGATCCCGCTCCGCAGTAATCCTGGCGTTGCAGCACACCAAAGAGACACTAGGTCTCATTGGCGGAGCCCAATGATGAAGCATGTCATCACCAGGTGGTGAGTGAGGGCTTTCTTCAACATGAGCAATCATACCCAAGGCACCACGTCCAATCCCCCAGGCCGGGAGGCTGGAAGGGTGGGGCTAGGCCAGTTTTGAAATGAGGCTGGGCTGGTTTTGTAAGGTCTTTCTTCCCCTATTCCACAGCAGTTCTAGATCCCTGTCCTCTGAAGTCTGGGTCAGTGAATCAATCCCTATGGCCAAAATGAGGTTCACAGAGCGCCTTGCTGTAGTGGTCACTGATAGTCTTTTGGGCAGGAACAGCGAGACATTTAAATTCCCAGAGGGAAAGGTTTGGAGATGGGATGGAACTTTGTTGCTCCTTTCCCTTTTATTTATTTATTTATTTATTGGCATTTGTAAAGCGCAGCATATACCCTGGGGTGTCTTGGCGCTGAATAATTTGCCGGCTGGTTGAAACTGCCTTGCTCTGATGATTATTCTATACCTGGAGTCATGTAGAAGTTTATTTATTAAACAGCCAAGTTTTTAATTTCTTGCGAAATTGGAGTAGCGTGGGACATGCCCTAATGTCCTGGGGTAAGGTATTCCAAAGTTTGGAAGCCGCCACTACAAACCGTCGGTCTCCCCACATCACAGTTTTGGTTCGAGGTACCATAAGTTGGTTACTGTTGGTAGAGCGCAGTTGGCGTGTGGGTTGGTACGGCCGTAGGTGGTCTTTGAGGAACTGTGGACCCTGTTTGTTTAGGACTTTGTATACAATGCACTGGGATTTGAATCTGGCTCTATTCTGAATCGCCAACCAGTGTAGTTTGGGAATGGCATTGGATAAAGGAGCAAATTTTGGAATTCCTAGAATGAGACGTGCTGCTGCGTTCTGTATAGTCTGCAGTTTTTTTAAGACTCTTGCTTGGGCGTTGATAAAGAGCCCATTGCAATAGTCTAAGGATGTCAGGACTAATGAGCTCACCAGAGTTTTAATGGCGGTGGTAGGAAGATAGGGACTTATCTTTCGGATCATGCGCAGTTTATGGTGGGCAACTGATGCCACTCTGCTGGCATGGTCCATAAAATTAAGATGATTGTCAAAAATTATTCCTAAGTTCCTTACTTTGGTCACTGGATTAGGGGGGGCACCAAAGGTTTGGGGCCACCACGAGGTAGGCCATTCTGGTGAGAGTTGCCCAAAGATCATAACTTCGGTTTTTTCCGAGTTTAGTTTTAGGCAATTTGCTGCCATCCAGTCTCCCAGTTCTGTCAGTCCCCTCTGGAATGTTTTAGCTACTTCCTCGCCATCACCCCTTATAGCCAACACTAATTGTGTGTCGTCCGCGTAGGAGGTAAGGCTCATCCCATGTGCCTTGATGACATTGGCCAGGTCCGACACGTATATGTTAAAGAGTGTCGGACTCAGGGATGAGCCTTGAGGTACCCCACACGGTTGTGACAATTTGGAAGATTGATAGGGGCCCAAAGAGACAGCCTGCGTTCTCTCCGAGAGAAAGGAGGCGAGGAGAGCTCTTGCCGTGGAGGAGATGCCTATTTTTCCAACACGGCCGACCAGAGTGCCATGGTCGACCGTGTCGAATGCTGCTGAGAGATCCAGCAGTACCAACACCGCTGTTCCGCCTTGGTCTCTTATTGTTCGTATGTCTTCGGTTGCTTTAATGAGGGCAGTTTCAGTCCCATGGTATTTCCTAAATCCATACTGAGTATCATCTAGCTTCTTGTGGGTTTCTATATACTCAGTTAATTGTTGGTTCATGGCCTTTTCCACCACTTTGGCCATGAACGGAAGACTGGCAATGGGTCGGTAATTTTTTAGTTCTGACTTATCAGCTCCTGGTTTTTTCAGCAGAGGTTTGAGCAGTGTGGTTTTTAGACTAAGGGGATATGTCCCAGAAAGCAGGATGGAGTTACAAACTTGTGTCAAGACTGGTATGATTGACTCCATCACCGGTAAAAGAGCCGATAGTGGGCAAGGATCTAGCTTGGATCCTGCTTTGATTGTCGCTACAATTTGTAGTACTTGGTCTTCTGTCAGTGGTTGAAACTCTGTAAAGGATGGAGTCCCTATTGGTGTTAAGTTTTCCTGAGTAATATCGGTTTCGTTCGAATGCGGGATTTTTGCCAGAAATGGTTGATAAATATCATCCACCTTCTTAAAAAAGAAGTCGGCTATGGCGTCACACATTTCTTGTGTTTGGGGTGGGGTCAAGTCTGGAATATTACCCGAAAGCACTTTAGTTATATCATACAATTTTTTGCTCGAGTTCTTCGCCTGCTCAATTTGAAGCATATAGTACTCTTTTTTAGCCTTTGTAATCATGGCTTTGTATGTTGTCAGAGCCTCCTTATATTTAATTTTGCTTGTAGGATCATAAGATTTTCTCCATTGTCTTTCCCAATATCTGT
Organism: Lissotriton vulgaris; assembly: GCF_964263255.1. NCBI lineage: Eukaryota > Metazoa > Chordata > Amphibia > Caudata > Salamandridae > Lissotriton > Lissotriton vulgaris. The sequence continues at coordinate 134,186 of NW_028253729.1, read as the reverse complement.
TCTGTAATTTTTGTGTTTTTAGTTCGTCCGAGTACCATGGTGCGGTGGGGGTAGTCCTATTTGTGGATATTTTCTTAGTGGGGGCTAGTGAGTTCATGGCATGCCCCAACCAGTCATTGAGTTGTTGTATAGCCAGGTTGGGATTAGTGGAGATTGATGGGCGAGAATCATCCAGATAGGTTTTTAGATCCTGCTGATTAACGTTGTGCCAGGCTTTAAAGGTTGTAGGCTGGCGAGGGAGGATGTCAGTGATTGGTTTTTTGTCCATAGCCAATGTGCAAAAAACTGCATAGTGATCTGTCCAAGGTAGTGGGCGAGTGTCATTTACTTGAAGCCCCTGGGCACTTGAGAAGATGGCGTCCAAAATATGTCCCGCTTGGTGTGTGGGGGAGGTAACCAGTTGATGTAACCCCAAGACTTCCATATCAGCAATGAGAGCTTGAGTGTCTTTGTTGTTGTTATCGTCTAGGTGAAAATTCAGATCACCTAGTACTGTGATCGATTCTTCTAAGGCTAGAGATTCCAACTGTGTACTAATACTTGTTAAAAAGTCTGTTCTAGCTCCTGGGGGCCTGTATATGAGAAGCCCTTTAAAGTTAAATTGTTGGCTAAGTTTAATAGAAAACATCATGGCCTCACACGAGGTATCTTGTATTTGAGTCACTGTTACCTTCATGTTTTCTCTAGCTATAATGGCGATCCCTCCGCCTCTCTGTCTAGGTTTGTCATTCTGTTGTGATCTATCTTGTCTATGTGCTTTATAGCCTATAGGAGTAGCAGCGACCAAGTCCGGGCCAGATGATTCATCTGTCCATGTCTCCGTGATGAAGAGTATATCTAGCTTAGAGTCTGTGATTAAGTCAGCAATTTCTTGGCTATGTTTGCATAGGAACCGTGCGTTAATAAGGGCTAAGGATGCTTTATTAGATGTTGCTATTCGTTTTAAGGGATTCTTTACCCCTTGCGGCAGGGTTGTAAAAAGGCAGTAAGGGCAACACAGTTGGGTTTCTGTCTGCATTTTGCCAAGGTTAAATGTGGCACAGTCATGGTTACTTAGTGTTCTAAGGTTAAGGAGAACATCCTTGGGGTAGACCAAGCTTGCACCTGTCAGAATCGGGCCAGGGGTCGTGGCCCTCGGCCCGGTCCCGGCGCGGACGGGCGCAGATGGGCTTGCCTTAGGCGCGCCTTTGGCGCGCCGTCGGCGCGCTTGCTGCGCCCGCCCGCTGCGCGGGCGGGATGGTGCTATGTTTTTATTCATTATTGGGCGGAGGAGGGTGGGAGGGTTCTATCGACTGCAGCGCTGACCTTCCCTCACCAAGATGGCGCCTCGGGAGGGTCAGGTGAGGTCAGGGCGCCTTCTAGCAGCGCGCTCTGCCTGGCAGCTGAACGGCGACCTCTGGTGAATTACTCACACCCACGAGGTATTGTAAAGTTAAGATAGCGCTTTTTAAAATATGGTACGATTTTTAAAATATATCCTAAAGATTAGCGAGGGTGTGTGATAAAGGTAGTTCTGAAAGGTAAAGAAAGATACCCCCGGCTTCCGCCTCAGGGGAGAGCAAAAATCGCAAATTACCTTACCAACCCGGTCCTGCCTTAAGTATCCTGGGAGGGCGGGAGGGTTCTATCGACTGCAGCGCTGACCTTCCCTCACCAAGATGGCGCCTCGGGAGGGTCAGGTGAGGTCAGGGCGCCTTCTAGCAGCGCGCTCTGCCTGGCAGCTGAACGGCGACCTCTGGTGAATTACTCACACCCACGAGGTATTGTAAAGTTAAGATAGCGCTTTTTAAAATATGGTACAATTTTTAAAATATATCCTAAAGATTAGCGAGGGTGTGTGATAAAGGTAGTTCTGAAAGGTAAAGAAAGATACCCCCGGCTCCGCCTCAGGGGAGAGCAAAATCGCAATGTATTTTTCCCACTGTAATTTTCCCTGGATGGTTTCCTAGACTGAGTTGCCCACTTTCCGTGTCTGCTTTGTCCAGGCCAGCCTCAACATTGTGGCAAATCCCAGCTTGCCGGACGCTGGCAGCTTAGCATCAACTAAGCCCTTTCTTGCTTTGCACAACTTGCTGCTCTGAGCTTAGTTGTCTTGTGGCTCTTATTATGCTCCTACCTGCCCCCTAATCAAATTTGGTTTCCTGCAGAAGTTATGACCTTCAAAAATCTCCTTCACCATACTTACTCCCACCAAAATATATGAAGCAAGTGACCCCCCTTTGAACTCCATGCAGGTTTCATCAAGTCAACAGAAGTAGCTTAAGTAATTGCTGTCTCAGAGTAAGATGGCCCATTGTTCATTTCCACAGCCCTTTACAACATATGCCAATGGCTGTCCGTCAGCTTTATTGCTCTATCATGTGCCTTGTTTCACAGCTCATTCTAATTTTGAAATGAACACACTGCGTTATATCCAGACATGTTGTGTCAGCAATATTTTAATTTGTCAGCGTCAATGGTCCATAATCATAAACGCTGGCCCTTTTCAAGGACACTTTCATTATAGTCGGCACAGGGAGATTACGTGATTTGCCCAGAATAACAGCTTATATAGGGAAGCCGAGATTCTAATCTGGCTCCCAAGCTCCGAAGTTGGCAGTTCTAGCCATTACCCACATTTTTTCACCACTTTCATGGTTAGTAGTTGATTCTTTTTTAGGTGCCACTAACAGGGGACATGGCCTGGTGCAAGCTGCTTCCTGACGAGAGCCCCAGCACTTATTATTTTACAAATTAACCACTGGATCAGGCATGCCCAGACTTCTGAGGACACAACTTCTGAATGGGGAATGGGCTCAGATGATGCTAGACAGTTCGGTAGAAGTAACACTAGCTCGCCAGATCCTGATGGAATTTCTCGTGACAGCGGCCTTGAATGATTATATAACGGTGGAAACACCAGATACAAGGGTGAGCGTCCCACATACGTTATATGAAATAACACTCTAAATGGAGGGGGGACAAACCCAGGAAAGTAAAAGGTCTCTTTTTGGGGAATTTGTCATCTGGTTATGAAATCCTATTAGCTGAACAAGATTGGCCGCAAGCATTCATTATGGAGAACTCTGGGGGAGAAACAGTAGTTTTTCCAGCCTTCTCCGACCTCGTTCCCATTCATATTAAACACACATATGTACAGGAGTGGGCAGTTGCCCTAGCTCCAGCATTATACAAAAATCATGCAGGATGGGAAGAGAATTCAATCCACCATGTGATTCTGTTAAAAGTCTCACTAAATGCATAGGGACAATATCCAATAAAGCCAGAAGCAAAAAAAACAGATGGGAGAGATCTTAGATCAACTTGAATACCAAGGGGTGATTGAAACATGCACCTCACCAATGGACAATCCTTTGTTTCCCGTATCAAAACCTGACAATACATATCATCTAGTATTGGATTCCAGACATTTAAACACATGCACAAAGACATTAGCTGTCCAAAATGCACACAGTGCTGCATTAATGAATAACATTGTGCAGAGAAAAAATACAAAACTACACTTGATATCTCACATGGATTTTTCAGGCAAAATATAGCATTCTCAGCGTTGGGGTCCCAGCGACAATTAATCATCTCCCTCAAGGGTATAAGAACAGCCATGGGGTTATTTTCAGCAAGAGTGACTGAGTTACTCCAAAATTTGAATGAGGAAGCATTGTCCTATGTGGATGATATTTATCTGATGGACGACGACTTGGAAAGGCACTTGACCAGGGTGAACACCATAATTATGGGATTCGCCTATGATGTCTACAAATTTAATTTCAAAAATTCAAAAATCGCCCACCTCAATGTCCTATTTTTAGGATACGAGCTGTCAAGTGAAGGAAAAAGTCTGGCAGCTAACTTTTTAGAAAAGTGTGCGCTGCTCCATCCTCCAAAATACTGGGATTCCTAAATTTCAGCAGAACATACATTTTGGATTATGCAGAAAGAGTAAAACCTTTCTAAGACTTAATAAAACTTGAGTTTTCAGTTAGACAATGGAAACAGGAACACATAAACAATAGCTTCAAGGCACTTACAGACCCAGGTAAACGTACGCATCTTAGTGATCCGTTTAATAGAGGGTCAATGCGGCTACACTTACTTAACCTTCAGTGAAGGCGAAATGGTACCAAATCATACCTGTACACAAAGGCAGAAATGCCTTTCACTTCAACAGAAAAAATCCTTGTAGCAAGAGAAAGAGCACTGGCTCCGGGAAAACGCATAATTGTCAGTAGGGCAAACTGACCCTGAACCCAAAAAATACCCCTTTACCCAAAAACTGAAAACTGACCCTGAACCCTAAAAATACCTCTTTACCCAAAAACTGAAAACTGACCCTGAACCCTAAAAATACCCCTTTACCCAAAAACTGAAAACTGACCCTGAACCCTAAAAATTCCCCTTTACCCAAAAACTGAAAACTGACCCTGAACCCTAAAAATACCCCTTTACCCAAAAACTGAAAACTGACCCTGAACCCTAAAAATACCCCTTTACCCAAAAACTGAAAACTGACCCTGAACCCTAAAAATACCCCTTTACCCAAAAACTGAAAACTGACCCTGAACCCTAAAAATACCCCTTTACCCATAAACTGAAAACTGACCCTGAACCCTAAAAATACCCCTTTACCAAAGAACTGAAAACTGACCCTGAACCCTAAAAATACCCCTTTACCAAAGAACTGAAAACTGACCCTGAACCCAAAAAATACCCCTTTACCCAAAAACTGAAAACTGACCCTGAACCCTAAAAATACCTCTTTACCCAAAAACTGAAAACTGACCCTGAACCCTAAAAATACCCCTTTACCCAAAAACTGAAAACTGACCCTGAACCCTAAAAATTCCCCTTTACCCAAAAACTGAAAACTGACCCTGAACCCTAAAAATACCCCTTTACCCAAAAACTGAAAACTGACCCTGAACCCTAAAAATACCCCTTTACCCAAAAACTGAAAACTGACCCTGAACCCTAAAAATACCCCTTTACCCAAAATTAATTAATATTACAAATAAATTACTTCCCACCCTATTCCCCTATAAACCCACAACCCGCTCCAGTAGTAAAACATATAATTTAGTTAAAAATACACATAAATTATCAATTAATTAATCAATTAATCAATTAAAATAAATCATTGCCAATTAATATTTAATTGCAAAATAAATTAATAATTGAAAAATAATTATTTAATTACAAATAAATTACTTCCCACCCTATTCCCCTATAAACCCACAACCCGCTGTGGTAGTAAAACATAATTTAGTTAAAAATATACATAAATTATCAATTAATTAATCAATTAATCAATTTAAATAAATAATTGCCAATTAATATTTAATTGCAAAATAAATTAATCATTGAAAAATTAATTATTTAATTACAAATAAATTACTTCCCACCCTATTCCCCTATAAACCCACAACCCGCTGTGGTAGTAAAACATATTATTTACTCTTATATATTTTTAAATTATAAAAACATATTAAACACATATTATAACAATTAATTTAAATACTTAACTTATATTTCTAACACATATTAGTAAATCGAAATTACTTACATCGATATATATGCTATCGATATTAGTAATTTCGATATTACTTACCTTAGGGTCGATATTCTGGCCATCGATATTCTGGACATCGATATTCTGTCCCATCGATATTAGCAACTCGATATAAGTGTAGGTCGAAATTAAAAACTCGATATTTTGACTGTTTACCATTTGTGAGCCCCATCATGGCACCTCTGCAGTTCTGCTAATATGTTACTGGTTATCAGACTTGAAACTCTGTGGGTGATAGTGTATCCTACAGTTGACTGATACCTGTTTACTATTCGCAACACCCCATTATTGAACTATCTACAACACGCATATATCAATTAAGGTATGCACCCTTCCTATTACTATGTACAGCTGTCCTCCACAAGGATTAGGGAGGTGACTAACTAGGCTCTTATATGTTTATACAGAGCACCCGCTATTCTTCATATGTCTATGTATTTGAATCTGTGATATACTTTATAAACTAGGCCTTGGGAATTAATACAGACAGCGGCCCCCCCATCGCTCTGATACCGTCAGTGATGCTTGATGGGTCCAAACTGGAATGGCATGGTGAGCAAACAAACAATGGATTTAGGCCCAGATCTCTGTACTGGGGTGAATGTATGACATTGTTCTACATTCTGTCCATTAATTGTCCTTTTTGCATTTGTCAACCCGAGTGGGAAGGGTATGCCCAGACGTGGGCCCCGTGCTCTCCATGCCACTGGAGTCAAGCTATCCTAGCTGATGAGGGCTGAAAGCCCGAAACCAGTCCTAGGATGTTTGTTTCCAGTCCAGGGAGGACCTGGTCTTGCAGTTCTGGCTGGACTGTTCCCATTGGGCGCAGGGCCAAGACTGATTTTCATATGGCAGGGTCCAAACTGGAATGGCATGGTGAGCTTAAAAATGATGGATTTAGGCCCAGATCTCTGTACTGGGGTGATTTTATGACATTGTTCTACAATTTGTCCATCAATTGTTCTTTTTGTATTTGTCACCCCGAGTGGGACGGGTATGCCCTGACGTGGGTCCCGTGCTTTCCATGCTCCTGGAGTCAAGCTATCCTGGCTGATGAGGGCTGAAAGCCCGAAACCAGTCCTAGGATGCTTCTTTCCAGTCCAGGGAGTACCTGTTCTTGCAGTTCAGGCAGGACAGTTCCCATTGGGCGCAGGGTCAAGACTGATTTGCATATGGCTGGGTCCAAACTGGAATGGCATGCTAAGCAAACAAACAATGGATTTAGGCCCACATCTCTGTACTGGGGTGAATGTATGACATTGTTCTGCATTCTGTCCATCACCTGTTGTTTTTGCATTTGTCACCCCGAGTGGGACGGGTATGCCCAGACGTGGGTCCCGTGCTCTCCATGCTACTGGAGTCAAGCTATCCTGGCTGATGAGGGCTGAAAGCCCGAAACCGGCCCTAGGATGCTTGTTTCCAGTCCAGGGAGGACCTGGTCTTGCAGTTCGGTCTGGACAGTTCCCATTGGGCGCAGGGTCAAGACTGATTTGCATATGGCTGGGTCCAAACTGGAATGGCATGGTGAGCAAACAAACAATGGATTTAGGCCTAGATCTCTGTACTGGGGTGAATGTATGACATTGTTCTACATTCTGTCCATCAATTGTTCTTTTTGCATTTGTCACCCCCAGTGGGACGGGTATGCCCAGACGTGGGTCCCGTGCTCTCCATGCTACTGGAGTCAAGCTATCCTGGCTGATGAGGGCTGAAAGCCTGAAACCGGTCCTAGGATGCTTGTTTCCAGTCCAGGGAGGACCTGGGCTTGCAGTTCGGGCTGGACTGTTCCCATTGGGCGCAGGGCCAAGACTCATTTTCATAAGGCTGGGTCCAAACTGGAATGGCATGGTGAGCAAATGAGCAAAAAAACGATGGATTTATGCCCAGATCTCAGTACTGGGGTGAATGTATGACATTGCTCTACATTCTGTCCATCAATTGTTCTTTTTTTATTTGTCATCCTGAGTGGGACGGGTATGCCCAGACGTGGGTCCCGTGCTCTCCATGCCACTGGAGTCAAGCTATCCTGGCTGATGAGAGCTGAAAGCCGGAAACCTGTCCCAGGGTGTTCGTTTCCAGTCCAGGTAGGACCTGGTCTTGCAGTTTGGGCTGGACTGTTCCCATTGGCCGTAGGGTCAAGACTGATTTTCATATGGCTGGGTCCAAACTGGAATGGCACGGTGAGCTTAAAAATGATGGATTTAGGCCCAGATCTCTGTACTGGGGTGATTTTATGACATTGTTCTGCATTCTGTCCATCAAATGTTCTTTTTGCATTTGTCACCCCGAGTGGGACGGGTATGCCCTGACGTGGGTCCCGTGCTCTCCATAACACTGGAGTCAAGATATCCTGGCTGATGAGGGCTGAAAGCCTGAAACCAGTCCTAGGATGCTTGTTTCCAGTCCAGGGAGAACCTGGCCTTGCAATTCGAGATGGACTGTTCCAATTGGGTGCAGGTCAAGATTGATTTGCCTATGGCTGGGTCCAAACTGGAATGGCATGGCGGGCAAAATAACAATGGATTTAGGCCCAGATCTCTTTACTGGGGTGATTGAAAGACATTGTTCTGCATTCTGTTCATCAATTGTTCTTTTTGCTCTGTGGATTACAACATGACAAAATGATTGCAATAATGGAGGCGGATAAGGGCGGGAACGTTGTGGTGATGTCTATAAATAATTACATGGGGGACATCTCTCGCTAACTGGATGATCGTCAGTGTTATGAGCCCATTGATCACAACCTTATCTTGGAACTAACGGTCACCATCGACACCAGATTAACTGAGTGGAGGGGTGAATGCCTGCTGACTGATGATGAGTTCAAGTATTTACATGTGGCTAATGCCACTTTTCCATGCATATATATTCTGCCCAGAGTGCATAAGGTAGAGCAATACAAGAACATCGCAGAGCATTAGTCAACTCAGACCCCAGATACCCGCTGACTGAACATTACCGTATAGCACATGTGGGGGATACCTCTTTTGGGTTCTTTGCCATTGACCAAATTCCCACCCACAACCGGGGGGGAGGGGAACAGGGAAATCACATTGCGACAAACTGAGGACAAGTGGATATGTAGATTGCAGGCGGTTGCCAAAGGACACAATACAGATAATGAGTTCCATTGCTTTCTGTGTTGAGTACCAGTTCATATCTGTAAGGTTAGCCTCGCTTTATTTTCCACCTTTCAGATTACTTGTTATTCATGAATCCCCACTGCTACACAGTCAATCTCATCCTTACTTTTATATTTATTTTATCTTCATAGTTATGATGGCTGTCTCTGCCAACATCCATCTCCCATTCTTCGGGTGCATATTGTATTATATTTTTCGTAACACCTCCGCTGCATTTCTGAACCTATTAGGACTTTGCGCAACGTTCCAAATAAATGTTTTTCCACACAATCTGGCACACATGCAGATGCACAGACACTTCGGTTCTCTCTTGCACACGAAACCTGCCAGTCATCACGATGATGCCATGCCCCTATTACACACTCCCAATGTGATGTGGGTCTTTCAATCAATCAATCAATCATAACACTTGTATAGCGCGCTACTCACCCGGGAGGGTCTCAAGGCTCTTGGGGGAAGGGGTCCGCTACTGCTCGAACAGCCAAGTCTTGAGTTGTCTCCTGAAGGCGAGATGGTCCTGGGTCAGTCGAAGGTGGATGGGGAGGGAGTTCCATGTCTTGGCCGCCAGGTACGAGAAGGACCTGCCTCCGGCGGTGGCTCTTCGGATGCGTGGAACGGCGGCGAGGGCATGGCTGGTCGATCGTAGCTGGCGGGTGGGAGTGTAGAAGGTCAGGCGGTCGTTGAGGTACTTGGGGCCCAGGTCGTGGAGGGACTTGTGTGCGTGGGTGAGGAGCCTGAACGTGATCCTCTTGTTGACGGGGAGCCAGTGCAGGTCCCTCAGGTGGCCGGAGATGTGGCAGCATCGGGGGATGTCCAGGATGAGTCGGGCGGAGGCGTTCTGGATGTGTTGGAGTCTTCTCTGTAGCTTGGCTGTGGTTCCAGCGTAGAGGGTGTTTCCGTAGTCCAGCCGGCTGGTGACGAGTGCCTGGGTGACCGTCTTCCTGGTTTCGGTCGGGATCCATCGGAAGATCTTGCGGAGCATGCGTAGGGTGTGAAAGCAAGATGAGGAGACGGCGTTGACTTGTCTGGTCATCAAGAGGGAGGAGTCCAGGATGAAGCCCAGGTTGTGTGCGTGGTCTGTTGGCTTGGGAGTGGTGCCCAGGGCGGGGGGCCACCAGGAGTCGTCCCAGGCGGAGGGCAATGGTCCCAGGACGAGGACTTCCGTCTTGTCTGAGTTCAGTTTCAGGCGGCTGGTCTTCATCCACTCGGCGACGTCTTTCATCCCTTCGTGTAGGCTGGTTCTGGCGGTGTCGTGGTCCCTGGTGAGGGAGAGGATCAGCTGGGTGTCGTCGGCGTAGGAGATGATGTTGAGGTTGTGTTGGCGTGCGATGGCTGCAAGAGGTCTCATGTAGACGTTGAAGAGGGTGGGGCTGAGTGATGATCCTTGTGGTACGCCGCAGATGACTTCGGTGGCCTCGGATCGAAACGGGCGGAGGCGAACTCTCTGTGTTCTTCCGGCGAGGAACGAGAGGATCCACTCCAGTGCCTTCTCTTGGATGCCGATGTTGCTGAGGCGTTGAACTAGGGTGCGGTGGCAGACAGTGTCGAACGCTGCAGAGAGGTCCAGGAGGATGAGTGCCGCAGTTTCCCCGTTGTCGAGCAGGGCTCGGATGTCGTCGGTGGCTGCGATCAGGGCGGTCTCGGTGCTGTGGTTGGCTCTGAAACCGGACTGCGAGGGGTCGAGGGATCCGTTCGTCTCGAGGAAGGCGGCGAGCTGTCTGTTGACGATCTTCTCGATGACTTTAGCAGGAAAAGGGAGGAGCGAGATGGGGCGGAAGTTCTTGAGGTCGGTGGGGTCCGCTGTTGGTTTCTTCAGTAGGGCGCTGAGCTCGGCATGCTTCCAGCTCTCCGGGAAGGTGGCGGTGTTGAAGGAGGTGTTGATGATGTTCCGGAGTTGGGGTGCGATGGTGGAGTCGGCCTTGTTGAAGACGTGGTGGGGGCAGGGGTCGGTCGGAGATCCGGAGTGGATGGTGTTCATCGTGCGGGCTGTGTCTTCGATGGTCACTGTGGTCCAGGTGCGGAGGGTGGTGGGGGCGTTGGTTCGACGGTTGGGTGCGTGGATGGTACGCCGAAGCTGTTGTGGATGTCCGCGATCTTGCGGTGGAAGAACGAGGCGAGAGAGTCACAGAGATCTTGTGAAGGAGTGATGTCGTTGTTGCCGGTGCTGGGGTTGGAGAACTCCTTGATGATGCTGAAGAGTTCCTTGCTGTCGTGGGCGTTGTTGTCCAGTCGATCCTTTAGTGATTTCTTCTTGATGGTGCGGATAAGCTGGTGGTGCTTTCGGGTGGCTTGTTTGAGGGCGGTCATGTTGTCTGTGGTCTGGTCGAGGAGCCAGGCTTTCTCGAGGGTGCGGCAGTTCTTCTTGGAGTCCTTGAGTTCGTCGGTGAACCAGGAGGCCTTCTTGCTTCTGGGTCTGCTGGGAGGGTTCTTCAGTGGTGCGAGGTCGTCGGCGCAGGCGGTCAGCCACTGTGTGAAGTTGCGGGCTGCTTCGTTGGGGTCTGTTGTGCTGGCGGGAGGGCTCTGGCTGAGGGAGGTGGTGAGCTGGTCGGCGGTGATCTTGCTCCAGCTCCTGTGAGGTACCTGTTGCGGGTGGTGGTGGGTCGTGGTTCTTCTGAAGCTAAAGTGGACGCAGCTGTGGTTGGTCCAGTGGAGTTCGGTGGCGTGGCTGAAGGTGATGTGATTGCTGGAAGAGAAGACGGGATCAAGCGTGTGGCCGGCGTAGTGGGTGGGGGTGTTGACCAGTTGCTTGAGTCTGAGGTTGTCGAGGTTTTCCAGCAGGGCGGCGGTGTTGCGGTCCTTGTTGTTCTCCAGGTGGAAGTTGAGGTCCCCTAGGAGGATGTAGTCGGCAGAGGGGAGGGCGTGCGGGCTGATGAAGTTGGCGATGTCTTAGCTGAATTGTGTGCGTGGTCCCGGGGGTCTGTAGACGAGGGTGCCTCTGAGGGTCGTCTTAGGGTCGGTGTGTATCTGGAAGTGGAGGTGTTCCGCGGTGGCGAAGGTGTCGTTGGAGTCGGTCGTGATGCGGATGGTGTTCTTGTGGACGATGGCGATGCCTCCTCCGGTCTGGTTGATGCGGTCCCTCCTGATGATCTTGTACCCGTCCGGGATGGCGATGTCGGGGGCTGAGGAGACGTTCATCCAGGTTTCCGTGAGGAAGGCGATGTCGGGTGATGTTGTGTCGAGGAGGTTCCAGAGTTCCACGGCGTGTCTGTGGACGGAGCGGGTGTTGAGCAGGATGCACTTCAGGTGGTTGCTGCTGGTGTTTGGCTTGGCGGGTGCGGCGCAGGTTCGGAGGCAGGTGAACTTGCAGCTTTTGCAGGTGAAGGGTTCGTGGGTGCGTTTCGGGGTGGCCCGGCAGCAGGCGGGGTTCCGGCCTGCATTGAGCGCGTTGAGGGCGGCGGCGTCGTAGGTCTGGCGGGTCATCTTGCATCGGCGAGGGCCAGGGGTCCTGGCCCTGGGCGTGGTCCAGGTGCGGACGGGCGCAGATGGGCTTGCCTTTGGCGTGCCTGCGGCGCACAATCAGCACGCCCGCTGCTCGTCAACGCTGCGCGTCAGCGCTGCGCGTACGCGTGGGCGGCATAAGTAAGGAGCCGGGAGGGAGGAGCAGCTGGGTGGCGGGAGCGGGGCGGCGAATGGGCGGAGGGGGGTGGGGCCGCAGGGAGTCAGCGGTGGGAAAAGAGGTCAGAGGGCGGCTCAGCGGCGGCTGGGTCGTCCGGTGCAGAAAACGAAGGAAAAAGGTGGCAGAGGCAGCGAGCGGCAAAACGAGTCAGAGAGCAGTGGTGTGGGGGGGCGACCCCGCCTGGTAACAGGCTCTGCGGTCTTTAGCATGACGGCCCATACACAATTCCAGTTTTTGTAGAGACATCACTTTCTGTTCTCGTTCTACAATGCTTCTGTCTCTTTTTTTCTTTACCTATCCTCATTTTATTCCATTCTGTCTCATTCTATTTTCTTCCTCATGTCAATATCCCATTTCCACTAGTGGCAGCTATGTTATTTCTCTTGCAGGGTGCAACGCTTTTTCTTTGATATTTCTCACCACTACTCTTGTGCTTTTAATATTTTTAATCTTTTTATTTTCATAATGCGCGCATTACCCTTTTTCACTGACCGTCGTGCTGTTCTGCACTTCCCTTTATGCCTTCTCACTATTCTTATCTGTGGATGTTTACATTTCTCATTTGATTATCGGGCGCCTCCTGTCAACATCATCCTTTCCTTTACTCACCATCAGGCTGCTTGCCCTTTAAAATGGTTCATGAATTGCATTTAAGGAATCTCAAATTGAGATCCCTTAAATGCAATTAATCGCAATTTAGCGATTTCTAGATTTGCGATTTTTGCATTTGGGATGATGCATCCCAAATGCAAAAATAGCGCTCGCAAAGGGCCAGATTCTCAGAATCTGGCCCTTTGCGAGCCGATTCAGGTTTGATGAATCTGGCTGATAATTCCTAGCTAGGGAGGGTGGCATACAAAGTACTACAGGACCTGTTCCCACTATCATTATAATATGATTTCTCCTTTTGTGTTTTATGAAATTGTAACAATGCTGATCGTATTATTTTTAATCATATTCCTGCTTATGTTAGCAAAAATACTGCATCTTAGAGCCTGTCGTTAAAATAAACATTTTAAACTTTATCGTGTCTCTTTTTACCCATTTTGTGGACTGGTATGAGAATAACAAACGAAAGTTTGTCACTGTTGAGACAGCTGACACTAGAGTGGCTCCCCCTGAAAGACTTTATGAAATAGTCCTTTTAATTGAAGGTGAAATACAAAGTACTATAAAAGGGGTATTTTGGAAAAATCTGACTACTACCTATGACATTTTGTTGGCGGCGGCAGATTGGCCCCCATCCTTTGTTCTAGCTGCTCCGAAAGGGGAGGAGGTGATCCTCCCTAGTTTTGCACACACCGTGCCAAAAGAGCAGGCCCTGAATTTTGCAGAAGAGTGGGCTAAGGTACTTGCACCGGCTTTGTATCGTACTCAATGTGGATGGGACAAATTTTCCCCAGACATGAGATACCATTGCGGTCTATGCCACAGCCTCAACCCCAATATCCCATGCCACGTGAAGCGAAAGTTCCCGTGGCGGAAATCCTTGATCAATTGGAATATCAAGGTGTGATTGAAACATGTGTGCCTCCGATGAATAATCCTCTTTTTACTGTGACTAAGCCTGATGGCTCGTACTGTTTGGTATTGGATTACCGGCACTTAAACTCCCATTGTCTGACCTGCGCAGTACAAAATACTCATAGTTCTGCCCTTGTGGATAGTCTCGTGTGTAAACTGTTTAAGACCACACTTGACATATCCAATGGCTTTTTTAACCATAATCTGTCCTCTATTAGTAATAAATGGACAGATTTCACCAGTGGCGGTTAACAAAAACAGTTCTGAAGATTAGCAATGGGCTATAAGAACAGTCCTGGCATCTTTGCCGCCCGCATAGTCTCTCTTTTGGAGAGACTCGACCCTGATGCATGCTCATATGTTAATTATATTTATCTCACAGACGACGAATTATGGCCGCATCTGTGTCGCATTGACCGCATAATTTGTATGTTTGCGGACTTCGGTTACAAATTTAACTTTGCTAAATCACACATTGCAAAGTTCACAGTGTTGTACCTGGGCTATGAGCTCAACAATGAAGGTCGAGGTTTGGCACCTCACTTCCTGGAGAAATGCGCACAGTTGCGCGCTCCGACAACGCTAAAAAAGCAACAATCTTTACTGCGTTTTTCGGGGGTACTTACATTCCCGATTATGCCCTGCGTATCAAGCCGCTTTATGATTTGGTACAACCTACTTACTCCAAATCTTTCTGGCTGCCTGAACATTCTGCAATTTTGCAATCATTGCAGGCTGATCTTCTAGAATCTAAATTCTTACTCACTAGTGACAACCACACCAACCTGGTAATAAGAATTGTGCCTGGGGCAGTGGGTTTCATGTACCTGACTTTTAATGAGGGTGACACAGTCCCTATTGCGGACAAGTCACACTTGTACACTTCGGCTGAAATGCGATTTTCCTCTGTGGAAAAAGTTTTGACTGCAGTGCAGATGGAGATTCTGAAAGAACTAGCGCTGTCGCAGGGAAAATGCATGTTGGTTGTTACACCGTATCCTGCCTTGGAGGCAGTGACGAAAGCTAGTGTACCTAATTCGAAAGCTTTGCATCCTCGGTGGATACAATGGGCCACATCTTTGACATCTCCGGATGTCACTTTTATTTTTGATTCCTCTTTGCAGACTCAAGAGTACTTGCAGCATGAATTTGTTCATCCTGCTCCTCGGACCATGCGCCCGCTGGAGGATTTCTATTGTATCATTTACCCAGACGGATCGGCGCAACCCGCGACGGAGTCAAAGCATGCGTATTCAGCGGCCTGCGCAATAGTGGTTGGTACTATGGTGAATGGAGAGTTCAAGACCAATGTCGTTCATACACAGACATTAGGGGGCTGTACCGCCCAATTGGCAGAGCTCTATGCGCTGGTGCTTGCACTGGAGTACGCTGACCCTTGTGTGACTACTCTTATTGTGAGTGACTCTTACTACTGACAATTTATTCTTTTGGCCTCAAAATGACTATTGTGATTCCAAAGGTAGCACGATTAAACACAAAATGCTATGGGTTCGAGTGACCGAGCTTAAAGAACGGCTGCCACTCGTGTTTGTAATTCATACTCTTGGTCACCAACGCATGGGGGTACACGCTAAGATGACCAACCATCCGTAAATTTCACCGACAGTCCGTAATTTCGGCCCTCTGTCCGTGAAGGTTTCTTTAACAGACGCAATTTGTCCGTAATTTCAACAGCTGTTGGGTGACGGCCAATCATTAGCCTTCCTAATGCCAACCCTTTGCTTCGAGAACGAATAAAGCGAGCTAGATTGGCTTGAAAGTCATCAGCCAATCCTAGAGCTCGCTGGTACACTGCAGGCGTGCTTCTCATTGGCCCTGATTAAGGGCCAATGAGAACAGCTTTAGGGTTCCCAGCCACGGTACTTCTGGACATGCAGAGCACGTTTTGGGTCTTTCCCTTTCTGCATTTTTCGGGTCCAGGACTCGACCTTTGACCTGTAGGCCCCTGTGTGAATGCCAGAGGAGGAAGACCCGGACCAGAATCACCCGACTGCCGCGGATCCGCCGTTACCCAGCCCAGCAAACACCTTCTCATTACGATTCGCTAAGTGTTGAGCTGCTGCATGATTTGCTTTTATTTTATGTTTCATCGGGGTTAGTGGCGATGTTGGCCTGTGTTTAGTGCTGCATGATTTGCTTTTATTTTATGTTTCATCGGGGGTAGTGGTGATGTTGGCCTGTGTTTAGTGCTGCGTGATGTGCGTTTATTTTGTGCTTCCTTGTCGTTTTTGGCCACTTCATTGAACCTCGAACTTCCTAGGGTCATTCCAGAGTGGGTTGCTGTCTGGCCAATATAATCATATGTAATGGGATCTGGAGTAGCATGGCGCATCGGTGGTCGATAGGGGCACAGCATGCCAGAAAGTGATGTGGGTAATCAGAGACCCCATGGCTTAAATGCCCCTGTCAGCTGTCCAAGTGACCCCGCCGCCCCATGGGAGCTATTGGGCGCAAGGGTAATTTCCCCTGATGTCCCAAGAAAGTTTACACATTTTAAAATTGCTCCGGAATGGGAAATGGTGTTTGTGCGCCCCACCCCAGGCCAGGGACATGCCCCTCCTGTGGCCAGGGTCCTCCAATATGGTGTAACGCCTAGTGTTCATTATGCTGGTCACTCGTAAAGGTGCCATGCAGCTCTGGCTCTTCACAGTCTATAGTGCCCTGACACCCTGTGGTTGCGTGCACTTTAACAGAATGCAAATAACTGAAATAAAGGTAAGATGCGGAAACCGTGGCACCCATCAACCCCTAAGAAGTCAGATAAAAGTGCAGCTGCTCTTATAAGATGGTATAATGTCAATAGCTCAAGTGCTGAAACAGTAACAACAAAAATGCTCTTTAGGCCTCTGCACACATTAGAAAATGTCCTAATTACACCTTTAAAATGTGCCTTTTGTGGGAGGGATGGTTTCAAATTGATTTGCTGATTCTGTACTTAACAGTGTACTCTATTATTGTGGTAATTTCTTGTTTGGCGATTGGAGTTGCAAGGTTATTAGTGCTCCAGCAGTGTTTTTTAATCCTATTGCGTAACTTTGAATCTCACTGTTTGACACATGAAGATCTTGCATTAACAGGCTCAAAAGGCTTTTCTGTCACTCAGACCTTTCCCCTGTAGTCTTCATGCTCAGTGGCTGCACTCAAAGCTGAATTGGCTGTCATGACCCAAATAAACGCGCCTGATCCCCTTCGGTTGGTGCCTACGGAAGAGTGAGGGTCTATTTTTGTTTCCAGTCTGGCCCTGTACATTAACAAATGTTGCCCCCAGCGTGGGCCACTGAGAGGGTTGGTAGATTTTGGGATTCAGGACAGGGAGACATGCTTCTAACCTGGTCATCAAACCGAGAGACCTATTGGACAAAAAGGGGCATTGGGTCTGGCATCGGGGTCTAGTGATGGTTACCTAAGAAAATAAATATTTGAGGATGATATTGGTATCTGAGCATAATGCGTTGTCATCTTAGTCTATCACTTTTAAGGATCATACCTGTCACGTATGTAGGCTTAGTCATAAAATAACTGATCTGGGCTCAAGCAATGCACACCTCGAAATTATTCTGCCAAACAGAATTATGTTTCATATGAGAAGAATTAAAGTCGCATTTTCAAATTGTAATATCGGTGTTGGATTTTTGTCAGATTAAATTTTTTAATGGGTATAATGTAATTGTGTAAGTTGACCAATATTTGTAGAAATGCATATGACCCATACTTTCCCAAAATTACTATTGGGCTTGTGGGTATCTTTTTGAGGAAAGTGGGGGGAAGGAGCTCCATGACTTGCTGGTACTCCGTTTATCAACCTCTGAAGGTAGAAAGGGCTAGTTGGCCTTGTCTGGATTCAGAATCTTGCATTATTTTTCCACTTTGTCTACATACATGCAGAAGTTCATTTTTACTTCTGATGCAAATGCAAAAACTTCTGCTCATTGGCTTGTATTCCAGCTCGCACTGCTTCAGAATAACTCTCAACACAAGTCAATAGATTCAGTCAGGAGTTAAACACTGAGCTACAAGAAGGCAAAGGATTACAAGTAATATCTATTTGGTCAGCATACAGTTTACACTGCTAATAATCATGATGCATTTTGCCCCTGACAACAGTTTAAAGTTCAAACATACACAGGATATATATAGTATAAAGTTTATTTTTTTCACTGAAAAAAACAAAGGTTACAGGGGCATTATATTTAGGCTGACATTTTACTCTTACAAAACCTGAGAAATTCAGCAGTTCTAGTTAGCTTAGCTAACTATAACTTGCACCCCCGCACTGCACTGCTTTGCTTATGACCTCACATATTACATCACTCATGACATGGTCAATGACATCACTGATGACATTATCCACTGACTGTGTTTTTTTAAAGAGTTTATGGGTGTTAAATATACATACCAAGGTGTATTATATAGTTTTCCCTATTGCAGGCCCTAATATGTACTAGGGACTTATATGTAGGTTTAATACCTCTAACCTGTCATCTACTAGGGAATTATAGTGTAAGTCATGCCAATTGTAAGTGCACCCTTTTATATAGTTTACCCTAATGCAGGCCCTATTATATACTAATGCATGTGTGTTTTCACTTGGGCTTTTAACTTAACACTGGGCCTGGTTACACAGAGCCTTTAAGACTTATTGAGCTTCATGGAAGTCCTTCTATTCCACTATGGCCAGAATTGGGGAGGGACATTCCAGTGTGTGAGAGGAACGCCTGATATGTCTTATTTTCTTAATTGAATACAGTATGAATATACAAGCAAGTGTGTTGGGTATTTTACAGAGTACTTTAAGGGAAAAACGCAATGTCTGATTATGAGTCAGTCGAAGGTGCTGCAGAGGAATTCTTCACATCGGATAGCGAGCAATATTCGGATGCAACATCAACCTCGCAGGCAAACTCCATGCAAGAGCCACCCAAGAAACGAGCAAAAAAAGCGCTTTGTGAAGTACAGGCCAGAATGGGAACTTTCACACCGCAATATCAGCAAGGTGTCAGAAGATGTGTTCAAGGCCAGGTGCAACCTCTGCAATAAAGACTTTTCCATTGCCCATGGAGGAGAGCGGGATATCAAAATACATGAGGCAGGAGCACAGCATAAGAAAAATGCCTCAGGCAGGGCGAAGATGGCCACAATTTCATCTTACCTGCAACCAAGCTTCCAGCCAGAAGTATGCAAAGTAATTCATTGCTTGCTTCATCATAATGTGACATAGGTTTTATGTAATTCTTCTACACTCTTCTTGCTTTGTCACACTCTAAGACTCCCAAACTGAACTAGCGAGCCATCTAACAATTTTCAGTTACTTTCTTTAAATGTGCAGCAGTGTTTACCAAGTCAGGTTGCCTTTCCCGTGCTTTTCTCACTCTGTTTATGTTAAGCACATCATAATTGCTTTTGGGTTACCAGCTGACACGTTCGTTTACATTTGCAGTTCTAAGCGCCATTGTGGCCACTGTTTTCTTCACCAATGGAGATTTTCTTTGCATATTTAAACCTTTGTGTATTCTTTTTTACATTTTAGGTCACAGCTGCAGAGGTGACTCAGGTGTACCATGCTGTGAAGCATCGCATATCCTAAAGCTCCATGTATTGTGGCATCAAGCTAAGCAAAGTCCTGTATCCCGACTCGTCCATTGCGATGAAAGCATCCTGTGGCCGCACAAAGGCATCCAGCATCACTGCGAATGTGCTTGCACCTCTATCGTTGCAGCAAGCACAAGAAGACTTAAAAGATGGGTATTTTTTGTTGCAGTGATGCCTCAAACAAAGGTAACATTAAGCTCTACCCACTTTTGTTGCGGCACTTTAATTTCTCCTCCGGTGTGGCTTACACTCTGCTGGATTTCTACGAGGATGCAGCAGAGACTGCTACAGCTATTGCACAGCAGATCACAACCAAATTACATAACCATGGTTTGAAAATGGAGCAGGTCGCGGCATACTGTGGGGACAACGCAAGTGTCAACTATGGACGACATCATTCTGTGTTCCAGCTCTTGAAGGGAGCAAATGGAGACATTCTGCCTGCAAACTGTTCTTCCCATATCTTGCATAACTGTGCTAAACATGCTATTAATGGAATTTCAATGGATGTAGAATCCTTTGTTCTAAAAGTCTACAGCCATTTCTCTTCTTCCGCAAAGCGGACAGCGGAGTTGAAAGAGTTTTTCGCTTTTGTGGAACTAGAGTGGCAGCCTTTGTGTCGGCATGTCCCAACACGGTGGCTCACGTTGTTCCCAGCCATTGCACGACTGTTGAAGTGCTGGGCAGCACTAAAATCTTATTTCCTTTCCCTTGGGCCAGAAAAAACACCCAGAGCAATATGGGATTTTCTAGGACTTGAAAGTGGGGAGGCCCCTGTGTCACAAGGTGAGGTTTACCTTTTCTTTGTGCATGACATTTTGGTCCTTTTTAACACGTGCATCCTGCAGCTAGAGAAGGATGAGCTGAGCGCCCCAGAGGTACCAGGCATCTTCAGAATAATAAGGAACAACTTAAAAGCAGAGTGGAGAATCTGTTCTTTGGTTTCCAAGTGCACAGCTATTTAGTGTCCCATGACTCTGAGTTGAGCGCAAGCATGAAGAGCGATTTTTTGAACTTTTTGGAGCGCTCCTTAAAGTACTTAGAAAAATGGTTTGATTTTTCAGAGAGCCATTATTTGTCAGCAATAGAACCATTCTGCTTAAGAGAGCCTCTCACTTTCCAGCAGCTCTGCAAAGCTGCTGATGCAGTTCACTTGACCCAGCATTTGGAACCGCAACATTTATTTAACGAGTACAGTGTAATTGTTCCCGCTATGCGTGCTGTGGCAGGCGCAGACTTGCCATGTGCACAGACATGGCTGAATGCTTTATTAAAGTTGCCTTGTGATGTCCCTAACATAAAAAAATAATATCATTTATACTTAGCTTGCCAGGCAGTAATGTACCCACTGAAAGTATTTTTTCACAGTTGAAGTTCACCTGGACTGACACACGAAATAGGTGTGATGTGGATCTTGTTAAGGCAGAATTGCAGATCCAGGCGAACATGAAACATTCAAGCGCTGACTTCTATCAATTAGCTCTTAAGAACAAAGAACTTCTGAAGTGTGCTAGTTCAGAGAAAAAATATAATTTCAAACACTAGCACCAAAACTATTATTACCGTTGTCCAAACTCTGTTATTTCCGTGGTCAAATTTTGCTTAGTGTGCTGTACTACTTTTTTAACCCAATATAAACTTATTTTGACTTGTATTTACCTTTGCTGTCTATTTACTTACTTACTATTGCACAACGTCATTTGTAGTGTCTGTAAAACTTGCCCTTTGTCCCAAATTTTTGTCCTGAATTTTGACCCTCCATCCTGAATTTTTGTCCTGAATTTTGACCCTTTGTCCTGAATTTTTACAGTCCCCGTCCTGAATTCACACCCATGCCAGTTGGTCGCCCTAGTACACGCTGTTGGTTACGGTCTAGCTGATGAAGCAGCAAAGACAGCAGTTGCGACATATGTAGTAACAGCAGTTACACGTTCCGAAATTAAGATTGATGATGACATCTTGGCAGCTATTGCCGCAGCAGAGAAGGGAGGTAATCACCCTATAGGTTTCCCTTCTAAATACTCTTATCATTTAAGTCCTGATAAAGTTTCCTATGTGAGAATTAACGATGTTGGTGACAGGTTGATTCCCAACGCGGACCGCAGGCAGACTTTGATAACAGCAGCTCACGAGGGCATGGCCTCGGCGCATGCCGGCGTGTCAGCTACTGTATCTCTCCGACAACAGCATTACTGGTGGCGTGGATTGTACAAACAGACGAGTGATTATGTTCTTCATTGTGACATATGCCAGCAGAATAAACCTTCAACTGCTGTGTGCCCTCCCCAGACACAGTTGTACATATCTAATAAACCACTTGGGTGTGTTTATTTAGATCACTGCGGTTCTCTCTTCTCAGATACTGCGTATAAGTACATCTTAGTTGCAGTAGATGCCCGCACTGTCATAAGGGATTTGCGTGTCTTTGTCGGAATTTTGGCATGTGGTACCTTTCATTTGGACCAGGGTCCAGCGTTCACCTCTACGGCATACAAGGATGCCATGCGTTCATTGGGGCTCCAAGTCAAATTTTCATCTCCATACAGGCCTGAGGGAATTGTGTTGTGGAGCGGATGAACCGTGACTTAAAGCAATCCTTGAGAGCTAAGTTTTTAGGTACAGGCCGGAACTGGCTAGCCTATCTTTATAGCGTTCAACGTGCACTTAATAATCTCCCTAGAAGGTCTCTGGCTGGGCGGACCCAATACGAAATGATCTTTGGCATCAAAATGTTTGTTCCGGGCTTTGAGGGTCTAGACATGGCGGCGTCTGCCGCATCCTTTGACGTAGATGAACATTCTAATGTTTTACAGAACCTACAAAAGACCAGAGACAATCTTGCAAAGGAACATTTGCCCTCCACATCTGATGCTGCTCTTCAGATTCTGATAGTTGGCTGGCTACCCAGAGTCGGTGATCTGGTCCGTGAGAAGGTGGAGAACAAGAAGGAGTTCAGCCCCTCATATTGAACACCAGTTCCTGTACTTGGCGTGCAGGGCACAAGAACTTTCATTTTACCTCCACTTCCGTTGCAAGGAAAACAGGTACATCTCCATTGACAAAGTCAAATAACAGTGAGTGGCCGATTCTTCTTAGTATGACTCCTGCAGTCTCTTGTCCAGCTATGCTGAGAAATTCTGCTTTGGCTCTGGCGAATATCACCAGGCCTGATGTTGTAATTGAGATGCCTATAGTTACTGATCCTTTATTGAATCCACCGGCTGGTGATCCCCTTAATGATACTGAGTATTACTACCCGACAGATTTGTTGATGCCTGATTTGCAAACATCTGCAGTTAACCAGTCACGCTTTTCATTTGACACTGACTCTGCAGCAATAAAAGGCTGCATCGAAAATTTTCATTTTTGCTGTTTGGTTTTAAAAACATTTTTTGATACCCCCATGGACTTACATTTGGCTGGTGCTCTTTTCTATTTTTAGGTCGAAGCCTGCGTAGGCTGCGCATGCGCAGTCTCGCTGGCGAGATCTTATGATCTTGAGGAGATTCACTAGCGGGCTTTATGCCCCGCCCCTCTTTCCCATTGGCCAGCGTCACCGTTTATGCTAACCGGTGGCCAGTCATTGGGAAAGACCACTTTATGACGTACAGTTTTCTCTATGTGAGCCTTCCCACTTGGACTGGCTCACATGACTTGCTGCCGTCGCAAAAGGATTCTTATCTTTATGGGGCCATATGTTTCAAACACAAAGCCCCATAAAGATAAGCTCCGGCACGATCTCCCCCTCCCCTTCCCCTTCTTTGCCTCTTCCTGTCGCTCTCTCCCCCCTCTTTTCTTTTTTTTTGCCGTCTGACGAGAGTGATGGACAGAGCCAGAGTGAAACGGAATATCGGTGAAACAGAAAGAGCGGATGCAGTGCGCGAGATGGGCAGGTACTGTGTACACCCACATCATTGTTTTGAAAGGGAACCATCAATCAATCAGTGCATTTGTAAAGCGCGCTACTCACCCGTGAGGGTATCAAGGCGCTGAAGGGAGGAGGGGCTGTTACTGCTCGAATAACCAGGTCTTGAGGTATCTGCTGAAGGTGAGTTGGTCCTGGGTCAGTCGTAGGTGTGCGGGGAGGGAGGTCCTTGTCTTGGCTGCCAGGTAGGAGAACGATCTTCCTCCGGTGGTGGCTCTGCAAATCCGTGGGACGGTGGCGAGGGCGAGGCCGGTGGAGCGGAGCTGGCGGGTGGGGGTGTAGAACAAGAGGTGGTTGTTGAGGTATTCGGGCCCATGTTGTGGAGTGCTTTGTGTGCGTGTTGATCAGCCTGAAAGTGATCCTCTTGCTGACGGGGAGCCAGTGCAGGTTTCTCAGGTGGGTGGATATGTGGTTGTGGCGAGGGATGTCGAGGATGAGTCGTGCGGAGGCGTTCTGTATGCGCTGAAGCAGTTTCTGAAGTTTGGCTGTGGTTCCTGCGCAGAGGGCGTTCCCGTAGTCCAGTCAGCTGGTGACAAGGGCTTGGGTGACCATCTTTCTGGTTTCGGTGGGGATCCACCGGAAGATCTTTCGGAGCATGCGAAGGGTGTTGAAGCATGAGGACGAGACTGCGTTGACTTGCCTGGTCATCGTGAGGGAGGAGACCAGGATGAATCCCTGGTTGCGAGCATGCTCCGTGGGTGTCGGTGCGGTGCCCAGTGTCGTGGGCCACCAGGAGTCTTCCCAGGCGGATGGGGATTGTCAGAGGATGAGGACCTCCGTCTTGTCCGAGTTGAGCTTCAGACGGCTGTGCTTCATCCATTCTGCGACATCTTTCATTCCATCCTGGAAGTTGGCTTTGGCGGTGCGAGGGTCTTTGGTGAGGGAGAGTATCAGTTGGGTGTCATCGGCCTAGGAGATGATGTTGATGTTGTGTTTGCCTGCAATTGTGGCGAGGGGGCTCATGTAGATATTGAAGAGAGTTGGGCTGAGTGAGGAGCCCTGGGGTACGCTGCAGATGATCTTGGTGTCCTCGGAGGGGAGGGAGGCGGACTCTGTGGGTTCTGTCGGAGAGGAACGAAGTGATCCAGGCTTTTCCTTGGATCCCAGAGTTGTCGAGGCGGGTTATTAGGGTGCGGTGGCAGACGGTGTCAAAGGCTGCCGAGAGGTCCAGGAGGATGAGAGCGGCTGTTTGTCCGTTGTCCATCAGGGTCCTGATGTCATTGGTGGCTGCGATGAGGGCGGTCTCGGTGCTGTGGTTGGCTCGGAATCCAGACTGGGATGGGTCGAGCAAGTTCTTTGCCTTGAGGAATGAAGTCAGCTGTTTGTTGACGGTCTTCTCGATGACTTTAGCCGGGAAGGGGAGAAGAGAGATGGGGCGAAAGTTCTTGAGGTCTTTGGGGTCCGCTGTTGGTTTCTTCAGAAGGGAGTTGATTTCTGCGTGTTTCCAGCTTCCAGGGAAGGTGGGTGACGTCATGGAGCTGTTAATGATGCTCCGGAGGTGGGGTGCGATGATGGTGTCGGCTTTGTTGAAGATATGATGAGCGCATGGGTCGGAGGGGGAGCCGGAGTGGATGGTGTTCATGACGTGGGTGGTGTCTTCTGTGCTGATGGGGGTCCAGGCGCTGAGGGTGGTGGTGGGGGTTGTTGGTTTGGTGACTGGAGGCGGGGTCTGGGGTCCGAAGCTGTCATGTATGTATGCAATCTTGCAGTGGAAGTACGTGGCGAGGGAGTTGCTGAAGTCTTGTGACAGTGTGATGTTGTTGCTGGTGCTGGGGTTGGAGAGCTCTTTGACGTACCAGTAATTCAAAGCGCTACTTCAATAAAGTGAATGGGAGGTACCCGGCACTTCTCACGATAGCGAGTACTCGCACTTCCGTATTTCCAAATAAAATGCTGAACTAAGGAAAGTCAGAATCCAGGCGCTTCAAGCTTGGAAGAGGGTTGGGTGGAGAGGGCAATCAGCCTTAGCAAGACGAACGGCTGTGCTGTGCGGATTGTGGACAGAACAGGGGAGAAAGGGGGAAAAAGGAGACAAGATAGCCCCAGGAACCCGTTTTTGAAGCAGAATACGAAAATGATGACAGAGTGAAGTAAAACTTCATTTTTAACTCGAGTCCATGAAATATCTTAAAGAGCCTGTGTTGACTTGCCTGGTCATCGTGAGGGAGGAGTCCAGGATGAATTCCAGGTTGCGAGCGTGGTCCGTGGATGTCAGTGCGGTGCACAGTGTCGTGGGCCACCAGGAGTCGTCCCAGGCAGATGGGGATTGTCAGAGGATGAGGACCTCCGTCTTGTCCGAGTTGAGCTTCAGACAGCTGTGCTACATCCATTCTGTGACATCTTTCATTCCGTCCTGGAAGTTGGCTTTGGCGGTGCAAGGGTCTTTGGGGAGGGAGAGTATCAGTTGGGTGTCGTCGGCGTAGGAGATGATGTGGATGTTGTGTTTGCGTGCAATGGTGGCGAGGGTGCTCATTTAGATATTGAAGAGGGTTGGGCTGAGTGAGGAGCCCTGGGGTACGCCGCAGATGATCTTGGTGGCCTCGGAGCGGAATGGAGGGAGGCGGACTCTCTGGGTTCTGTCAGAAAGGAACAAAGTGATCCAGTCCAGGGCTTTTCCTTGGATCCCAGAGTTTTCGAGGCGGGTTATTAGGGTGCGGTGGCAGACGGTGTCAAAGGCTGCAGAGAGGTCCAGGAGGATGAGAGCGGCTGTTTCTCCGTTGTCCATCAGAGTCGTGATATCATCGGTGGCTGCGATGGGGGCGGTCTCTGTGCTGTGGTTGGCTCGGATTCCGGACTGGGATGGGTCGAGCGAGTTGTTTGCCTTGAGGAATGAAGTCAGCTGTTTGTTGACGGTCTTCTCGATGACTTTAGCCGGGAAGGGGAGAAGAGAGATGGGGCGAAAGTTCTTGAGGTCTTCGGGGTCCGCTGTTGGTTTCTTCAGAAGGGCGTTGATTTCTGCGTGTTTCCAGCTTCCATGGAAGGTGGCTGACGTGAAGGAGCTGTTAATGGAGGTGGGGTGCGATGATGGTGCAGGCTTTGTTGAAGATATGATGAGGGCATGGGTCGGAGTGGATGGTGTTCATGACGTGGGTGGTGTCTTCCGTGCGGATGAGGATCCAGGCGCTGAGGGTGGGGGTCATTGGTTTGGTGACTGGAGGCGGGGTCTGGGGTCCGAAGCTGTCGTGTATGTCTGCGATCTTGCGGTGGAAGTACGTGGCGAGGGAGTTGCAGAGGTCTTGTGACAGTGTGATGTCGTTGTTGCTGGCGCTGTGGTTGGAGAGCTCTTTGACGTACCGGTACTTCTCAGCGCTACTGCAATAAAGTGAATGGGAGATACCCGGCACTTCTCACGATAGCGAGTACTCGCACTTCTGTATTTCCAAATAAAATGCTGAGCTAAGGAAAGTCAGAATCCAGGAACTTCAAGCTTGGAAGAGGGTTGGGCGGAGAGGGCAATCAGCCTTAGCAAGACAAACGGCTGTGCGGATTGTGGACAAAACTGGGGATAAAGGGGTGGAAAGGAGACGAGATAGCCCCAGGAATACGTTTTTGAAGCAGAATACGAAAATGATGACAGAGTGAAGTAAAACTTCATTTTTAACTCGAGTCCATGAAATAACTTAAAGAGCACGGGCCTCAGACTTGATAGATCTATTCGCGTGTACCTCTTTATTTACTGCCTCAATAGTTCCACCACCCACCCCTCCTGTGTGTTTGCTCCCGTACACTTGTCGCTTTTTCTACCCCTGGGTTTTAGCTGGCATTACACCAAAGTCCTCGCAGGGGAATTAAGCGCTATATACATTCAACACAATTGAGCAGGCAATACGGAAAGGGCCAAAGGTGAGGGGGAAAGCGGCAGTGACGGAAAAGGCCTCAGTGACGGACAGAGCCAGAGAGAAAAGGAAAATATCAGTGAAACAGAAAGAGCGGATGCAGTGCGCGAGATGGGCAGGTACTGTTCGGTACTGCGTACACGCACATCATTGTTTTGAAAGGGAATGTACCGGTACTTCTCAGCGCTGCTGCAATACAGTTAATGCACCTCCTTAACACTGGAGCAGATTGCAGTCTGCACCTTGTTAACACTGGAGCAGATTGCAGTCGGTTATGGAAAGGTTTGTGTAGTCACAGTCAGGATATCGAAAGACGATGCAATACTAATAACAGATTGTGCACTTTTACAAACAACACTTCATGGAAAGAAAATGACACCTTCCAAAATAAGCTATGTTCTTAATTTGCCTTTGATGTGAAGCCAATGCCTTCTTTCTGTCTGGCTTCACAGTTACAAAAGTTTCCATCTATTTGGACGTGAACAAGTTACTTAATACGCTTCCCCATCGATATCATAAACCATCCACACAGGCCCTTGAGATCTGCACGGTAGCCTTTATCCATAAACTAAACATCCCCATTTAGCAGGAATCATTTAAAACCATTAGGTTACAAATTCCTGTTTGAAAGTAATCCCCGAAAGATAATATTACTACATCCGCAGGCCGTGATAAATGTTTATCGAAGAATGACGAGACAAGCTTTAGAAGTGTCGAGAGGCACAAAGGAAAATAATCTCTCTTGTGTATTTAACGAGTGCCAAATGGACGAGCGAGGTTTTAATGGGAGGCAGGGTCGCTTTCTGAGGCATGCGCTTCTGGTCTTTACCCTACAACCATTACTGCCTATGTTTGTTATTAATTTCTTCCCTGTACTTTGTATCAGTCATGAAACATTATACCTTAAAGAGGTGTTCGTGGGCGGAGCCTTTAAGAGCTTGGCTCTACAACCCCCCGCCCCCCAAACTAGGAAAAAAATCTGAGTTGTAACACGTTTCAAGCAGAGGATTACTTGGTCCCTTATAATGTTTACGCATACGTTTCTGCAAGTTTAGAAGTTCAAAGCAGCAATTTATAATGGAATTTCTTCTAAAGGCTGGCAGAGTAAAGGCGAGGGCATTGTCTCAGTAAAGCTAAAACAAATATCTTAATAACAGCGACAAACAAGCATTAAAAATGCAATAGGTCTCGCCTTTTATTAAGTTAAAGCCATTCGCTTTGCTGTGAAAATACCATTAGCAATGCAAATGGCTTTAACTTAACCAAAGGCGAGACCTGTTGCATTTTCAATGCTTGTGTTATTCATGTCAATTAGATTTGTGGTGTATTTTTTCCATTTTGTGAATGGACACTATGTTAAAGAAAGAACTTCAATTAGACCTGTTGATGGAACTTTGGCGCCCCACTCCTCATCGCATAGAATGAAGAGGGACCAGACTTTTATGAATATCACTGCTTGGCCTGTCTTGGATGGGATTGTATGGGATGTTGTTAAATTTCAGATCCACGGCCCCACACAGGTTATAAATGTTCCCAATGTACTATGTGTTTCAATGGGGGATGTGGTTAAACAAAATATACACTCTGATGATTAGGACGTCCAAGCCGTAGAGGCTCTGTTTTCTGATTTGAAATATTATGCTGCTTTTGATGCTGAAGATTTGTATTTAGATTCAGCCAATTATGCAAACTTATTTTGTTACCAACATTA
Source organism: Lissotriton vulgaris (assembly GCF_964263255.1). NCBI lineage: Eukaryota > Metazoa > Chordata > Amphibia > Caudata > Salamandridae > Lissotriton > Lissotriton vulgaris. The sequence goes on along the minus strand of NW_028253729.1, from coordinate 105,255 downwards.
TGGCAATCACTTTCTGCATAAGGCAAACATGTTTAGAAATGTGGTTAATTACACACAATGGGAACATTGTCCTGCTCCCGTTGAAGGCAGCTCGAATACTCTTCTGAAGAAGTTTACTTATTTTACTGATTGTAATCAGTCCAATCCTGAAGCATTTTATTTTAAGATGACTGCTAAGTCCTCTTCCAAGGTTAGACTTACCCACACAAAATTATTGTATTCAAAGTCATTTATCGACCAATTGGCTATAGGGGCTATGAACTGTGGAAAGATACTGTTGATCTCAAATCTGTTTGGGGTACTAAAGGCTGGCAGGTACAAGGCACTGAGGCTCTTCAGAAGCGGTTGCTCCTCACGCTGCTCCCTGCTCTGCTTGCCGCTTGGGGTATCGTAGCGCTACACGGCCAGATTGCTCTTTGCCAGCTCGCATTTATTAGCCCACAATTATTAGTGCCTGATTGCTTATGATTTTTGTATCGTAGCGCTATATTGCGAAAGTGCGCTTTCACGATCATTCAATTGTGCTGTGCTGCCTTTGCCTAATGAAATCATTTGTGCCAGATTGTGCCAGTGCCACTGCCAATTTAATCACGCTTATTAAGGTTGTGCCCCAATCCTGTTTCGCTTTTGGTTTGCTGCCATTTTGTTGTTTGTTGTTGTGCCTCCCTGCCTGGCTCTCCACCCCGCTCCCGCCTCCCAGCTGCTCCTCCCTCGCCCCTCCCCCCTCCACTATCCACTTATGTCAGATGCCTCTGCGGGCAGCGATCGCGCCAAAGGTGCGCCAAAGGTAAGCCCGTCTACGCCCGTCCGCGACTGGACCGCGTCCAGCGCCAGACCCCCTAGCCCCCTCAAACCCCACTCCACCCGCCTTACGTACGACTCCGCAACCCTATCAGCACTTAATCCCGCAAGACTCCAAAACTGCAACCTAGCCTCCCCAGGACAAACCCATGGACCCTTCACATGCCACTCCTGCAAGTTCGACTGCATCAGGCCCCACACCAAATCCACAAACTCCAAACAGAGCTTCGACACTAACCACCTAAAGTGCATCCTACTCAACACCCGCTCAGTCCACAGACACTCCATTGAACTCTGGAACCTACTCGACACTACATCGCCGGACGTCGCCTTCCTCACAGAAACCTGGATGAACGCTTCATTAGCGCCCGACATCGCCATAGCCATCCCGGACGCCTACAAGATCATCCGAAAGGAACGCACCAACCAAATAGGAGGAGGCACGCCATCGTCCATAAGAACACCATCCGCATCACGACCAGTTCCGACGATAACCTCACTAACGCCGAACACCTTCACTTCCAGATCGACACCGACCCCAAGACCACACTCGGAGGCACCCTCATCTACAGACCACCAGGTCCCGCACACAAATCAGCGAAGACATCCCCGACTTCATCATCCCACACGCCCTCCCCTCCGAGGACTACATTCTACTGGGAGACCTCAACTTCCACCTGGGAAAAGAAAAACGACAGCAACACCACCACCCTTCTGGCCAACCTGGCCAACCTCGGTCTCGAACAGCTTGTCGATACCCCCACCCACTTTGCCGGACACACGCTCGACCCAATCTTCACCTCCAGCAAGCACATCTCCTTCGATCACACCACAGCTCTCCATTGGACGGACCACAGCTGCGTTCACTTCAACTACAAAAAGACCACGACCCACAACCCCCCACTACCTATTCCCCGTAGAAATTGGAACAAAATTACCACTGACCAGCTCTTCACATCGCTTCACCAGAACCCTCCTGCTAAATCATCGGACCCTAACCAAGCAGCCACCAACCTCACACAATGGATCACCCACATCGCCGACGAACTAGCACCCTTGAAAAACCATCAAATCAAGCAAGGTAGCAAAAAAGCCCCCTGGTTCAACGATGACCTTAAGAAATCCAAAAAGTTCTGTCGCACTCTCGAGAAAGCCTGGAGAAAAAACCCAACCACTGACAACCTGGCCACTTTCAAGAACGCCATCCGAAAACACCACCAACTGATCCGATCCACCAAAAAATCAGCATTCAAGGATCGCCTTGACAACAACGCCCAAAACAGCAAGGAACTATTCAACATTGTCAAAGTATTTACCAACCCCACCTCCGGCACCAACGACATCACTCCCTCCCAATACCTCTGCGACTCTCTATCCTCTTTCTTTCACAACAAAATCGCCGACATACATAACAGCTTTAAAAACCAGTCCGAAGACCAGTCCACTCCACCCACCTCCGAACCAAAACCGCACTTTAACAACCTTTGCGACTGGAACCCAATCACCACTGAAGACACCATCCGCCTGATGAACACCATCCACTCAGGATCGCCAACCGACCCATGTCCCCACCACATTTTCAACAAAGCAGACTCCATTATCGCACTCCATCTCCGCGACGTCATCAACTGCTCCTTCAACTCTGCTACCTTCCCGGAAAGCTGGAAACATGCCGAACTCAGCGCCCTTCTGAAGAAGCCCACAGCAGACCCCACTGAACTTAAGAACTACCGCCCCATCTCGCTCCTCCCATTCCCTGCCAAAGTCATTGAGAAAGCCGTCAACAGTCAGCTCGCCGCCTTCCTTGAATCCAACAAATCCCTCGACCCCTCACAGTTCGGCTTCCGAGCCAAACACAGCACCGAAACCGCCCTCATCGCAGCAACAGACGACATTCGAACTCTACTAGACAACTGAGAAACAGCCGCCCTCATCCTACTTGACCTCTCCGCAGCCTTCGACACAGTCTGTCATAGCACCCTCATACAACGCCTCAGCAACGTCGGAATACAAGGAAAATCATTTGACTGGATCATCTCGTTCCTCGCCAGAAGAACCCAGAGAGTCCGCCTCCCCCCTTTTAGATCAGAGGCCACCGAAGTCATCTGCGGCGTACCACAAGGATCATCACTCAGTCCCACCCTCTTCAACATATACATGAGTCCCCTCGCATATATCGCGCGCCAACACAACCTCAACATCATCTCCTACGCAGATGACACCCAGCTGATCCTCTCCCTCACCAAAGACCCAAACACCACCAAAACCAACTTACACGAAGGAATGAAAGAAGTAGCCGAGTGGATGAAGAACAGCCGTTTAAAACTGAACTCAGACAAAACTAAAGTCCTCATCTTAGGTTCTTCCCCCTCTGCTTGGGATGACTCATGGTGGCCACCGGCCCTGGGAACTGCACCCATACCTACGGACCACGCACGTTACCTGGGCTTCATACTGGACTCCTCCCTCTCGATGACCAGACAAGTCAACGCCGTCTCATCATCATGCTTCAACATCCTACGCATGCTCAAAAAAATCTTCCGTTGGATCCCCACCGAAACAAGAAAGACGGTCACCCACGCACTGGTCACAAGCCGACTGGATTACGGAAACACCCTTTACGCCGGAACCACAGCCAAACTACAGAAAAAACTCCAACGCATCCAAAACGCCTCAGCCAGACTCATACTGGACATCCCCGTCAAGCTCACATTTCCGCTCACCTGAAAGACCTCCACTGGCTCCCCGTCAACAAGAGAATAACGTTCCGTCTTCTCATCCACGCACACAAAGCCCTCTACGACCTAGCACCCGAATGCCTCAACATGCGACTGTCCTTCTACACCCCCACCCGCCAATTACGATCGTCCAACCAAGCCCTCGCCGCAATTCCGCGCATCCATAGATCCACCATGGGGGGAAGATCCTTCTCCTACTTAGCGGCCAAAACCTGGAATTCTCTCCCCACCCACATCCGCCTTACACAGAACCATCTCTCCTTCAGAAAGCAACTAAAAACTTGGATATTCGATAAGTAAAGCTCCCCCCCCTCCCTCAAGCGCCTTGAGACCCTCTGGGTGAGTAGTGCGCTATACAAATTTCTGAACTTGAACTTGCTTGTCTCATCCCGAACCATATGTTGGTTCTGAATTAGACTATTTCACAAACCACCTGCTTTGGATTGGCTACGCCTAAAAAATTAAATGCTCCTTCTCTTCCTGATTTGGGAGAATACTCTATGAAGTCCAATCACACCAATTGGTAACTTAGTGAATTGCAGAGACGCTGCGTACCTGGTTGTTGCTGCTGCTGGGGGCTTGTGATGGGACTCGAAGCCCCAGAGAGCTGCGGGGCCGCCAGGAGACCGCCCGCCTCTCTCCCTTGCATCAGGCACTTCAAAAACTGCTTGCGCCTCCCGCTTCGCGGGAGACGCTGCGTACCTGGTTGTTGCTGCTGCTGGGGGATTCTGTGTTCTTGTGGCGGGACTCAAAGCCCCAGAGAGCCGCGGGGCCGCCAGGAGACCGCCCCGCATCTCTCCATCTCACCGGAAGTACTTCAGGAAGCCCAGATCTCCGCCGCGCGGACGTGCACCGGTCGAAGCCCAGGCAAAGGGCAGGCCGTCTGTGGCCGTCAGGGGCCAGAAAAGGCCGGGCCGGGCCCACTTTCTTTGCAGGTCATTAATTTGCCGAGACTCATTTTCTTATTTAGCCCGCTTTGGACACAGACTTTGAATTTCTTTTCCCTGTATCTGTTTCGCTATATTGATTCTGTGTATTTCATTTGTATTTAAATGGTTGTGCCTACAAGGTGAATTAGTGGTATATTAAGATTATAGTTCACTCAGAGGGCGATTAGGGACATTGTCTTGTTGATCTTTCACCCTCTACCCTGTTTGTCACTTAAACAAAAGTCTATCGATCTTGCGCACTCAGGGTGAAAGTTCTCGTGCTCTTTCCATATTGGCTTGTTAAGGTCAGGGAGTACGATAGGGGGAGGTGGAAGATCTCACAGAAGGCGGATAGCCCTAAACGTGTAACAAGGGCGAAGTTTCCACGATGGACGCCTATCTGTTGAGAGCGGCCTCTGCGCTTGATAAAGAAATAGAACTGGTAAACAGACGGTTATCTAGATCACCCTCTATGAGCGTCTCTCTTCTACAAGGTGAGGAAACCAAAGTAAATGAGACCGCTACAGAGGTACTTGACGGGTCCCAGTTATCTTGTGCCGGGTCGGAGTTTGGGAATTCTCAAGACATATCCCTCCCGGAAGTAAATCTCCCTGTGCTTTCCCCGGTTGTAACCATTGTATCCAAGGCAAGCAATACAGACCCCACAGGATATAGCGGCATGGATTGGCAAATTTAGCGGCACAAAAATGAAAATTTAGCGGCACAAAAATGGAAATTTAGCAGCATTTAGCGGCATTTTATTTTGGGTTTTTTGCAACACCAAACACAGATATCTTACTGTTTGAGTTATTTGACAACATGGAGCTATGTACATTTTGTTTATTTACAATTCAACCCATTTGTTTTAGGTAAAAGGCATGTTAATCTTGGCCATGTACGTTCAGTTCTTCAGAGCACTCCAAGTCTATACCAGTATTGGTTTGCTGGTTATAATGTAAAAACAATAATGCCCGGATCGATTGCTCTGAAAGGGACCGTCGTCTGGAAGAGAGAATCATTTTGTATATGCTGTTGCTCCTTTCAGCATCTGCAGAGCTTGTTACACAGTCCTTGTACACAGCTGCAAGTTGGGAAAGAGCTGGAATGCGGTCAGCCAGCCCACGCCAAAAGAGGTCGGTGTCTATAAGTCCAGAAACAGACGCCTGCACTGCTTCTGGCCCTACATTTTCAAAGTACAGGCGAAGCTCCTGATCGGGAACTTCGCTGAAACCAGGGATGGCTGAATAGGCACTCTTGTCATTAGGCAGGATGCAGAGCCGTGCAGGGTTAAAAATGCGCACTTGTTTTAAGAATTGTATGCCTGGCTGGGCCTCCCCCATGTATTTGGCCACCTTTTCTAATGAATGTTCAAAAGCTTCATTAAGCTGGGCTGTTATTTTTTTTTCTGTGCCAGACTTAATTTTGCCCCTGCAGTGGTCTGTAGAAATGGCTCTAGTGACTCCACAGTGAGGACTGAATTGTTGGTTAGGTTCATGTGGAGGTCCTCCAAATAATCGTATACCTTCATGGCCACTGGTGTCTGGCTCTGGAATAACTCCATCAGGTTTAAAATGCTTTGGCATTTTTCTGCCACAATCTCCAATTGGACTTTCATGCACTCCCTTTGGTCGGTGTTAAAAATCTTCTGTAGATTTTCAAGGGAGTCTGGGGGAGACTTGCTGAGTTGCATCTCTGATTCCACAAACCCAGCATAGGCCTGAAAGTGCTTGCAGTGGTACTGGACAGCGGCAAACCAAGAATTCCAGCGGGTACTGCAAGGATCAGGTGCCACCCGTGCCTTCATCCCATGGTTCTCTGCAAGATGGTGCAGGTACCTTCTCTTTCTGCTGCCGGCCATGTAAAAGATGCGGGAGAAGTACAGCAGGAAAGCATTTAGCTCCACAAAAGGCTTCCTAAATGACTCTCCAACAAGATTCATTATGTGTGCCAAGCAGGTGATGTGGATGGAGTTTGGGTACAGATTCCTCAACACTATGTTGAATGCCTTGAGCATGTATGCTGCGTTGTTAGTGTTGAAGGAAACAACGTTCTGGAAGTCTATGCTGTACTCTGTGAGCACCTTTACAACAGCTTGCGCTACAGTCCCATGGTTGCACTGGGATAGGAAGACTGTGTCCACCAGGTAGGTATGGATCTGACGGGCACCCTGCGGAGAGACTGCTGCAACTAGCACATTCAAAACACACCGCCCTTCGACATCTGGTGTTTCGTCAAAGATAACGCTGATCTTCTGATCTTTCAATAGCTCTTTCAGCTCGTTCTTGGCACTTGTATATCTCTCTGGGAGATACCGTTCTTGCAGCTGATGACTCCCAGGTATCGCTCCACCATTCCGTACTCGCTCGTGCAGGAACTTGCGCAACACAGGGTGGTCGGTTTTGCTGAGCGGAATGTTCAACGCGGTGCAGACGTTAACCCACTCAGTTATCATTTCGTGGTTTGCGGCACCGGCAGCTGTACTCTTGGTGAATAGCGAGTTCACTGTCATCTGCCGTGCACGTTTCGGGGAAGATTGAAGGTCAGGATCATCTGAACAGCGCTTCAAATGTTTTTGGGACCGCACATGCATATCCACAGTGTGTTTCCGGATGTGGTCCACTGCCACATTGCACACACTGCAAAACAGCACCCCACCATCAGCGTGCATCACATTGCTGTAGTCTCTGGCCCGGTCTGCTGCGGTCATCTGGGTGGGCAGATGTGATCTGTGCTTCACACCCTTTGCAAGCTGCAGAAACTTCTCCATTCTGCTTTTCTTGTGGTGGCTTGTTGCTCCCTTGTAAAACAGAAGATCTCCCGGTTGTGGCGCAGTCAGTTAACTCACCTACAAAGATAGTTGGTATTACTAAAGGCACCTCAAAGGGGGGAAAGGCAATTGTTGAAAGGAAAGTTCAGAAAGCGCCGGTGCTCAACGATAAGAAATGCATGCAACCCTGAAGCACAAGTAAAGTGCCAAACGTGTTGGGCCATAACTGCAATGGTAAATGCCAGTCCCCGAACGGTGTTGAGCAAACAGACAGTGTGAAAAGCGCAGGGGGAAAAAGCCATAGCAATTGTTGAAAAGCTCCAAGTAAGTGCCCGAAAATTTAAAATGTAACATGCCAACGGTTACATGGGTGGTGCAAATTGGACCAAAACGTGCCCGGTCAGCCACGTGCAAAGAAAGTGAAAGAATTGCCCCAAAATAAACAACGATGAAATTCCCCTGAGGTGCCCACAACCCCAAACTTACCAGTGCGCTGCGGCAGCTGACCCAATTCTGGCTCTTTCAACAGAAGACCCTTCCCAGTGATGCTCTGCAAAAGAAACCAAATAAAGAGTTAGGAAACTCATCAGGTGCCCACAACCCCAAACGTACCAGTGCGCTGCGGCAGCTGAAACTGCAGTCCCTTCCCTTACAGAGAAAACAGCAATTGCCCCAAACCAAAATAAACAAATAAGAAATACCCCTGAGGTGCCCACAACCCCAAACTTACCAGTGCGCTGCAGCAGCTGACCCTGTTCTGGCTCTTGCAACAGCAGATCCTTCCCAGTGATGCTCTGCAAAAAAAACCAAATAAAGAGTTAGGAAACTCATCAGGTGCCCACAACCCCAAACTTACCAGCGCGCTGCGCCAGCTGGGCCAATGAGTCTTGAAACTGCAGTCCCTTCCCCCACAGAGAAAACAGCAATTGCCCCAAACCAAAATAAACAAATAAGAAATTCCCCTGAGGTGCCCACAACCCCAAACTTACCAGTGCGCTGTGGCAGCTGACCCTGTTCTGGCTCTTGCAACAGCAGATCCTTCCCAGTGATGCTTTGCAAAAGAAACCAAGTAAAGAGTTAGGAAACTCACCTGGTGCCCACAACCCCAAACTTACCAGTGCGCTGCGGCAGCTGACCCAATTCTGTCTCTTGCAACAGACAAGACCACCACCTTATTAAACTGATGGTTCCGACTCCTCAACGTCAGTATAAAACTGAATCCAACCAGCGTTTAAAAAGACCGTGGCATAAACTCTCCTCCCCTGCTCTTCATGAAACCCTTGGAGAGTTCCAATTCGAAGCTAACCAGGAGATTGACGCAATCTACACCTCGTTCACTACATGGATCAGCAATGGCCTTGACACTCTCATTCCGGCTAAACTGACCAAAGGACGTGATACACCTTCCAATCCATGGTTTGACGATACCCTTAAATCAATGCGTAAGGAGTGTAAAAAAGCCGAGCGCCAATGGAGAAAAAAGTATAACAACCAGGATAAGGCAAACTATCTATCCAGGCTTAAAATCTATCATAAAGCCATTAGATCTTCCCGTGCCTCTTTTTATGCCAACAAAATTAGCTCCAACCCGAATCCAACTAAAACCATCTTCAAATTAGTTAAAGAACTCCAAAACCCTAGGGCGCCCCCACCTAAAATTTCTTCCAACGAACAATGTGAGCAGCTTGCAACATATTTCGTTGAAAAGGTCCAAAAAATCTACGCAACCTTTCCGCAGATCCCTCCTCCCTCTGGATTACCTAAGACCCCAGCCTCTAAGCTCACTCCACTTTCCAAAATTCCTGCCATCACTGCTGCTGACCTGACCAACCTGTGTAAGAAAGTGAAGTCTGGCTCCCCAGCTGACCCCATGAGCCCCTCTCATTTCCTGGACTCGATTGATTTTTTTCTATCCCCCATGCTGAACATCCTTAACCTTTCTTTTACCTCTGGATCTGTACCCATAGCTTGGAAGCAAGCGTGGGTATCACCGATAATTAAAAAACCTACCCTTGACCCTTCTAAACCGGAAAACTTCCGGCCAATATCCCTCCTCCCCTGGATTTCCAAGATAGCTGAGGCCCATGTCAATGGTATCCTCTCGAAACATGTGGATTATCACGGAATTCTAGACCCTTCCCAAAATGGCTTTCGCGCAGGCCATAGCACTGAGTCTGCCCTACTGGCCACCACAGAACATCTCCGGACGATTTTAGACTCCAGTCAAAGTGCTGCGCTGATTCTCCTAGATCTCAGCGCAGCCTTTGACACGGTATCCCATGACATCCTTCTGAAACGTCTGGAGATGGCCGGTGTGACTGGCCTCGCTCTTGCATGGTTTCAATCCTTTCTCAAGGATAGATCCTTCAAGGTGTCGGCCCCTCCATTTCTCTCCAAATTCCATCCCATAGCTCAAGGTGTCCCCCAGGGTTCAGCGTTGAGCCCATCCCTCTTTAATCTCTACGTCCAGCCACTTACTGACGTGGCAAAAGAGTGGGGGCTCACGCTGGTCTCATACGCCGACGACACCCAGCTGGTTGTCACCCTCTCGGAAAGCCCGTCCATCGCGGCATCCAAGTTTAAAGAGGGTATGGCAGCAGTGGCACAATGGATGACGGACAACCACCTCCAACTTAACGCCGGGAAAACCGAGGTACTCCTCCTTGGCCGAAACACCAGCCTATGGAACGAGCACTGGTGGCCGTCATCCCTGGGCGCCACTCCACTCCCTAAAAACTGTGTTAAAAATCTGGGAGTCTGGATGGATGCCAACCTCAGCTTCCAGTCCCACACTAAAAAGGTGGCAGCCACCTGCATAGGTCTCCTAAGGAACCTCAGGCCTATACTTGGGCTCTTCGACTCTAAAGCTCGCCAGCTAATTATCCAGGCTACCATCTTATCATGCCTGGATTACGCTAACGTCCTCCTTCTGGGAGCAAACAAAGCGGAAACAGCTAGGTTCCAACGTATACAGAATGCGGCGGCCAGAACGTTGGTTGGCCTACCACGTAGATGCTCTGCTAGAGCCACCATCCGTAAGCTCCACTGGCTGCCCGTGGAACACCGAGTCAAATTTAAGGCTCTTACCACAATCTTTAAGATCGTTAAACAAGGAAATCCCCCTCTGTTGCGGAATCTGGCCCGACCGTATGTCCCAGGTCGTGCACTCCGTTCTTCCAATCAACTCCTTCTGACCGTCCCCAGGATTAGGCTTTGCCGAACTGGAGGCCGCTCCTTTAGCGTCCTTGGTCCCAAACTATGGAACGATCTCCCCCTCAGCATTCGCTCCTTAGATTGCCTCTCAGCCTTCCGTAAAGCTATCAAGACCTACCTCTTTCATGCTCTTTAAGCCCCCCTCCCCCCTCTCCCCCTTCTTCCTTTTCTGTTTTACTGGTGCGTGCTCGTCTCATAGCGCCGGGACGCCCCATTGCTGGGGTAGCTGCTGCGCTTCACCAAACCTAGAAATAGAAAATAGAAATAGATTCTTCCCAGTGATGCTCTGCAAAAGAACACAAGTAAAGAGTTAGGATACTCACCTGGTGCCCACAACCCCAAGCTTACCAGTGCGCTGCGGCAGCTGGGCCAAATGGCTCTTGAAACTGAAGTACAGTGCAAGTAAAAATTCATGAAAAAGGGTCAAGATTCAGGACAAGACTTTCCAAGTGGTGGAGAATGCAGATAAAACCTGCACAGGTAAAATAATAGTGCATTCTTCTGTGGTCAACCCTGTGACAAAAAGCATAAACAAAACAATGTACGGCCCCCCGGCCCCCACAGGTTTCAGACTAGGCATGCTGGAGGCAGAGACAGGTCTCTGAGCGAGTGGGACGGGTATGCTCAGACGTGAGTTCCATGGCACTGGAATCAAGCTATCCAGGCTGATGAGGGCTGAAAGCCCGAAACCTGTCCTTGGATGCTTGTTTCCAGTCCAGGGAGGACTTGGCTTGGCAGTTCGGGCTGGACTGTACCCATGGGGCACAGGGTCAAGACTGATTTGCATATGGCTGGGTTCAAACTGGAATGGCATGTGAGCAACAAAAAAAAACCATGGATTTTGGACCAGATCTCTGAACTGGGGTTTATGTATACTGTAGAGACTTACGGGCGTCTCCCCTCGAGCTGCCCGTTTATACTATTTTGTCATGAACAAATGCCTTCATTTTTTAGGTACCCATTTTTTTTTATAATGCAATGACATACATCACAATGTTTTATACTTTTCGAGTTCCAAAGAAATGTGTGCTAAATTTAGAAGGATAGGCAGACATGTTCTTGGGTTATTTCATTAACAACATACATCAATCCTTTGTCTAATTCAATTACAAAACATCAATAAAAATCTCATTCCAAAACTCACAAGTCAAGTGCCCCAGCAATTCGAGTCCCTGAAACAGCAGAAGCAGTCGCTGCATCATTGCATATTTTAATAAGCATTCAGAAATTATATTGTAACTTTAAAAGAAATGGTAAGGAACTGGCAGCAGGTTTAATGATGTTTTATGTTTGATTGAAAGTTCGAGGGTGTAGGTTTCACAATGCGCAACATTAAAAAATTCTGCCTTTCTGCCTGTAATTTCGCTTCCCCCGGTCTCTCTGCCTTTGCTATCAATCATTCACGAAGTAAAGAAACTAGTTGGCTTTCTAGCACTTTTGATTAAGGAAGGCCTGGGCTGTATCCAAGGGACGTATGTTTTCTGTGCTGTCTATCTGCAATTCAAAATTCCGACTTGGCCCTTTTGAACCACGCAGGTGCCACAGCAGGAGAAATAAACTATTTAAGCTTGGGTCACAAGATGAGTGGAAAGGAGTGCATCAATGCATGGAATTTCCAGAATCTGATTCACAACATAAGGATCTGTGGAATTTTATCAGTAGACATGCCAGTAATAAATGCAGAATGTCCTGCAGTTGTGTACAAATTCTGCAGTCATAAAAAATACCAAGCACCGAGCAGGTGTCCCTGAACAGAAGGATCAGGTCAATGCTATGAATAAGTTATAACACGAGGCCCCCAATTTGTTAGTTTTACAAATATTTACTCTGCATTTTCAAAATGTGTATGCATTTCTAAGTATGTGCCTCGTTGGCCCAGATGCAAGTGAACCTGTATTTTTAGTTCTCTAATGTCCCAAACCTATGAATAAAGTTAAGCAATTGATTTTGTTTAATTTTCTTTCAACAGCCATGCCTTCACCTGCGAAATGAAGAATTTCTGGTGCTATTTCCTGTATATACCGCCTGGGTAGTTGAGGCTTAGGAATGGAAGTGTGGTAAAGAGTGTGAAAGTGCATATCACCACCCCATCTTTTTAATGGGGGCAGGTGAGGAAGGAAATCCTTTACATTTTACACCAGTCCTGGAACTGTAAAACTTTATCTAAATACCATCATTCAAAACCGAAAAGATCCTGCTCAGAACAGCTCTGAATTAAGGGACATGTACTCCACACTTTATTGGTCTCTGCAAAAATAAACTGCAACCATTCACCCCACCCACCAAGTAAAGCCCTCAAAATTTCACAGCATCCTAAAGAGATGGTCGCCCTGGTTACGCATGAGTTCATTACATTTTTGTTTTTTAACTTTGGAAACACTTTAAAATGATTCTTGAAAGAAGGCAAATCAGCAATTTTGCATTGATTGGATCAATTTGCGAGACACTTTCTGTCGTCCTGTTGTTCAGAAAAACGACTGCTAACACGCAGCCCTGGCCAGGGGCCGGTAGGCCACATCTCCACTGCCCCCCTCCCACCCGGGCAGCGCTCTCTCCTATGTGTGCGGCGGGCCCCCACCTCCGAGCCCCGGTCTCTGAAGAATGCTCGAATATTAGACAGCTACAGCTTTTAACTGTCCGATTACTTCTGTGCTGTCTGTTGGGAAGGATGCAATTACAAAACAGACATCTGCGCCCAGATTTAGCTCGCCAAAAGGGGCCCGCTCGGTGAGCGCGAGGCACGGAATGCAATTGATGGAAGTGTCCGGACCTGCCAATAAAGCTGAAGCCGGCCACTGCCCCCCTCCCACCCGGGAAGCGCTCTCCCCCAAACACGCAGCCCAGGCCGGGGGCCGGTCAGACACATTTCCACTGCCCCCCTCCCACCCGGGCAGCGCTCTCCCCTATGTGTGCGGCGGGCCCCCACCAGCGTGAAGGACGGACGTACCTGTCTTCTGTTCGCCGGCCGGCTTTCCTCCTGCTCTGAGCCCAGGTCTCTGAGGACGAGTCTTCGTGTCTTCGGTGTGTCGCTGCCGCTTCGTGCTCTCTCCCCCTCTTGCTGGTGTGGTGCTGGTCTTCGCCCTCGCTCGGCCGCCGTCCTCGACCTCCTGGCTCCTTCTCGCCGCAAATGAATCCTGGGTCAATCCTGGGGGGAATGGGAAAATGGGTGCCTCGCGCCTTCTCTTTTAAGGCGGAAACGGGCGGAAAGACGGCGAACGGGCGGAAACGGCAAATTTCGCGGGCTTTTTGCCAAATATCGCGGCATTTTCCGAGATCGGCCGATTTCGCGATTTTTTTGCAAATCGCGAAATCGCGATAAGCTGGAGGGTCTGGTTACCCACGGTTGGACCTGCAGCCCGGCAATCTCATGATATATCATTAGAAACAATAGGTTGTAAGGTCAGATCCGAGGAATGCAGAGAGTAAGGCCTAGTAACATCAAGTTTCTCTTGTATATGTTGCCCCCACCCCACCCCATCCATGACATGAAATAAGGCAAACTGTGGCGTGTTCAGGAGCTCCCACCCCAACACCTCCGCTAAACAGGCCAAAACCCCTCTCCAGAAACATGCCACGATCCCGCAACTCCATACAGTATGAAGGAATGTCCCCTCCTCACTCTGGCAGCAAAGACAAACCGGCGAGGCAATCAGGCCCGCCTGAAACAGACGAACTCTTGTATAATAGACCCTATCTAGGTATTTGAACTGGACCAAGCAGAGGCGCATCGCAATGGCAGCGCCCCTAGGCGAAGCCAGCGCCTACCTCCAGGCCTCCTCCATCAACTCCCCCACGTCTCCCTCCCAGTGTTCCCTGAGTTTCTGAGTGTAGGAGAACTATGAATGACCAGTGTTTGGTATATGCGCAAATTTTTTTTTGTTATCAGGTCCCCCATAAATACTTTCGCCTCCAGGGGATTGAAGTCCGGCAACGTCTCCAGACCCACCAAACTGGATAGGGCATGGCGAAACTGAAGGTAGCGAAAAAATTGGGAGTTGGGCATATCAAATTAATCTCGGAGTTCTTGGAAAGATTTCAGCGTGGTGTCATGCATCACATCCCCTAAGGTCGAGATACCCACCCTGTCCCACCCCGCAAAACCATTGTAGGGGGACCAGAGCTGGGATGCAGCCATTGTGCCATAAAGGCGTCTCAGCTGTCAGGACATTCCACCACCCCACGCGGCGCAGGGCCTGCTTCCAGATGAGAAATACAGCCAGAGTAACTGTGGGCAGAGCACTACGCAGGGGCGCAGAGTAGTATGAAGCGTATTGGAACCCATCAAGAAGCGCTCCATGGCATAAGCCGGATCCGCACGATCACCGTACCACCATTCATTCAACACCAATAAACGAGAGGCCTGATAGTAGGAGAGAACGTCGTCGTGGCGAGTCCTCCACAGTAAGTGGAGAGGTTACACGTGCGCAGCGCCACCCGAACCACACCCCCCTCCCATAAGAACTGTCCCAAGGGAGAATTGACCTGACTAAACCAGCTCGGAGTAATCGGATAGGGGTGGTTCTGGAGTTGGAGCGCCACCATCTTAAAGATGGCCGATCTGCCATACATGGTAAGTGGCATACGCGCCCAGGTCTTATGTCTGCTCGTACCCGATCCCATACTGGCACCAAGTTCCGTTCCCAAGACACAGCCGGGGCATCTGACAGGAAGACCCCAAATATTGGAGCCCTCCAACTGCTACCTGAACCGAAGTGCCCAACTACCGACTACCGACGTCTGCTCGCCCAAGACCCACAGGGTAGATTTGCGGGGATTCATATATAAGCCCGAGGTCTCACCAAAGATCTGTAGAATTTCTAGAAGGCGCAGCCCTGATCTATGGAGTTTTGTAAGGAAAAAGAGGACGTCATCCGCCTAGAGCGCTATTCTGTCGGACGGGCCCCCCACCCAGTCAAATCCACTCAGCTGAGCGTCTATCCGCACCCATGCAGCGAGGGGTTCCATGGCCAGGCTAAACAGGTAGGGCAACAACGGACACCCCTGTCGTGTGCCATGCCAAATGTGGAATGTGGAGGACACCACTCCCGCCACCCGAACCGAAGCGGTCAGGTCGGTATACAAGAGACGTACATAAGAGAGGAAGCGAGGGCCCAAGTTATGCCGCCGGAGCAATGAAAACAGGTATACCCAACTAAGGGAATCAAATGCTCTGTCAATATCGGCCAGGAGAAGCCCCACCTGCTGCCCCGTGACCCTAATCGCCTCCATTGCCATGTGGGCCTGTCTAATGTTGTGTCTGGTCGCCCTTTGCGACATAAAGCCAGCCTGATCAGGATGCACCAGGTCCACTATATATGGAAGGAGCCTTTTGGCCAGAGCCTTGGCCAGCACTTTGGCCTCCACATTGAGAAGCGAGATGGGGCGATAGGAGGAATGCTGCTCTGGGGGCCGTCCCGGCTTATGGAATACCACCACCTCCACGTGCCTCCAGTCTAGGGGAAGCCTACCCTGATCCCTAGCCTCCTCCAAGGCCGCCCGATAGTGAGGAGCCAGTTGGGTATTATATTTCTTAAAAAATTCACTGGGGAAACCATTTGGACCAGGGGCCTTCCCCGTGTTCAGCTCTCCCAGTGCAGTGCCCAGTTCCTCAGCTGACAGGGGAAGATCTAACTTGTCGCGCAGGTCATCCGTCACCGCCTTGGGAGGCAGATCCACCAGGAACTTATCAATCTGAGCAGGCAGGAGACACTCCCGTGGGGCATAGAGCTCCGCATAATACCGCGCGAAGCTGTCAGCCACTACCGGGGTTCGTCAATGGTTCCCCTGCATCATCCAGTAGCCCTAGTAACTGCTGCGCATGAAAGACCCCTTGACAGAGCCTATGCAACATTTTGCTGGACTTATCTCCCCACTGGCAGATTCTACTACGTGTGGCAAGCCACATCCGACGAGCCTCGTCCATAAGCAACGCAGCATAAGACTGTTGCGCCAGCAGGAGTTGACTCACGTCACAAGCCTCACCCGTCTCTACTACTGCACTCCAAGTCCCCCACCTCAGCCTCCGCACGCACCAATGCCTCTCGTTTGCGCTTCCGCGCTGCCACACACCAGGCGATATCCACTCCCCTCAGTGTGGGTTTCAGGGCTTCCCATAGCGTAGTGGCCCCCTCAACAGAACCCGTGTTAGATGTAAGGTAGGCGGACAGCGCCTCCCGCATATGTCGCCTATAGTCCTCCTGCTGAAGATGCCACACCAACATGCGCCACCGAAACAGCTGTCTCCTCCAACCTAGCTGCAGCTCCACTGACACCGGGGAATGATCCGAGAGACCCCGGGGATGGATCGTAGCCGACTCCAGGCAGCCCACCCTTGCCCTGGGAATGAAAATGTAGTCAAGTTTCAAGAAAGACCCATGTACAGCTGAAAAGTATGTATATTTGCGCGCAGCGCCGGGAGTATGCCTCCATGAATCAATCCAGTCCATACAAGCCACCAAACCCTGCAGCTTTGTGGGGCGGCCCCCTGCACCTCGCTCCCCGCCGGAACCTGTCCCTAACAGCATCCATAACATCATTCCAGTCACCACCAATCGCCATCAGCACATCCGGGATATCAGCCCAAACAGTGTATAGCTTCTTTATGAGGGACCATTGCAAAGGTGGCTGGGCATATACACAACCCAAGACTATGGGAGTCCCTCCCACCACCCCCTGTACCACTACATATCTCCCCTGCGTGTCCTGCCAGAGCTTCGTGTGGGTGTAAGGGACCCTACGATGAACCAGGATAGCAACGCCCCTGGACCCCCATGCAAACCCAGCATGGTAGACCTGGTAGACCCCTCCACTATCCACTTATGACAGATGCATTTGCGCGCAGCGTTCACGCGCAGCCAACGCGCCCCATGCGCACCGAAGGTGCGCCAAAGGTAAGCCCGTCTACGCCCGTCCGTGCCTGGACCGCGCCCAGTGCCAGACCCCCTGGTCCTCGCAAATCCCATTCCTCCCGCATCACTTATGACGCCGCTACCCTCTCAGCCCTTAACCCCGGCCGACTCCCAAACTGCTACCATGCCGCCCCAGTTCACACCCACGGACCCTTCGCCTGCCACTCCTGCAAGTTCGACTGCATCAGGACCCACACCAAATCCACTAACTCCAAACAGAGCTCCGAAACCAACCATCTAAAGTGCATCCTGATCAACACCCGCTCAGTCCACAGACACACCATTGAACTTTGGAACCTACTCGACACTACATCACCGGACGTCGCCTTCCTCCCAGAAACATGGATGAACGCCACATCAGCGCCCGACATCGCCATAGCCATCCCGGACACCTACAAGATCATCCGAAAAGACCGCACCAACCAAACAGGAGGAGGCATCGCCATCGTCCATAAGAACACCATCCGCATCACGACCAGTTCCGAGGACAACCTCGCTTCCGCCAAACACCTCCACTTCCAGATTCACACCGACCACAAAACCACACTCAGAGGCACCCTCATCTACAGACCACCAGGACCCCACACACAATTCAGCGAAGACATCGCTGACTTCATCAGCCCACACGCCCTCCCCTCCGAGGACTACATTCTACTGGGAGACCTCAACTTTCACCTGGAAAAGAACAACGACAGCAACACCTCCACCCTTCTGGATAACCTAGCCAATCTAGGACTCAAACAACTCGTAGACACCCCCACCCACAACGCCAGACACACACTCGATCCTATCTTCACCTCCAGCAAACACATCTCCTTCGATCACACCACAGCACTCCATTGGACAGACCACAGCTGCATTCACTTCAACTACAAAAAGTCCACGACTCACAACCCCCCACTTCCTATCCCGCGAAGAAATTGGAACAAAATCACCACCGAACAACTCTTCACATCGCTTCACCAAAACCCCCCCACCAAATCATCGGACCCAAACCAAGCAGCCACCAACCTCACCCAATGGATCACCCACAGCGCGGACGAACTTGCACCCTTGAAAAACCATCATATCAAGCAAGGTAGCAAAAAAGCCCCCTGGTTCAACGATGACCTCAAGAAATCAAAGAAGCTCTGTCGTACTCTCGAGAAAGCCTGGAGAAAAAACCCAACCACCGATAACCTAGCCACCTTCAAGAACGTCACCCGCAAACACCACCAACTAATCAGATCCACCAAGAAAGCAGCATTCAAGGATCGACTTCACAACAATACCCAAAACAGCAAGGAACTATTCAACATCGTCAAAGAATTCACTAACCCCACCGCCGGCACCAACGACATCTCTCCCTCCCAAGACCTCTGCGACTCTCTATCCTCATTCTTCCACAACAAAATCGCCGAAATACATAACAGCTTTGAAAACCAGGCCGAAGACCTGTCCACTCCACCCATCTCCGATCCAACACCGTCCTCTAACAACCTTTGCGCCTGGAACCCAATCTCCACCGAAGACACCATCCGCCTGATGAACTCCATCCACTCAGGATCGCCAACCGACCCATGTCCCCACCACATTTTCAACAAAGCAGGCTCCATCATCGCACCCCATCTCCGCGATGTCATCAATTGCTCCTTCAACTCCGCCACCTTCCCAGAAATCTGGAAACATGCCGAACTCAGCGCCCTTCTGAAGAAACCCACAGCAGACCCCACCGAACTTAAGAACTACCGCCCCATCTCACTCCTCCGATTCCCCGCTAAAGTCATTGAGAAAGCCGTCAATAGCCAGCTAGCCGCCTTCCTCGAATCCAATAAATCCCTCGACCCTTCACAGTCAGGCTTCCGGGCCAAACACAGCACCGAAACCGCTCTCATCGCAGCAACAGACGACATCCGTACACTACTGGACAACGGAGATACAGTTGCCCTCATCCTTCTTGACCTCTCCGCAGCCTTCGACACAGTCTGTCATAGCACCCTCATACAACGACTCAGCAACGTCGGAATACAAGGAAAAGCACTGGAATGGATCATATCGTTCCTCGCCGGAAGAACCCAGAGAGTCCGCCTCCCCCCCTTCAAATCAGAGGCCACCAAAGTCATTTGCGGCGTACCACAAGGATCATCACTCAGTCCCACCCTCTTCAACGTATACATGAGTTCCCTCGCATCCATCGCACGCAAACACAACCTCAACATCATCTCCTACGCAGACGACACCCAGCTGATCCTCTCCCTCACCAAAGACCCGAACACCGCCAAAACCAACCTACACGAAGGGATGAAAGAAGTAGCCGAGTGGATGAAGAACAGCCGCTTAAAACTGAACTCTGACAAAACGTAAGTCCTCATCTTAGGATCATCCCCCACAGCCTGGGATGACTCTTGGTGGCCACCAGCCCTAGGAACCACACCCACACCAACGGATCACGCACGCAACCTGGGCTTCATCCAGGACTCCTCCCTCTCGATGACCAGACAAGCCAATGCTGTCTCGTCATCCTGCTTCAACATCCTACGCATGCTCAAAAAAGTCTTCCGCTGGATCCCCACTGAAACAAGAAAGATGGTCACCCACGCACTGGTCACCAGCAGACTAGATTACCGAAACACCCTCTACGCAGGAACCACAGCCAAACTACAGAAAAAACTCCAACGCTTCCAAAACGCATCAGGCAGACTCATACTGGACATCCCTCGTCAAACTCACATTTCCAACCACCTGAAAGATCTCCACTGGCTCCCCGTCAACAAGAGAATAACGTTCCGCCTCCTCACCCACGCACACAAAGCCCTCTACGACCTAGGACCCGAATGCTTCAATACCAGACTGTCCTTCTACACCCCCACCCGCCAACTTCGATCTTCCAATGAAGCCCTCGCCGCAATTCCGCGCATCCACAGATCCACCATGGGGGGAAGATCCTTCTCCTACGTAGCGGCCAAGACCTGGAATTCTCTCCCCACCCACCTCCGCCTTACTCAAAACCACCTCGTCTTCAGAAAGCAACTAAAAACTTGGATATTCGACAAGTAAATGCACCCGCCTCCCCAAGCGCCTTGAGCCCCTCTGGGTGAGTAGTGCGCTATATAAATCCCTGAACTTGAACTTGGTAGCCAAATCTCTGCAGGTACAGTACCTTAGTGCCCAACAGGTGTGTTTCCTGGAGCAGAAGGATGTCAGCCCCTAGACGCTTCGCCTGACGCAACATAGCCCCACGCTTGATTTTATCCAAAATACCCCGAACATTCCAGCTAAGGACACGCAGGGTGCCCCCCCCTCCCTCCCGGGCGTAACAATGCAAGGCATCATCTGAGAGTCGCTTCAAGGAATACATGGACATGCGGACAAAAGGGCAGAACAAAAATTGACATTCCAGGCCCCCCAAGCTGTGCAACCCCCTTCCCCAACCAGAAACTGCCAACCTCCACCCCCACCCCCATACCTCAGAACTGTTGAAGTATCTGTCGCGGATAGATGGGTACCCCAGGCCCAACGTGGGTCCCGAGGTCCCCCACGCCAATGGATCCCCTCCCAACAAACCATACCTCCTAGACCTACCCTCTCCCACCACCAAACCCTAAGAAAGGGGGGGAAAGAGAGCGGCCCACATCAGAAACCTTTCCCCACAACCAACAACTCAAAATCAGAGCCAAACCATGTCAGCAGAAGGGGCCTAAGCAGAGCAGCACAGAGCATACATAGCAAGCCAAGCCCAAAGTCACCGCTCAATGTTTGGATGCCGGGGGTCTCGAATCAACTGCCCCACCAGGGCCGGAGCGCTGCCGCGATCTGGACCACCAGTTCCCTTCTTGACGGGAGCCCTGAGTGTTCCCAGATGGAGCTCCCCTAGCTGAGGAGTCAGCATGTAGTCCAGGCGGTGTATGTGGCCGCACTCGCACGGTTTCGTCAGTCCACTGAAAAACCTCCTCCGGTGTATCAAAGAAATGTGTGCGCGATTGGAACACCACTCTCAGTCGGACCGGGAAGAGGAGAGCATAGGGGAGCTTAAGTTCACGAAGACGGGCCTTAGCTGCCTGGAAGGACTGGCGCTGCTGCTGAACTAGACGTGTGTAGTCCGTGAAAACCATAATGCGAGTGTTCTCAAACAAGATCAGTTCCCGAAGCCTTGCCTGCTTTAAGATGACATCGCAGTCATGGTAGTTCAGCAGCTTCGCAATGACCAGTCGCGGGCGGACCCCTCTGGTGGTTCCTGGATGAGAGCCCGGTGAGCCCGCTCCACTACAAAGCAGTGGGACAGAGCATCAGGGGTAAGCCAACTCTCCAACCAGTGGGTCAAGAAGGCTTCCATGTCACCCTTCTCGCAGCCCTCCGGAAAACCAACAAAGCACAGATTATTGCGCCGCGCGCGCCCTTCTGCATCCTTGACCCACAGGGCCAGCCCCTTCTGGACCCCCTCCATCTTGGCCACCCGCCTCAACTCCTGAGATTCTCCCCTCCGCCTCTGTGATGCGGGAAACAGCATTATGCAGGTCTTGCCGCAGGAGCTACATATCAGCCCCCACTGCTCCGATCTCCGCCTGAAGCGTGACCCGGGACTGCGTGATCACCGCCATTAGGGCCGCATTGTCCGGCCTGGGTTCCTGCCGTCCCCCAGATGCCCCAGCTCCCCCACCAGGCTCAGTGTATTTGTCAATGGGCCCAAGGAGCACCGCGCCACCCTTCCCTCTCGTCATGGCTGCCGGTCTCAGGCCGGCCACTCCACTAGGCACTGTCCCAACCGACACTCACGTGGAGAGGGGGCACCCACTCGACCGCCACCACCACTACCAGTGTCCACGCAGCAGGTGCAACTGAAAGTCTAGCCGAGCCGGGGAGGGGCCCACCACAGCCAGGCACCAACGCACCCCCAGCCAGGGAATGGAAGGCCTCCCAGGGACGGCCCCAGGTATCTTCAGGAGAGTCAATGGGCCCCAGCCGGCTTTCCAACGCCGATCCTGGCTCCGCTGCTAATCCACCAAAAGGCCCCAGGGATCCGCCACATACTGTGTCCGTGGTCTCCTCAAGGCGGCGGCGCTCCCAGCGCGACCGCCACGGGGGCCGAAGATCAGGGCAGGCCGCTCCGCCACACCGCTTCACCCGGTGCACCGGTGCCACAATCCACCAAATGGCCCCAGGGACTTGTCGCGCCCCGTGTCTGTGGTCTCCGCAAGGCGGCAGCGCTCCCAGCGCGACCGCCGCAGGGGCCGATGATCTGAGCAGGCCGCTCGGCAACACCGCCTCACCAGGCACACAGGTGCCGCAGCTCTCGGCTCCCGGGCCTCCTCCGGCCCTGTCCCCCACGCTGCCCACTCCCGACAGGAGCAAGTGAGCCGGGTGGTCCCAACACGCAGAGCAAGCGAAGCGGGGGCCTCCGCCCACTGGGCCCGTCGCGCCTCGGCCGCCAGCCACACCACCGGGGTGCCGCTCGCAGCTGTGTGAGAGACCGTGACTTTGCTTTGGAACCTTTCCGTCCGCCTGCTGAAGCGTGAGGAGAGGCGAACTTTACTCCAAGGTGATTGAAAGGCTGCTGCAACAGGGGCTGGGACTGCGAGACCCAGGGTTCCGCGCAGGATCACCGTAGCGCACCTGGAGTCTCTTCCCGCCCCCTGCTCCTCCTACAATAACGTACCACTGACACACAGCGGGACGCGTGTGCGGGACGCCGGATGAAGCCCGGACTAAGGGCGGACAGTCTTAGACAGTCCGAGACAGGCTGCGACTGGACTGGGCACGCCACTCTACCCCTGCCGAACCTGATTTGCATGGTTGCAGTAAGACTATTTATCCCTGATTATAACTTACATCCTGGATATACTTGCATTGTACTTTGTGTGCCCTCTCATATTTACCGATTGATAAAGTGTGAGTATTAATATCAGTATAATCGAGAATGCCAAAAAAGAATCCAGTAGCGGGGGGTAATACTATGGACAATTATATGGTACAAGTAGTGTCAAAGATTAATAATGAAAGGAGACAATCCTTAGGCCTTAGTCAATCCCCTAATCTATCCCCCCTAAGTCCAACACCAGACTCACCATGGATAGATATACCTTCTCAGGTTGAGGGAAGTGTAATCTTAGATTCTGATACACATGATAATGGTACCTTAAACCAGAGTGTTCACATATCACATGGACAAGACACAGCTCTGGATAATGACTCTGATTCCCAGATAGTCGATACTGAACAAGATCTAACTGTGCAGGAGAGTGAACAGAGAAATAATGATGCTGACCCCCCTGCTCAAGTCCCTGTTACTCGTGCTTTCAGAAAGTGTAGAAAACCACAAATACATCGTGGTGGAGCTCACTCTGGGAGGAAGAGGGCTGCGTCACCTGTAAGAAGCAAGGAAAAAAGTAGGGGGAAAGGAGAAGATAAATGTGGACGAAGAGCTATTATCCAGGATAGCAGAATTGATTGACATCAAATTTAAAGCCTTAATTAAACCAGTAGTGACTAAACTGGACAGGCTACCTGCAGATGTAAAGAAATTAGGTGCAGATCAGAAAAAGTTAGTAGAAGAGGTGTTAATTATATCAGCAACAGTCACAAATTTGGCTTCACCTGTAAAAGAGGCCTTTGGACTTGGAATAGAGGGAGGCATAAACTCCAATACCACACATGCTAATCTACTGGATCAGCCCCCAAATACCGAGCCTAATCATTTATTGCCAAGAGAGGTTCAGCCCCTAAACCCTCCTGAAATGTCCGTACCAAGTGTAGAAGAAGATACACTACACTTTATAGAAGATGCGGCACCATTAGTGCTGGTACTGGCAAATGCTCCCCCACTAGCAAGAGACCAATCAGAATCCCCCACGGCGTTAACAAGTAAGGCCCTGCATTGGTTATCTGGCAACATGCAGTTGGCCCCATGGGGGAAACAACAGCTAGCTGGAGACATTAAGTCAGCCAGAAGGGTTTCGTGGACAGGGCAAAACCCCCAAAAATTTAAAGGCGACTGTATAATTATACATTTTGTAAATTCAGCTGTCTTACCAAACATTCTACCAAACATCCTGCCGCCGCAGCGCAGGAGAGGTACCATCATTCCTCTCACCCTAGAATTTTTTGGCAAAAAACAACGGAGTATGACGTACCCTAAGCCAAGTCATACCCATACTAGGCCAATATGGCCAGAAACAACTAACGGCTGGGGTTTTGGTGCACCAACTAATAACTGGGGTTACAGTTTGGACAGATGGGAACGTCCAATACGGACACACCAACAAGATCATCAATACCCTAGCCACTTCAATAATCGATTCAACATCCCCATTTCCAACAGGTATGATGTCTTTTTTGATGAGGGTGGGCTGGAAGGGGTGGAATGACTACCTGACATACTTCTTAACCCTGTCCACAATGATCGCTTGCCAGAAGATGTAGGTTTAGGAAATGACATCCAAGTCCTAGAATTGCAAGGTAGTAATGTCGTGATGTTGGGGGTTACGAATCAGTTAACTGATATAAATAGTTCACACAGTGATATAAATTCAGTCCCCTTTCCAGTTTATACTACAGCCAATTCTGTGAAAGAACGGGTATGTTGCAGCACAGGTCTAATACCCATTAGCTCAGAAGTATGTGAGAAAGTTGACACAATACAACGTGAACCTAAAAAATGTAAGGAGAGGTTATTATCGTGGAATATAGCTGGACTCCATGACAAATTGAGTGATAATGGATGGTTGTCATTTGTCAAAGAATACCCGATAATATGTCTCCAAGAAACTTGGGTAGTGGGAAAAAATGTACATATCGAAGGCTACCAGAGTTTTATAATTCCTGCAGTTCCATCAGCTAGTGGAAGAGCAAAAGGGGGTTTGGCAATTTTTGTTAACTTGTCACTTGTTTGCCATAAAGTTGAACATCATTCTGGTAACAGTAATATTCAAGTTTTAGAGCTCAAGAGGGGCAAAACAAAACTTGTATTGATCAACTTTTACAACGCAGTGAATCAGTCCGGAGATTGTAATATTGAGTCTTTGCGTGAATTCCTAAGAGCAAAAGTTGGTTCTTTGCCTCGCCAAAAGATAATAGTGGGTGACTTTAACACACATTTATGTGGGAACCCTAGTTTGAGAACTGTTGGTCAAATGGGTTGTAATAGTATGGAAGGAATTAATTTTGATCACTCGAGGAGGGGAACAGAACTAAATGACCTATTGAATGAAAATAACTTCTTTATAGCAATGTCGTTAGTATCGGAGCTAACTGTTTTCCCAACCCCCACATTTAAAGGTCACGCAACAGGGACATACATAGATCATATTTTACTATCGGCAGACTTTGTCAATATTGTTGAGGATTTCTCGATTCAACTGAGCATTTATAGCGACCATAACCTGTTATGCATCAAAATGGGTGAGAATACATTTGAAAAACGCAATTCTCGTGAGGATCGAGGTCTTATAAAATGTATCAACGGTAAGCGACGCTTAAAATGGTCAATGGTGGATTGTGAACAGTTTTACTCCTCCATTAATAATATGTGTAACTATGAACTGTCAGTATGTACATCCCCTGTATCAGCGCCATCTCAAATCTTAGCATCTTTCAAGAAGATTGCTAAAAAGGTGGAGTCAATTTTAACGGTACCTACCAAAGGGAAAGTCAATCCAAATAGTAACCCAAAATGGTTTGACAGTGATTGTTCGAAGGCCAGTCGTGAGCTTAAGAAAGCCCTAAAAATAAAACCTCGAGACCTAATGCTTATCAGGGATTTGCGGGCTAGGTATAAGAAGTCACTTGCTAATAGCAAGCGAGCGGTAAAAAAAAGTCTATGGGAATCTTTGTTAGACCCTGAGACATTGAAAAACAGCTCGAAGTTCTGGGAGATTATTAATAAGCCTATATTTGACCATTCTAGTATTTCCAATGTGGGCACTAACATCCCAGAGGAAGAATGGATAAATCACTTCAGCTCTATTTTTAAAAGTAATGAGTCGCAGGCAGAATGCAGCTTAATTGAAAGTAGAGAAAATTTATTGCTCTTCTCAATTGATGAGGTAATAAAGGGAATTGAAGGGCTATCAAACAACAAGGCCCCAGGACCTGATGGTCTTCCTCCTGACCTTTTTAAATCTCGTATAGTACTCTGGGCACCGGTCCTTACATCAGTACTTAATGCGGCCGTGTCATGTGGATGCCCAAAATCATGGGGGGTATCTACCATTGTGCCCGTATTTAAGAAAGGAGACCGTAGCAGCCCTCTCTGCTATAGACCAATATCATTAATAAACTCCGTGGTTAAAGTTGTGGGAGGAGTAATTTTGAATAGATTGGTCAGTTGGTCAGAGGAAAACAAAATAATATCTCCAATCCAATATGGATTTAGGCCTGGACATTCCACGATCTCTCAATGCCTAAATTTATACCTTATTATTGGGAAGTATACTAAGGCCAGACAAGGAACGATCCACATGGCGTTCATGGATCTTTCCTCGGCTTACGATTGTGTGAGTCGGGGGAAGCTCTGGGGCGCCATGGCAAAAATGGGTGTGGACCAGAATTTAGTTAACCTGTTAGAAGATATGCATTCTGACACTAAAGCGAATGTTAGATACACACAAGATCTAAACGTGACAAAAGACTTTGGAGTGTATCGGGTGTCCGACAAGGATGCATTCTGGCCCCATTCCTTTTTAACCTCTACATAAATGATTTGGAAGAGCACCTTTTAAGTACTAATACAGACTACCCGTACATTGGCCGAAAGGGACTGCCGGTTCTGCTATATGCGGATGACGCAGTCCTTTTATCTAGGACCGCCAATGGACTTCAAATTTTATTAGACTCCTTCTTTTCTTTCATGAAATCCAGAGATTTAAGTATTAATAATTCTAAATCCTACATAATGAAGGTTGGCCAAGGAAATAAAAAACCAAATCGCTTAAATGTAAATGGAGTACAAATCCCTGCAACAAACACATTCTCTTACCTTGGGGTCCTTTTTGATAGTCAATTAAATTGGGGACCCGTGATTCAAAAAAAGAAGGGAGAGGTCATCAGGGCAAATGCGGCTATACTGGACTTTTCCAGGAAAATGGGAAATAGTCCAGTTGCTGCACTACTCCAACTTTACCAGGCCAAAAGTGTTACTACAGCATGCTACGGTAGTGAAATATGGGGATATGCTCCTCTGGAAGCCCTAGAGATAAAACAATTACTAAGGGTTCCCAGGGGTACGGCAAACTTTTCTGTGCATGAGGAATTGGGGGTTCCCTTCGTATGTGACAAAATTGCAGTGAATCCCTTATTATGTTGGATGAATTGCTGGCTAAATGACAACATACCACTAACCCAGCTTATATTAAAAGAAGCACTTATATGGGATAACAGGATGAAGGTTCCTTGGTTAAAGTACTTGTACAAGTGCTTTACGGATTTAGGTCGTCCTGAACTTTTCTTATTCCCTGATTCCATTACTAAATTGGATGTTATCGCGGTCAAGAAGGCTTTCATTGATTCTAGATACCAGGATAGGGAGTCATGTGAATTAAAAAAAGATAGTGTACGAAATCATGTACTAATTAAAAGCACATTGCTTATGGAACCGTACCTAACATGGCAAATATCTAGTTATGACCGTTTTTTATTGACAAGGTTCAGGTTCAACCTGTTTCATTTACTGTTGGCTGTTCCTAGGCGTTCTCATCGTGGGCAAGTGTTGCCGGCTTGCGGCTGCGACGATAAGTCTCCGCAAGACCTGGCACACTTTTTGTTCTTTTGTCCCTATTATGTTATACCGAGGAAGTTATATTTAAAACCCTGCTTGAAAAAATTGCATTTTCTACAATTTTGTCCTGCACTACATTTCCTTCAGCTGCTAAGAAGTGAATACACCTTGTATATATGTAGTTTTTTAAAACTGGCAATGAAATTTAGAAACAGTATGGAAGGATAAAAGTATTGATACATGAATTGCTATTTCCTTTTCCTTTTATGGTCTTTTTTAAACATACTGAACGCTCAATGTAGATCTGTCTTTTGTACGACTCTATTTTTACTGGAATTCTTCTTTTAATGAATAATTGTGTTAATAAATGTAAAATGTAAATGCTTTTATGGTTGTCAACAAGAACAACCGAATAAAGTTTTCTTGACTTGACTTGACACACCACTCCAGGCCCAGTCGCCACTGCCGTCAGTGGGGCCTCCACACTCCACCGGCTTCCCGCTCCTCGACGGGGCAGCCACTTCGCTCACCGTCACCGCCAGTCAGCAGCGGCAGAGCCGAGGCTTCCCCTCTCCGCTCGCAACCAGAATAGTCCGGGCCCCGGAAGGCGCCCCGAGGCCAGGTCCACCCTCTCACCAGGCCGGGCAGCCGCAATACTCCAGGCCCCGGCGTCACCAGCCGCAGCTAGGCCCCTCCGCACCCGGGTCGCCAGGCTTCAGGAAACAAGTGCGGGGCACCGAAATACACCACCGGAGCCCCGGGCCGGAAAACAGCAAGGGTCAGGCAACACTTCGAGCCCCAAATGGCTGTGGGGACCAGGATAATCGGCGGATAATCGGCTGGCCGGACGGAGCTCGTCTAGAGCACGTCCGCCATGCTGGCTCTCCAAGCCACGCCCCGTTATGGAAGATTTTAATGTCCACCCTTGTGGTAACCCTTTAACAACTGCTACATCAGAATTGGGTTGTGCAAGAATGAGGGGCTTTCATTTTGAACACACATACCAGGGGGCCGAGTTAAATAATCTCCTAGACGATTTTGATTTGGTTCCATCTATTTCTCTCGTGTCCCCTTTGAGCATGCACATTATTCCCTCTTTTAAAGGAGGAAGGAGTGGCTCCTTTGTGGATTATATTTTGATCTCCTCTGATATCCTTGATCGATTTCAGGGGTATGAAATAATGGAGAGTGCATTCAGTGAGCACAATCCGGTGTGTGTGTCAATTGGTGGTAGGCCGCTGGCCATACAAACAAGGGTGCCCGTGCCAGCTCAAGTAAGTTTGATAGATGGGCTCCGTCGCCCGAGATGGCGCCAGGTTGCTCCAGATT
Source organism: Lissotriton vulgaris (assembly GCF_964263255.1). Taxonomy (NCBI): domain Eukaryota; kingdom Metazoa; phylum Chordata; class Amphibia; order Caudata; family Salamandridae; genus Lissotriton; species Lissotriton vulgaris. Next base: position 75,883 of record NW_028253729.1, on the reverse strand, counting down.
TATTCCAAAGCAAGGTGCAGGAGTCATGCTCTGTAGAATTAATTTCTTGTGTGGCACCAGGTATTGAATCGAATGTTATTCTCAAATTGTTTGCCTCCATTATCTCTAAGATAGGAGACATTTTGAGTGCCCCGGTTACTAACCCTAAACTCACAGTCCAAGGATGGTTTGATTCAAGCTGTTCTAGGGCAGGGAGGAAATTAAAGGAAGTTCTAAAAATGGTCCCGTGAAACAAAGACTTAATTGGTGTTTGCCGCCATGAGTATAAAAAAGCCCTGGCTGCCCGTAAAAGTGTAATTAAAGACTGGGTGGGGAGGGACCTGATGGAGGCAAGTACCTTGGGGAACAGCTCGGAATTCTGGGGTATAAAATTAATCAACCATTGTTTGAGAATTCTCGGGGTGGCGAAGTAACAACCAACATAACAGAAGATCAATGGGTTTCCCATTTTAGGGATATTTTCAGTGTCTCACAGGACATGGACCTGTCTCAGCCCACAGCTATCGATAATGTGCCACTAATATTTGAGTTAGCCGAGGTGGAAAAGGGTATTGCAGGTCTCACATGTAAAAGCGCCTGGGCCGGATGGTATTCCCCCGGACCAATACAAATCTAATCCCAGCCTGTGGGGTCCGGTCCTGCAAGCAGTAATTAATGCTGCGGCCAGGACCAGGTGCCCAGAATCCTGGGGAGTATCTACGATCATCCCAGTTTTTAAGAAGGGAGATCGCAACTGCACTACATGCTACCGACCGATTTCCCTTCTGGATTCAGTGGTAAAAGTGGTAGGTGGGGTAATTTTGGAAAGACTTTCAGCGTGGGCCAAAAAAAACAAGTTCATGGCAAACATACAGTGTGGCTTCCGCCCTGGTCATTCCACTCTAGCCCAGTGTTTAAACCTTTATCTTATCTCAGGAAAGTACACGATGGCGCGTCAGGGTACAATTTACATGGTCTTCATTGACCTCTCCTCAGCATTCGATTGTGTTAATCGGGGGAAGCTGTGGAGGGCCATGAGGGCCATGGGGGTAGAGGATAACCTGGTTAATTTTCTGGAAGATCTTCACCTCCAGCAAACATGTCTCCTTCAGTCACACCACTACTCTCCATTGGACGGACCACAGCTGCGTACACTTTTTCTACAATAAAACCACCACTCACAACCATCCTCAACCTACTCTGCGAAGAAACTGGAACAAAATCACCATCGACCAGATCTCCTCATCGCTTCTTCAAAACCCCCCTGCCCACTCCTCAAACCCCGACCAAGCAGCCATTAACCTCACCCAATGGCTATCCAACAGCGCCGACATCCTAGCACCGCTGAAAAAACGTCAAATCAAACTAGGCAGCAAAAACGCCTCCTGGTTCAACGATGATCTTAAGAAATCGAAGAAACTCTGTCGCTCCCTCGAGAAGGCCTGGAAAAAAAACCCAAACACCAGCACCAGGGACGCCTTCAAAAACGCCACCCGCATACACCACCAACTAATCCGATCTGCCAAGAAAACCGCATTCAAAGACCGACTAGACAACAACGCCCACAACAGCAAGGAATTATTCAACATCGTCAAAGAATTTACCAACTCCTCAGCCAACTCCAATGATATCACCCCCTCTCAAGCCCTCTGCGACTCCCTAGCCTCGTTCTTCCACAACAAAATCGCAGACATCCACAACAGCTTCGACAACCAACCCGGAGACCATCCCACCCAACCTTCTGCCGTACCTTCACCCCCCTTGAACATCCTTAATAACTGGAACCCAATCTCCACTGAGGACACCATCCACCTGATGAACTCCATCCACTCAGGATCCCCCACAGACCCATGCCCTCACCACATCTTCAATAAAGCAGACTCCATCATAGCACCACACCTCCGAGACGTCATCAATTGCTCCCTCAACTCCGCCACCTTCCCGGAAAGCTGGAAACACGCCGAACTCAGCGCCCTTCTGAAAAAACCCACAGCGGACCCCACCGAACTCAAAAACTACCGCCCCATCTCGCTCCTTCCATTCCCGTCCAAAGTCATCGAGAAAGCCGTCAACAACCAGCTCGCCGCCTTCCTCGAAAGCAACAAATCCCTCGACTCCTCACAGTCCGGCTTCCGAGCCAAACACAGCACGGAGACCGCCCTCATCGCAGCAACAGACGACATTCGAACTCTACTGGACAATGGAGACACAGTCGCCCTCATCCTCCTCGACCTCTCCGCAGCCTTCGACACAGTCTGCCATAGCACCCTACTACAGTGCCTCAGAAACATCGGAATCCAAGGAAAAGCACTGGAATGGATCACCTCGTTCCTCACCGGAAGAACCCAGAGAGTCCGCCTCCCACCATTCAACTCAGAGGCCACTGAAGTCATCTGCGGCGTACCCCAAGGGTCCTCACTCAGTCCCACCCTCTTTAACGTATACATGAGCCCCCTCGCGACCATCGCACGCCAACACAACCTCAACATCATCTCCTACGCGGATGACACCCAACTGATCCTATCACTCACCAAAGACCCTAACACCGCCAAAACCAACCTACATGAAGGAATGAAAAAAGTAGCAGAGTGGATGAAGCACAGCCGTCTGAAACTGAACTCAGACAAAACAGAAGTCCTTATCTTAGGTACCTCCCCCTCCGCTTGGGATGACTCTTGGTGGCCAGAGGCCCTTGGAAAAGCACCCATCCCAACGGACCACGAACGGAACCTGGGCGTCATCCTGAACTCCTCACTCTCTATGAACAGACAAGTCAACGCCGTTTTATCATCATGCTTCAACATTCTCCGCATGCTCAAAAAAAATTTCGCTGGATCCCCACCGAAACCAGAAAAACAGTCACCCATGCACTGGTTACAAGTCGCCTGGACTACGGAAACACCCTACACGCCGGTATCACCGCAAAACTCCAGAAAAAACTCCAACGCATCCAGAACGCATCAGCCAGACTCATACTAGACATCCCGCGTAAAGACCACATCTCTAGCCACCTGAAAAACCTCCACTGGCTCCCCATCAATAAGAGGATTACTTTCCGCCTCCTATCCCACGCACACAAAGCACTTTACGAACTTGGACCCGAATGCCTCAACACACGACTTTCCTTCTACACCCCCTCTTGCCAGCTACGATCTTCCAACCAAGCCCTTGCTACCGTTCCTCGCATCAATAAAACCACCATGGGAGGTAGATCCTTCTCCTACCTCACAGCTAAAACCTGGAACTCACTCCCCACTCACCTTCGTCTCACTCAGAACCACCTAGCATTCAAAAAGCAACTTAAAACTTGGATATTTGACAAGTAATTCCCCACCCTTCTTCAAGCGCCTTGAGACCCTCCGGGTATGTAGCGCGCTATACAAATCTCCTGACTTGACTTGACTTGACACTGTAATAGTATGGCAAACATTAGATATGCCCAGGATCTCCAGGTATCCAGCAAATTTAACATCAAGAGAGGGGTGCGCCAGGGATGTATCCGGGCCCCCTTTCTCTTTAATTTGTATATTAACGACCTGGAGAACTATCTTGTTAACACTAGGACTGATTTCCCCCGCGTAGGGAAACGGGGTTTGCCCGTTTTGATTTACGCCGATGATGCTGTTCTTATTGCAAGAACAGCTAGGGGTTTACAGATTCTATTACAGGCTTTTCAGCGTTTTATGTCAGAGCGGGACCTTAACATCAATAACGCAAAATCTTTTATTATGCAGGTCAGCACCCGTCCCAAGACCCAGTATACCTTCAGAGTAGGTAATGCAAAGGTCCCAATAACTCGATCCTTTTGCTATTTGGGGGTGTTGTTCGACGACACCCTTAAATGGGGCCCTTTCCTCCAGAGAAAAAGGGGGGCGGTTACCAGGGCAAATACTGCCATATTTAATTTTGCCTTTAAAATGGGTAAGGGGCCAGCGGCGGCATTGCTGAAATTGTATCAGGCTAAAAGTGTAGCGATAGCCAGCTACGGCAGTGAAATTTGGGGTTACTTCGCCTCGGGTGCACTCCAAACAGTGGAGAATGCTTTTTTAAAACGTTTACTAGGGGTGCCTAACAGTACTTCAAATGCGGTGGTACATGAGGAATTGGGAGTGCAAGTTTTAAGTGATATATTGGCCCTACGTCTCATACTTTTTTGGCTAAACTGCTGGTTAAACAAGGAGTTGGTTCTTACCCACCAGATTCTTTCTGAAATAATGAACCTAGATCATAGATTATGTATCCCATGGGTAAGGTACATAAAAAATTGTTGTGAGGAGCTGGGGCGGCCGGATCTCTTTTACTAACCTGACCGGATAATTAAACAAGATGTTGCCTTTACAAAAAATTCTTTTTTTCTATTAAGGTCTAGGAGTATAGAAGACCAAGAATTAGGCAACCAGAGTGTCCGTAGTCATTTACTGTTAAAAACTGTTATGGGCACTGAGCCCTATCTCACGTACTCCATTTCTACTCTGGAACATTTTCTACTGACAAGATTCCGGTTAGACTATTTACATTTGTTATTAGCAGTACCAAAAGGCAGTCACAGAGGCCAAGTGCTAGCATCCTGCGGCTGCGACCATAAGTCTCCGCAGGATCTGCTTCACTTCATGTTTTTCTGTAATTTTTATGTGGGACCTCGTCGATATTTTTTATTTCCTCTTTTTAAAAAAATTAAATTTTCCCAAGTCAGCCCCGCTCTGCATTATCTACAGCTGCTTCCCCCTGAATGCATTTTATTTGTGGTAGGATTTTTAAAAGCCGTTATTAGGATTAGAAATAGTCTGCCCAATTGAGTTGATTACGCATCTGTTAAAAAAAAAAAAAATTATTTGTTGTGTGTACCCTGAAGAATCCTGTACATTATATTAATTTGTATAATTCATGCTGAGTCTTGTCGGGAGGATCTTCATGTTTGGGATACTCCTGTCGAACTGTTTTAATATGTTTTAATTATGTATCTTTTTTTTTTTTTTTTTTTATCCTCATCTGCCCGACACACGTCCCTTAGATGCGGTGTTAACCACCCAACCAACTCACCGCCATTGGGAGCAATGCCCTGGAAATTGAGCCGCTACACAACTAGGCAGAGATTTTTATGGGTTGGTTAAACATCCATATATCTTGTGACGATGTCTCAAGGCAACTTCGTGCCAGTGAAGTCAGTATATATATGTCGAAATCTAGGCAGGCCATTATACTGAATTAATGAGTAGATGGGCTTAATCATCGGATATTTGGGGGGAAAAAAAAAAAAAAAAAAAAACCCCAAAAGAGCTTCACTTCCACTCTGTCAAAAGTTTCCAGAATATGAGGTTCTGGACTCTACATGATCTTTTCATGTCAACCTTTGAGGTTTCGTATAATGAGGTTAGCCATGCTGAGTGAGTGGGAGAGGTGATATCCACCCAATGCATGCATATCTGCCGTCTTGCCAACAGGATAGCATAGAACAGAAATGACCGTGCTGCCCCAGTAATGTTCCGGTCGAAGCCAAGAATGACCAATGGTAGGGATAAGGAAATGTTGGTTTTGATAATTGAGTCCAAAGTTACTTTAATCTCCATCCAGTAGGTAGCTATTCGGGGGCATTCCCAAAACATGTGTATGTCGGAAGCTGCTGGCAGTTGGCATTTATTGCAACATTTCCCCTCTTGATATTTGGATAGACGTAAAGGGGTAAGATATGCCCGGTGTAAAGTGAACAGATGGTTTCGTCTAAGCCAAGCGGGTTTTACCAATTTATACAGAAGGGTAAAGGAATCTATCCAACTATCCTCGTCCAATGCCTCAATTTCTCTGCCCCATAGCTCCCTTGGAAGTTGAAAATCCCCATCTATCTCTTCCAGTATGGACCAATACCAACGAGCCACCTCCTTACCTCCTATCTGTTTCTCGACTAGCCGTTGTTCTAAAGGACTGATTTTCCCAATATTAGGGTCCTTCCTGATTACTTCTCTGGCCCAGCTGCTAATTTGTGTGTATTTAAATCTTGAGAGTGTCGGCCCTACTTTCTCCTTAAGAACTTCCCACGGTATCAAGCTATTTCCACATAGCAGTTCACCCCATCTAGAAAGCCCAGCTGTGATTAGGGGGGTTGCCAGAGAATCCTGTAGGCACAATGGCAGCCCGGGGGAATCCCAAATTTGAGCATAGTTAGAATAGTAGGCCAACCCCACTCTGCGTCTAATTTGTACCCATGACTTTAATTGTGATAATAGGGTCTTCAGCCTCACCTTCTTGAAAAACTTTCGATCTCCGAACTTGAATAAAAACCCATCTAATGGGAGGTTTGCCCCTACCAGCATAGCTCTAAATAGCTTCCCATTTGAAGTAAGGTCTGGTGACTTCAATAGCATTCTTGAATGGGAAAGCTGAAACGCCCAAGAATAGTATTGCAAATCTGGGAGGGCCAATCCCCCTTTCTCCCTCCTCCTCCTCAGTTTTTTCCAAGCCAACCTCGTGGCTTTATAGCCCCAGATGAAAGAATTTATTTCTTGTTGGCACTTAAGAAGTTGCTTGGGGTCAAATGCAATGGGAATTGTGTTGAAAATAAAAATCAGTTTCGGGAGGATAGACATCTTTACTATGTTAACCTTCCCAAAAATTGAAAGTCTAAGACCTACCCAGGATCTCAGAAGGGCCCTACACTCTTTGGCAACCAGGTCTAGGTTTGCTTTTGCTAAGGCTTCAATGTCTTGTGTTATTTTAACTCCAAGGTAACGTATTGAGCTAGTTGAGGGCGTCACCCCAACACCCGGATTGGCAATGTTCCATGTCATTAACTCAGTCTTATCAGCATTGATGTCGTAGCCTGATATAGTTCCGAATTCCTTGGCTTTTTCTACCACTATGGGAAAAGCATTTACTGGGTCACTGGTGTAGATTACAATGTCATCGGCGTATAGCCCTACTTTCCTTTCCCAACCATCAAATTTAAATGGGGCAATTCTAGAGTCGTCCCTAAAAGATTGTGCAAGTGGCTCAATGTATATGTTAAAAAGTAAAGGGGACAGGGGACATCCCTGTCTTGTCCCCCTAGTAATCAAAAAGGGCTCGGTACATACACCATTTACCATAATCCTTGCACTAGGATTTGCATATAAGAGATCAATTGATCTCCGAAAATTTGGACCAAAAGCGAATTTCTTCATGGTTTCGGCTAAGTATGCCCAATTTACACGGTCGAAGGCTTTGGTAGCGTCGAGGGTCATAATAGCCAAAGGAAGAGAGAACGTAGAGGCGATATCCACTGCCCCAATTAAGTCGTAGGTAAGGTCTAAAAGTTGTCTACCTTTTATAAAACCCTTTTGGTCAGTGTGGATTATTGAGCCAGCCTCGCTTCCCAACCGATTCGCCAACACCGCTGCAAAGATCTTATAATCGCTGTTTAGAAGCGAGATTGGCCTATACGAGCCACACTTGGTTGGATCTTTCCCGGGTTTCGGAATCAGGACAATAATCGCCTCACCCCATGACTTAGGAGGAGTCACACCGTTTATTAAAATATCATTAAAGAGTCTTGTCAGCACCGAGACTATTTCAGGTGCTACGACCCGTAATAGTTCACCAGGTAGACCATCTGGGCCAGTTGCCTTACCCCTCTTCACCTTTTTGATGCTTTCCCTCACTTCTTCCTCTGAAATGGGCCTATCGAGACGATCTCTTTGTTCAAGGCTGAGAATGGGAAGCGTAATCTTCTCCAACCATCTAGATTTTGAGATGGGGTCCTCCGAAGTTTCTTCCTTATATATTTGTTGGAAAAACTCCAAAAAAGCTTTTCCAATTTCTTTAACAGATGATCTTTCCAGTGTCTCGCCCTCTACAATAATATGTTTTATATGTTTTTTTGCCTGCTCCGATTTAATTTTCCAGGCGAGGACCTTACCTGCGGACTCGCCATATTCAAAGTTGGAGAGCTTACTTACTTCCCATCTCATTGCAACCCTTTCCTGAAGAATGCTTTCTAGCTTCTCTTTTAGGTCTTTCCGCTGTTCTAATTCCGTATTAGTCCCATTTCCGGAACCAATACGTTGGTCCAAATATGCTATATCGTTTTCGATGTTGGCGATCCTTGCTCTATAAATTTTCCCTCTGTAAGAGGCCCTATTGGTAATATAACCTCTCAAATACGCTTTATAGGCCTCCCATACTGTATTTAGCTGAGCAGAGTTAATATTTATATCCATAAAAATTTTTGTTTCTTGGATGAGGAGGTCTATTTCCTCTTCCTCTAAGAGAATCGTGCGGTCAAATGACCATAAAGTCTGAGAGGATTTCTGGACCGATTGTAGAGAGAAAGATATAGCGGAATGATCCGATAAGTGTGAGGGCAAATATGTTAAGTCTTTTAGGGGATCTCTTAATGAATAGCTGAAAAGGGCGTAATCAATTCTCGATTTATGGTTATATTTATAGTTATGATAAGATACACCAAGTACCTCCCCAGCTCTCTCCCTCCATGGATCTGCCAATCCGAGTGCCGACATAACATCCCCCAATACCTGCCTGGATTTCTTAAAAGTTAATGCCCTTGAATTGGGGGATTTATCCAATTTTGGGTTAAGTACCACATTAAAGTCTCCCATCCAAATTATTGGACCTTGAGTTGTTAGTAGCTGACTGTGAATTTTATTCAAATATGAGGGGTCATCCTGGTTGGGACCGTAGTAACCAACCAAATTGTATAAACTATTGTCTAGACTAACTTTAGCGTATAACCATCTCCCACTGAAATCCTCCTCATATGTAATAATCTGAGCTTTTACTTGTTTTTTAAAAATAATTAGTATACCACGAATATTTGCATTATGGTTAGTGCAAATAAAACAGTCTACCCATCTAACTCTACTCAACATATCCTTCACTTCGTGTTGAAGGAGATGTGTTTCCTGAATGACAATGACCTGCGCTGGAGAGTCCCTCAGGTATTGCAATATTCTGTACCTCCTACCCTTAACACGCAGGCCATTGACATTCCAGGACAAAAATTTTATTCCCATCAGCTAATTTCTAAACCCCTATTCCAACTCGATAGAGAGTTGCATCTCCCAATGCAAATTAAACGGAATAGAGAAAAAAGTATATTTAATGAAAATTGTGATCGGAAAACATGGCGGCCGCCGGTTAGGGCAGGTCGCGTCTCTCATACGGAGCTCCTGTAAGCCCAGGAATCGGAACGCTAGTCGGCAGAATCGGCGGACTTCTTTGAGCGTGATTTGGTCTGAAGGATCTGACCCCTCCTCACCCTCCCCTGATCCCACTCGGCGTCTATTTGGTTTTTTTATTGGCACAGCATCGGTATTGGCTTTGGTTGTTTTCCTGGCTGCCGGGTGTCTTTCTCGCGGCAGGAGCCGTTGAATAGCAGAGCTCCGTGTGAGGCACGGTTCAGGCTCCACCCGCTCCACCCACCCAAGCACGCCCTGCCGCCGGCAGCTTTGTCAGCCACTAAGCTGTCTTCGGAAAAATTACCGTGGAGGTCGTGGAGGTCGGGAAAGGAAAGGGAAAATCTGCAAAAGACTCTGACAGGCTTCTGACAGGCTTCTCGGTATTCTACGAGGGGGGGCAGCTGTCAGCTGTCTACAGGAGGCTATAGGATTGCCGTGGCGGTCGGGAGAATCTGCACAGACATGATATTGGCTTCCTGGTATCCTGCGAGGGAGAGAGAGCAGAGAGTGCAGACAGAGGCTTCTGCGCAGTCACATTGAAAAAAAAAAAACATTCAAAAACACATTTGAAAGCACTTTTTGGGTGGGTGTGTATGGATGTGTGGGTTTGTGGTTCCACCTTCCGCCTCACTTTCCCGGTGGGCAGAGGCAGCCGTGGAGCTGCGAAGGAGCCGCAGAGCGGCTGCTCGCGGTGACCTTAGCGGCCTCCGCCCTTTATTAAAGTGCCAAAATTTAACTAAAGGAGCTCAGTCCGGTGGTGCTTCCAACGTGGATAAAAACCAGAGGACCCGTCGCCTTAAACCCAAATCCAGGACCAGGGCAGCACCAGTGGAGGAAGGAGGAAAGGCAGGAGAAGCACTCGTCCAGGCATTACCTCCAAGTAAGGTGTTGGGGCAGGGGTGTGAGGGTGCTAAGGGTGGCAAAGGTGGAGAAGAGATACTGACATTAAACCCCCTCACTGATACTGATATTGTTACTAAAGTGGGTCCTAACCCCGGTAACGCTAAGGAGGGGGTTAAAAATTTAGAGAGCGCTTTCAGTGAAAATATTCAGGGCCCTTCTATCTTTGTTTTTTCCGGGACCCACTCCGCTAATTCCACTAATTCCGCTACTACAGCTACAGCTACCGCAGCTATAGCTCCTCGGCTGTCTGTTCTAAAAGGGTTAAAAGACTTAAAACTTGGCACCAAATCAAAAACCAAAACCACCAAAAACAGTGCAGTGAGGCTCACCCCCTCACTCAGATCATACTTTAAGGTGTTGCCTCAGGTCCTAGAAATCTCCAGTAGATCTCAAGAGGGGGCCATAAATATGGGCGATACAGATGATACCCAAGGATCTGCCGCAGTGGATGTGGTGGCTGTGGATGTGGAAGTAGATTCAGGGGTTCCTGTCCAAAATACCTCAGAGGAGGTTGGGTTTTCAGCCCCCCTGGTCAAGGCGGGTGAGTCCCTAGAGTTACAGGAGAAGATTTCATTGGAAGACTTATTGCATGAAATCAAAAGCGGGTTCACTGAGTCCAAGCGCAATCAGCAGGAGATCAAAGCGGCGTTTGATGCCCTGAACAAGAGAGTTGATCTTCTCTCTGAGAGGACAGATACTCTCGAAAGTACGGTAACTGAATTAAAAGCTAAATTAGACTCTGCTAATGAGAAGATTTACTATTTAAAACGTGATGGAAACGCAACAAAAGAGAGAGTGGAATCTTTGGAGAATTACTCACGGAGGAACAACGTTAGAATTTTGAAAGTTCCAGAAGGAAAAGAGGGGAGTGAAATGAAAAAATTTGTTGCTTCCCTGCTCAAAGAGTCCTTGAATCTGGAGGAGTCCGTGGAGGAGCTGGAAAAAGATATTCAAAGAGCTCACAGAGATCCTTTCCGCTTAAAACAGGGGAGGTCTAAACCAAGGAAGATTCTAGTCAATTTCTTAACCTATTCCGTCAAAGAGAAGATACTGAATCTAGCTCTAAAATCGACTGCTTTAAAAGCTCCAGACTTCTCTTATGTTGTAAGATCCGACCTATCTAGATCTACTCTTGATAGACAATGGGAGTTAGGCCAGAAAATGGAGAAGTTTAGGGCTCTGGGAGCCACTGTCCAGATGAGGTTTCCTGCTTTCTTGAGGGTCATGTATAATAATAAAATGCACAATATTCACTCCCCACTCGAGGCAGATGAACTTCTGACATCTATTTATGACCATCAACAGGGGAACATCTAGTGGTCAACATAGTAGGGACACATTGAGATAAAAATTATGGTAAGGGGAAAAGATATGTATATATATATATATATATATGTATATATGAAAGGAAATATATAACAAAAAGGGAAAAAAAAAAAAAAAAAACCCCAAAAAAAAAAAAAAAAAAAAAAAAATTTAAAACAATAAAAAAAAAAAAAAAAAAAAACAATAAATAAATTTAATTATGTATCTTGTATGGTTTTAAAACGTAAGTCTTTTGAAATTGAAATTGAATTGAATTGCAGACTGTGTTACTAAATTCATCTTTTAACATTTTCAGTTTTGATCCCCAAGGTTGGTTGTTATGGCAAAAAAGTTCTGATTTATGCCAACATCGTTATCTGGGTCTGGCACCTGGCTACACACAGGTTAGGGTGGGTACCCGCTTTTAAAGTGACCACACTGTTACTACCTATTCGGTAGGCAAATTATATCAAAGTTGGCTCAAACATTCCACCTTAGCGTCAGTTAAACTCCATTTGTCCAAATTAACTGAAGCTGTTGATCTAAATGATTTTGTTAAAGGCCCAGCAGGAGGCAGGTCAAAAAGATGGATTTATGGTTTATATGCTGTTTACATCAAAGTTTGGAAACTATCTCAAATAGAAGCAGCTTCTAGATTACGTGCAATCGACCAAGCTAATTTAGAAAAAGTGCTTGCAGTTGTTGATAACAGCATTATCACCCTTTCTTACCGCATTTGCACATTGGATAATATTGTTTCACCTGTTGTTGATATCGCACAGGATGAAGTGTCTGTTTTGTACATTGGTCAAAATCAATTACGTTCCATCATGCAATTTGCTTGGACATTACAAACGTTAAAGGGTGGTAAAGTTCCATGGGACTACATGAATACCTCTTCTCTATTTTTACCATTTGACTGTTAAGCAACAATTTATGTCTATGAAGGATGCTACGTATTCACTTTTGCATTTTGAAAAACTGGAAACTTTACCATTTTCTGTGGCTGAATATAATTCAGCTGAATGGCTCATTCATGGGTTAATAACGTTGCCTTTACCCTTATTTAAATTCGATTCATATATGAAGTACTATGCCATAGGCAGATATGAGCCTTTGGGAAGTGTCTTTCTCCATGAAGTTTGGTCTCTGCCATTCACCTATAGATGCCTGAGGGAGGGAAAAAAAAAATGTATTTGAAGGGTGAAGATTGCACTTCAACACCTGATCACTCATTAGTTTGCAGGAACATCCAATTGCATAGCCCTTGTAATTCTGACGCACCAAATTTAACACGCATTTTAAAGGGGAATCCTGTCCCGGCTATAACTCCGACTTTCACGTTGCTAGCAAACAGTAGTTATTTGCTTTCAAACAATGAAGATTACTGTGGTATGCTGGCAGGGATTCCGTACATTGTGACTGTTTCCCAACGTGTAGTCTGTTGCAAAAATGTCATATTCCCTCCTCCGCATGACATGAGAAGCTCGATGTATCCATCTGTCCTTCCATTCCGACCTTGAAAGCAGAGTTCAACAGGAGTCGAATAAGGGCTCCATTGTCTCAAAAAGAAGTCGCCCTTACTTCTTCGCATGAAACATTCAGCCTACACGTGGAAAACACTCGCACCGCGGTGCATGCCCTTTTGAAAACTGATCTCCCCCTGCATTTCGGTGCTTTGATTCACACTATATTTAATGCCTCGTCGACCAGGGGCTTGGCACACTTTTTTAAATGAGTAAGTTCTGACCTTGTGACCTGATTCCAAACTATATTTGGTGTGATATCGCCATTTTTTCATTCTATTTTTTCCAGCCTCTTTGGCAGTTTACCATTAATTCTCGCCTTGGCTGCCGGTGTACTGCTGTTGCTTGCTCAAAAATGGCTACACAATCTGTGTCACACGACAACACGCCCCGGCTGCTCCAGCTTCGTAACCGGATGCTTAAATACTATGGAACGCTACCCTGAGTGTGGTGTATGGATTATCTTTGTGGTTTTCGTACTTTACATGTGCACAGCCTGTCTTCCATTGCTTAAATTGCAGTTTTGAATGGGTTCTGTATTTGTGTCTCTGCAACACGGTGTCTCCTAACACGGGTTATGATCTACTGTTGAGGGGGGGGTTGTCCACAGGAGGGGAGAGTAGAGCATGTCCTAGTGTCCCTTCAGTAGGAGGTGGACCCAGGCGGTAAGCTGGTAGTCACTGACAGTGAGAGTTGACACTTTTCCAGATCACAGAGAATGGAATCCCGGTCACTGCTCTGAGGGAATCCTGCCAGCCATGGTGGGGGAATAGCTGATTTCCACAGAGCAGCATCTTTATTTGTATTATATGTGTACTCCTCTGGCTCATTCGAAACACTATAATCACCAGATAGATCCATAATGGATGCAGACCATTACGTTGCATGTTTTACATGCATGCGGATCTCAAAATGTTGACACAGCATTTATCCTTATTGCCAACCCCCATCATTACAGAAATATACCCAGAATTCAAGACACATTCAACAAGTGCTGTTTTGTGCCGCCTGTTATACAGACATTTTTCTGAGCACTGAAAATTCCAACGACAAAGGTTTATCATGAAATGTATTACTTCTAAATCATAGCCTATTATTCTGCCCTGATAATGCAAGGTTTAAATCCTAATAGTCAAGAAACACTTCTTAGCTATAGTTTGGCGTTATAAATTCACAAACTGCATGTGGCGCCACCTTCCATTAAATCTCCTCGGTAGAGTAGTACTGATTAAAATAATGGTCCTACCCAGTTTCCTTTATGTATTGCAAAATGTCCAGCTTAATATTCTAAACGTATGGTTCAAAGAGGTGCCATTGCTCTTTCCTTTGGTCCTCTAGCGTTGACAACCTCCTCGACTACCCAGGGCACTTGCTGATCAGTGAATGAGGGTGGGATCGGGCGGTGGACATCCACCTGTATTATTGGGCCTCCCAGCTTCTAGTTATTAACGACTGGCTGCCGGGTGGTTGGAGCGACCAGGCTTATCCGTTGAAACGGTCCTCAATGGTGTGATGGACAATATGTAAGGGTTCCAGCTTCCTCTTTCCCTTCCAGTGTTCAATCGAGTGGTCTTTAAGGTATGGAGAGCTTAGTTTTACAGGTTGCAACAGGTGCCTCATGAGGCTGACCACCCTGTGGCGAGAATGCTGGTTAACACACTGAACACAACTTGAGGGATTGTCTCGCTGGGATCTGATTGCTATCACTAATCTTGTTAATATTTGGCATGGGTCGCAAATATATACTTTTAGTAACCTTTAATTGTACTTCTCCATTTCCACCTCCCAGTTTCTCCACTTCCAAATAAGGCATGCCCTTCTCCCTTACACTGCAGAGCTACAGGATCTCCCAGACTTCAATCCCCTTGAGCCCCTCTTGCTCCTCTGGAGACTTGGGCAAAGGTGGGATTTCCCAACTATTTCAGCCTGGTGGATAATGCTCTCAGGTTGTTAGATCGATTGCATCACAGGTGGGAGATATGGGTTGGTGAGCTGGTGGAGGGGCGTTAGGCTTGTATAACTCCTAGGGAGCTGGTGTTACCCTCCCAACTCAGACTAATCCAATTCCATTATCTCCATCATACTCAGCTGACCCCCCAGAGATTGGGTCGTGCAGGACTTCTTACTAATACCGGCTGCACTCTGTGCCATGCCATGCCCGAGAGGGCGACTTCTTCCACATGACATGGAAATGTTCCCTGATTATACCATACTTGGCCAGTGTGGGCTCTACCCCTCCAAAGGTTTTGGGTTTTCCCTTGCAATTACCACACAAAGTAGCATTGCTGGGATACTGGACAGGTTGGAGGGGTCCCATGGTGATCAAACGATGACTGGACTAGCAACATTGGTTGCAAAGAGAGAATTTTTTTTCATTTGAAAACAACAGTCTCAACGACCCAGAAGCAATAGCGCACTGGCACGGACTGGTGTGCTCAGCCAGAAGAACCTATTTACACTGACAAGAGCTGCCCCACTAAATTCTCTAAAATTTAGGGTAAATGGTTGAAATACTATGGCTCGTCTTAGACTTCGAGATCTTTGGTGCAGCATGTCAATTTAATGTGTTGCCTTTGTGGAGGGTGAGGAGATGGAGGATATGAGCTTAAAGGTAAACATTGCTTACCACGAATGCGGAAGAACGCATGCCATTACAACGCAGTTGTTACAACACATGCCATTACAACGTAAGTCAGAACAACGACTTTTGCAACTACTGTTGCACAGACTGGAGTTGGAATAGTAAATAATATTTATTCCAACATCCAGCGCCAACCCCCCCCCCTCCCCAAGAGGAGGATGTTGTTCCGACTTGCGTTGTAATGGCATGTGTTGTTACAACGCCGTCGTTCTAATGAGTGCATTGTAATGGCAAGCGTTAAAAAGCCACTGAGTGTGCCTACTCCATATTAAAAGTGCATTTCCTTTCCTTCGGCACGTTAATGTGCCAAGTTTAATCAATTTTTCTATAGTCCTCGGATCCCTTAAACTAAGATTATATTTATGTATTATTTGCAAACCTTTCTCTTTGTTTGCATTTATCCACCCTACAGCAGTTTTACTATCATGATATCACAGATTATGTTCTATAATCCATAGTATCTGTGTACAAAAGACAGTGGTCTATCCTAGTTTTGGCCTTTTTTTAATCTTTGTGAAATGCTTCACATAATGAACAAACTACTTTTAAGTAAACCGTACCAATTCTCTTGCTCCCAACCACAACCCTTGGGTTTGTGCTTACCAAAGAAACAAAGTAAATTAACAGTTGGTGTTAGTCCTTCATGTCTGTCTTCAGCATGCAAATATCTACTGAGACAAGTGTAGCAGTGCTAAATAGCCCATGCTGGGTGGTAATTTAGTAGATATATGTTATAGCACCAAAATTAGCTCATTGAAACAAAGAACTAATTTGAAAAGCAATGCCTTAAGAACTTACTTCAAACACTAATACTGTTGCAATTCTGTTTTAATTTATACAAAAAAAACTGAATTTCACTTCTCACAAATCATTTCTAGTAACTAACATGATGGAGATGAAACCAAAAAAAAATTAGACCACCCAAATCCAACCAATAGTAATTCTATGGTCATTCGTTAATGGTACTTGCTTACTTGGATTTTTTTTTTGCGCCTTATCACTGGAATAAAAAATGTACTATTTCTTACACTGGGTGTGTTCTTCTTAACCACTTCTGCAAATGCGGGCATACTTAACACATCCGCTTCAGGTAACGGCTCTGCTGCCTCCTCACCAGAGTCTGATGAAGCCTCTATCTTCTCACTCCAATCTAACAATGGAGACACCTCCTCCTGCTCTTCACCAACCTCATCTAAAACTTCCATCTTCTCACTGACTTCCGCTAACATGTCTGCCTCCTCCTCACTAGCTTCTGCTAACATGTCTGCCTCTTCCTCCTCCTCACCAGTACAAGTCAAAAAATCTTTCTGCTGCTCCTCACTATTGTCTACTAATATCTGGGTCTCATTCTCTTTTGCTAAACATTTAGTTCTATATATGCTCTGCTTTCCAAATCTCAAAATTAAGCCCTGTCTATTTTGCCCATGCTTTTTTATGGAACGGCAAAATCTTGCTAAAAATACATTATTTGGGTAATCCCCCTTAAGCAAATTACCAGCAGACTTCTCTCTGATTTCATGTAAGGCTTTTTCTGCACTAGATATGTCTTCAAAGTAAACCATGGCTGTGCTACTTGAGGAATGAAACAATACTTTTTTCAAAGTTCCAAACTGACAAAAATGGTGACTTAAAGATGCAGGTGTGAAATTGGTCTCACTAAGACCATAGACAAAAATGCAGTGTGAAGAAAAACTATCCCCAAACTTTTCCTTGAGCATACTCCGGGAAAGGAAGAGTCCATTCATTTCACTAATGGCCTTATTAGCACTGGCTTCATCTGAAAATTGCACAACACCATAGCAGTGAAACCTGGAAAAAGAATTTACCTCAGTATACAATATCTCCCCAAAACTATTGAAGGAACGCGAGAGGTCATTTGGAGAAACAGTCCAACTCAAATTGCTAATATACAGTGTCCCTGATCCCTCCTCTGCAAAAAATCCACTGTCTAATTCAGCTTTGTACGATGGATTTTTTTTGTATGGCCACACAGTGACATAAATATTCAGGTCTAAGAGTCTTGCCCCTTGGGTTCCTGATAAAGCACTGTCACGATCCTTTACAAACTTGTAAAACACCATGGCACTACGTTGCTCATTCGATCCGTTGACCTGAATTGAAGTAATCTCTCCAAACTTTCCAAACATGTCCTGAAGAGCTTCTTGAATGTTTTTCACTGAACAGTGTGGAGGGAAAGGTTCAACTTTTAGAGAACGCAAGCGCTGCAGATTCAGTTTTGTTGGACGCAATATTCCTTTGCTTTTCATTTTAAAGGGTGTCAAGAACCCAGATGTACCAGTTGTGTCTCTCCTAGGGCTTGTCCCTGTGGGAGAGTGGCCTCTGCTCATTTCCATGGGAGAGTGATGTGGGATCAACCCTGCGGCAGCACGGTCTCGCCTACGACTCTCCCCTGAGGAAGCGCGATCTTGCCTGCGACTCATCCCTGTGGGAGAGCGGTCTTGCCTGCCACTCATCCCGGCGGGAGAACGGTCTCGTCTGCGATTCATCCCTGCGAGAGAGCGGTCTCGTCTGTGACTCATCCCTGCGGGAGAACGGTCTCGCCTGCGACTTATCCCTGCTGGAGAACGGTCTCTCCTGCGACTCATCCCTGCGGGAGAACGGTCTCGCCTGCGACTCATCCCTGCGGGAGAACGGTCTCGCCTGCGACTCATCCCTGCGGGAGAATGGTCTCGCTTGCGACTCATCCCTGCGGGAGAATGGTCTCGCTTGCGACTCATCCCTGCGGGAGAACTGTCTCGCCTGCGACTCATCCCTGCGGGAGAACGGTCTCGTCTGCGACTCATCCCTGCGGGAGAGCAGTCTCGTCTGCGGCTCATCCCTGCGGGAGAGTGGTCTTGGCTGCGCCTCATCCCTGCGGGAGAGTAGTCTCGGCTGTGGCTTGTTCCTACAGGAGTGTGGTTTTGGCTGTGTCTCATCCCTGCAGGAGAGAACTCTCTGCTGCGACTGGTGCCTGCTGAAGATTGGTTTCTGCTATGGCCCACACTCATGGGAGGGCATTCCCAACCCTGCCCTGGTCCTCCAGACTTGTATCCCTGGTTCTGGTTTTGAGATGAGATATAGATCCTGCCCTGGTGTACCATAGGCTTCTGCAATCGCACACCTGGGTCTATGTTATTATGACCCCCTGGCTGTGGTACACATAGCCCTGGATGCTGAGGACTCAGGGGGGCAGCCGTCTGCATGCCCATGTCTATGCCCTGGCTGTAGGGTCCTCCTGGATGATGGCTCAGGGTTGCACCCGTCTGCATGCCCATGCCTTGGCTGTACAGTCCTCCTGGATGCGGAGGGCTCAGGGGGGCACCCGTCTGCATGCCCATGCCCATACCTTGGCTGTAGGGTCCTCCTGGATGCTGAGGGCTCAGGGGGGCACCCGTCCCGATGCCCATGCCCATGCCCTGGCTGTAGGGTCCTCCTGGATGCGGAGGGCTCAGGGGGGCACCCGTCTGCATGCCCATACCTTGGCTGTAGGGTCCTCCAGGATGCTGAGGGCCCAGGCCAGGCCCCAGTGCACTGCTGGGAATCCCACCCAGCTGGGGCCCGATCCCCGCGTGTCCACTGTAGACTCCACCATGATGGTTGGTCTCTGGGGCTCGGGGCCCGGGTCCCAGGGCCTGCTGAGGCCACCAGCCAGGCTCACTGCTGCTTGGGCCCCCGGGAGGCTGCAGGCCGGGTCCTCCGGAGTAAGGGCCACCGGGGCGGTGCACGCCCAGCCCAGGGCCTCTGCTGCCGGGACCTCCGGGCTGCTGCAGGCCGAGCCTCGGCCCTCCGCCGTACGAGGCCCCCGCCCGAGGGGTGAGCAGGCCCAGCGGGGGGTTGTACTGCGCCCCCCGCGAGGGGGCTCCCCCTGACCCCCGAGCGGGACCGGCAAAGAACTGCCAGCTGAGGCCGAACGGCTTGATCGCACCTCGTCCCACGTCCATGTCCGAGACGCGGCTGCACCGGCGGCTCGTGACACTCAACGGCACCGGTACCGAGCTCCAACGGAAAGAGAAACAGACGCAGGACTACGCGGCACCCTGACGCGGAGCAGAGTCCGTCTTCGGTGTCTACTGGCGCTTCAGCTCTAATATCCGTCTTCATTGTCTATTGACTCTTCAAAGGGTCTAATGTCCGTCTTCAGTGTTTATTGGCTCTTCAGAGGGTCTAATGTCCGTCTTCTGTGTCTACTGGCTCTTGTGATCCAAAGTCCGTCTTTAGTGTCTACTGGCTCTTCATAGGGGCTAATGTTCGTCTTCTGTGTCTACTGGCGCTTCATGTAATCTAAAGTCCGTCTTCTTTGTCTACTGGCGCTTGGGATCTAAGTCCTCAGTGTCTAGATCTGTCGTCCATGTCTGAGGGCGCTTTGTGGATTACAAATAAAACAAGCACTGGCAAAGCCAATAGGTCTCTGCCATAGCTGCCGAGGTTTCATATAGCCATGTGACATTTTCATAATTTTTGTGTAATTATGAGTAACATTTCAATGACCATAAGTGACCCTTTCTCTCCAGCAAAGTAAATCACTGAAATCTAATTCTATTGCAGGACAGGAGGCTCCGATTATGCTAGTCTCATTTCTTTATTGAAATGCTCAGCAGCCAAGTAAAAAACCACATTACCCAGAAACACTTGGGTGATAACCATAGAGTCTTGTAGTATAAATAAGCGTGCAGACAATCCCACTTCCTCTTTCTTTGCTGCTCCGCAGCCAGTTAAGTGCTCTTACCTTATTCTGATTTTATTTGAGCTTTCTTGTGCTTTTCATGCTGCATTGTGTATGCTTTGTATGCGCTTTCTTTGCGCTCTTTGCCGCGTTGTCTTTGGTTGCTCCGTTTTGAATTTCGGCGTTGCGCGGTTGGAAGCGAGAGTTCTCCTTCCTGAGACCGGGCGCTTTGTGCCTGTGCTCTCATTTGTTGTTGTGGAGTGGATATAAGGGTCCTGGTGGCCTCGCGCTGTTTTGCGCGAGCTACCCTCTTCACTGTAAGGCAGCCGGTTTTTGCGCATGCGCGCATTGGCATTTCCGGCGCTCCGTGTTTACTTCTCTTCGGAGCTTGTCTGACTGGCGTCTCTCACGACGTTCTCGCCCACAGCCTTCGCAGTTGACCCCTTTGGACGCCGGTGTCTATCAAAAGTCTCCGGCTGGAATAATTTGCATAGGCTTTGCCTAGAGTGACTTTTCTTTTTTGTGGCAGTAAGCCATCCCTCCACTCTTTAATTGTCTTTTGTCTGTAGTTTTTTCTACAGTTTGGCTTACTGTGAGGGGTTTTTCACTCCCCTTTGAATTGGCCTTTGGCTTGCTTTAATTTACCTTCCTCCTTTGTGGGCATAATTTTCACGAACCTCGTGACCATGAGTGATTACTACTATGAGGAGGAAGAGGAGTTTGATGAAGAGGCTCCGGACACCATGGAGCAGCATCTTGTAGAGGCTTTAGACCGGGGAGTTCAACACTCCATGAATAAGGCACTTGTCCGTGCTATCACGCCGCTCAAGCGACACTTGACTTCATATGCCCGTCAGCAGGGTTGGGTCCCTGCAGCCAAGAATGCTTCTTCCACTTCCCCTGCTAATCCACATGCTTCAGACTTTAAGAGGTTGGCACAATCCTTATCCTCTGCCAAGTCTTCCACTATTGTGGAGGAAGAAGAGAGTGAAGACTTACAGTCCTCTTCGTCCTCGGACCCTGCTCCTCCCCCACCCAAAAAGAAGAGGTGTAAAGAACATTTTGTCGATGCCTCCGCACATCCCCCTGTGCTTACCTTTGAACCGGCGGACATTGTCCATCATCAGTCCACGGCTTGGCTTCCTTCCCCGGCTGTGATGGAGTACGTCCAGCAGCACATACGTCAGCCCTTCGAAAAGGAGGTACATGCCCGCCTCCGGTCTGAATGCCCGTGACCGGACTTGGCTGACCATCTGGCGGAGACCCCTGAGGTGGATCCCACCATGACGACGTACCTGCGCAAATTTGCGAAAGATCCCAAAAAGGGTCTTGATAGGTCTTGGCGGGCTTGCCAAGACAAGGTTTTGGATCTCTTGGGGCCCCTCACCAAAATGTTGGACCTTGGTTTTCTGGCAAAGAGTACCAATAGGATGGTTGAGCCGGATGAGCTAATTAATTGGGCTCAACGCGCCATTTGCCAGTTGGGTAATGCCAACTGTGCGCTCTCTGCCGAGCAGCGCCGTTCCATTTTACTAAAATTGGACCCTAAGCTGGCAGAATTGGCGACTTCAGAGTCGGGCCCTGCGGCTCAGGGTCTGCTTTTTGGACAGCCATTTTTAAAAGAGCTGACCAACTTTGTGAATACCTTCAGCGGCCTGGATAAGGCACAGGCGTCTCTGCGCCGGACCTTTCGTCCGGTTTTCAACAGGGCCGGAAGAAGTAGGGGGCGTTCCTCCGGCCGTGGTCAGCAACAGCCCTCCCAGAAGGGGTACCAGTCCCAGCGGGGAGGTCAGCAGGATTCGGGATATACCCCATGTTCGAACTTCTATCCCTCCAGAGAAGGACGTGGCCAGTTTAAAAAAGGACGTGCTGGTGTATCCTCCGGCGGCTACCACGATTCCGCCACTTCAGGTGAGAATTCTTCCTGCATGCAGTGTTGTTCTGGGGGACAGGATTCGCCTTTTCCCAGAGAACTGGCGATCAATCTCCAGCGATGCATGGGTGCTGGAGACGGTTCAGGGCTTCAAACTAGAGTTTTATCAGCCTGTTCGTCAGTCCCGTCCTCCCTTTCCTCTCCGTTTCTCAAGCCAAAGTCAAGAGTTCATCACAGAGGAACTCAGGTCTCTGGAGGCGAAAGGGGCGATTGTGCCGACGGTGCGCCATCCTCAGGGCTTTGCCAGCTCAATCTTCCTTGTGGAGAAGGAGGGAGGGGGATCGAGGTTGGTCCTCAATCTGAAGGAATTCAATGCAGGAGTGGTTTACCGCCACTTCAAGATGGAGGGCATCCATCTCTTGAGGGATCTCCTGAGGGAACGGGATTGGATGGTCCGTCTGGACCTCAAGGACGCATACCTCTCTGTTCCGATATTTCCGCCCCATTGCCGCTTTCTTCAGTTCCAGTGGCTGGGGATATGGTATCAATATCAGGTTCTTCCTTTCGGCCTTTCGCCAGCACCGTGGTGCTTCATGAAACTGTTGCGTCCGGTCGTGGAGTCTCTCCGCAGTCGCGGAGTTCGCTTGATCATCTATTTGGACGACATCCTCCTGCTAGCGGATTGTCCAGTCAAGCTTATGACTCATCAGACGTGGACCGTAGACCTTCTCCAGTCTCTAGGATTTTTAGTGAACGTTCCCAAATCTGTACTTCAACCTACTCAGGTGATAGATTTCTTGGGGTTCCAAATCAATTCCCTCTCTTGTCAACTTCTGCTACCTCGTCAGAAAGTTCAATACATCAAGCGGGAATTGAGGTCTGTTGTCTCGAGTCCGACGGTGTCGTTGAGATCATTAGCTCGAGTTGTCGGTCTTTTAGCGTCTTCTCTGCAGGCGATATTTCCGGCTCCGCTGCATTACCGAGCGTTGCAGCGCTTGAAGATTCAGCATCTTCAGAGGGGCCTTCGCTATTCTGACCACATTCCTCTGTCGGAGGAGGCGAAGTCGGAGATGGCATGGTGGTTGAATCATATGGAGGCCTGGAGATTGTGATCGAGTCGGATGCCAGTCAGTGGGGCTGGGGAGCCCGCTGCGGCTCGGTCACGACCGGGGGACGATGGTCCCCCCAAGAACTTTCTCTCCACATCAATTGTTTGGAGTTGCTGGCGGGATCGTTCGCGATCAAATGTCTGTCTCCACTTCAGTCCCGCTGCTGTATACTTCTCCGGATGGACAATGTATCAGCAGTCCGTTATATCAACAAGCTCGGGGGGACTCGTTCGAGGTTGTTGGCGGAGATCGCCAAGGAGTTTTGGCATTACTGTCTACACAACAGGATCACAGTTATTGCGGAGTACCTTCCGGGTTGTCGCAATGTGGTGGCGGATTGGAACTCCAGGTACCTGAGGGATTTCGGCGACTGGAGACTCCATCCGCGTGTGTTTCAACAACTTCTACGGATTTGGGGCCCTTGTCAGATCGATCTCTTTGCGTCCCGGCTCAACGCCCAACTTCCCCGATTCTTTAGCTGGAGACCGGAGGCTCTGCAAACGGATGCTTTCCTTCAACCGTGGCCGACCTCCCTGTGTTATGCGTTTCCCCCGTTTATGATGATCCCCAGGGTTCTGGCCTATGTGACACGTTTTCAGGCGGAGCTGATTCTGATCACTCCTCTGTGGCGAGCTCAACCGTGGTTCCCTGTTCTCCTGGAAATGACTTGCGCATTGCCATTTCTTCTGCCTCAGAAGCGGAATCTCGTGTTAGATCCGCTTCAGAATCCGCATCCCCTGGTTCAGTCAGGCTCTCTCCTTCTCCTGGCGTGGCGGATTTCGGGGAACGTTGGGCTGTGTCAGGCCTTTCGACGGACGCTACCAGACTCCTCAGCAACGCCTGGGCCCCAGCTACCCACAAACGTTACAGAGGTTCCTGGAAACGTTGGAGTGATTGGTGTGCTCAACGGCAAGTTGATCCGACATCAGCAGATGTCTCTTTAATTGTCAATTTTTTGGCTTCCCTATATTCAGCTTCTGGTTTGGCGTACCGTACTATCAACAATTTCCGTTCTGCTATTTCAGCGGGCCATCTTCCTATTGATGGTAAACCTGTGGGGGAGCATCCTTTGGTGTCCAAAGTCCTTAAAGGTGTTCGTATGGCTGTTCCTCCGCGTCCCAAATATGTGGCTTTATGGGACGTTTCGGTTGTTTTGCGTTTTTTGGAGGCCTGGCCGATCAATTCCTTGCTATCCCGCAAACAACTTTCGGCCAAGCTTACCATGTTGCTGTGTTTGCTTTCTTGCAAACGAATTTCAGACGTTCACGCATTGGATCTTGCTGGTCGGAGTTTTACTCCTGAAGGGGTTACATTTCGCCTTTCCAGGCGCACCAAAACTGATACTGAGATTATCTCTTACCCTTCTTTTCCGGCTCGTCCCAACCTTTGTGTGGTCCAATGCCTTAAGGCTTATGAGGTGAGTACTTCGCTTCTTCATTCTGATATGCAAGGTCAGTTGTTGATTGCATTGCTGAAGCCTTTCCGCCCCGTTACTCCTGCTACATTGGCTCGCTGGGTACGGTGGCTTATGGGAGAGGCAGGAATTTATTTTTCTGTTTTTGGTGCTCATTCGGCTCGTGGAGCCATGGCCTCTAAGGCCTTTTCATTGGGAGTCACCTTGGGGGACCTTATGAAAGCTGCTGATTGGTCGACAGATTCTGTGTTTAAGACTTTTTACTTTAAACCTGTACCATCGGTTGCTTCTGTGGTGTTGGATGAGCTTTAAACAAGCATAATCGGAGCCTCCTGTCCTGCAATAGAATTCAAAATTTGCAAACATTCGTGACAAGAATTTTCAATTCTATTAAGGACTAGGAGGCGAGGATTATCCCACCCATAGATTGTACATTGTGATACTGACAATTGTTTATGCATTATTCTGTTACAACAGTCTCTATTGCTTTGTCTTCTTTTCCCACCCTTATTTCGACATGTTCCTGTTTTTTACTGGACGTGTATTACGGCTTTGTGTCTCTTTTCAGGCTCTGATCCCAAGTGATGCATCTCCGGTTCCACGTAGTAGTGCCTGTTCTCTTCTCTGAAGATGTTTCCTGTTTTTCTGCCTCCGGCTGTTTGGGATGTCTCCCTTCGTTACCTTCCATGGACTGAACTCTGCTGTTGCATTGACTGTTTTGGATTGTTTACTGTTTCCTGGATTCTCCTCACCAAAGAAAGAGGAAGTGGGATTGTCTGCACGCTTATTTATACTACAAGACTCTATGGTTATCACCCAAGTGTTTCTGGGTAATGTGGTTTTTTACTTGGCTGCTGAGCATTTCAATAAAGAAATGAGACTAGCATAATCCTCGCCTCCTAGTCCTTAATAGAATTGAAAATTCTTGTCACGAATGTTTGCAAATTTTGAAATCTACTGGCTCCTCATAGGGTCTAATATCAGTCTTCTGTGTCTACTGCAGCTAAAGGGTCTAATGTCCGTTTTCTGTGTCTACCGGCTCTTCATTGGAGTCTATAGTCTGTCTTCAGTGTCTAGATCTGTCGTACATGTCTGAGGGCGCTTCGTGGATTAAAAATAAAACAAGCATTGGTAGAGCTAATAGGGTTCTGCAATTCAAACTTTTATGTCAGGACCAGAGGTGAGGATTATGCATTTCTTTCCTCACTCTTTATTAACAGCACATTTAAAGATAAAGTAAACATGCATTTACAATGCAATAGGTCTTGCTGCATTAAAGTTTGAGTTACTGGCATTTTAAATGAAAATGTTTTGCATAAATATTATTTTTTTAATTTGCAATTATGCAATTTCAAAAGTGCTTTATTCGAGTATTACTCATAAAAGCAGACATACAAACATATAATAAAAATCAATTAAATTTACAAAGTCATTTAGACATAAGCACGTAACACAATTTTAAAAACTATTACTCATCATAAACACGGGTGCAAAGTTCATTACTATTTAAAAATACCAAAATGATGATCACAAGGGCAGTATGTTAAAAATCATTAAAATTTCATACCATTAAAATTTCATACCGATGATACATTAAATAAACCATTACAGAGAATAGACAATAGTCTAGCAGTCTCTGAACTATTAATACACTGTTACAGAGAATAGACAATTGTCTAGCAGTCTCTGGACAACTAGGCAGTGAGTAGTTAACCTACCAGCAATTTCTGCCTTATAACCCACGCCCACCCCAGGTACTTTGCGGGGGCAATTATGATCCAGTTTACAGAAGTAGATCTTACAATACGCAGCGCTACCATGCTACTTTTTGTGCCTAAGTTCCCGCACATAGGAGCCAACCAAGCTCGCCTTGGTGCAGAATATACTGGGCAAGAAAACAAAAAGTGACCAAGAGTTTCATTTCCTACCCCACAGACTGGACAAATAGCTACACCTCCTGATTTCCACTTAGATGTTAAATTACGGAGGGGGAGGGAGCCAACCCTCAATTGGAAAAGCAGTTTCCTGTCCATGGGGTTCGATATGTAGTCCCAGTACATTTCATAAATAGGGTACAGCTTAACTTCTAGGAAACTGGTGGTCATGGACCCACTGTTAGTACTGAGCATACTCCTTTTAACAACATATTCCCAAAAAATGTTTTTTAAAATAGACTTGGTGGGAAATGAAGCCCCAGCTGGATCGGTCCATAAAGCATTTAGTCCTAATTCGAACAATGCAATCTTTAATGTTTTAAACCATCTAATTTTATTATAACGATCAGCTTTAATAACGTCAATGAACCCATCCGCGTAGTGGGAGAGCTCCGGCGTGGTCCAGAGCCTACGCCAGTATAAAATCGGGCGTAGTTTGGCCATTTCCGAAATTTCTCTCCTACCAAGCTCATATCGCAGGGGCAATAGCGGACTGCTCTGAGGGGTACCTGTCAGTGTCCTAAAGAATTTATTTTCTGATGTTTGGAGTTCCTGCAGATTTTCGTGCCCCCATAGCTCCGCACCATACAAAGCTGACCCAATTGCTTTTGCCTCGTATATTATCAATGGTGGTTTGATGGGTTTAGTCAGCGATTTCCTGTGTTCCTTGATAATAGTGCCAGCTAGTTGCTTGTGCCTTAATGTAGCAATATTAAGATGTTGATGCCACCTATTGTCATTTGAAATAAGGATCCCCAGGTAAGTAAATGATTTTACAACCTCCAGAATGCGTCCACTCATGGAAAGTTTGGATTTAAAATTTCTATGTGGATTAAAAACCATGAGTTTTGTTTTGGAAGCATTCACCTCCAGTCCGTGATCTACACAGAACTCGTCAAATATTGCCAATGCTTTTTG
Source organism: Lissotriton vulgaris (assembly GCF_964263255.1). NCBI lineage: Eukaryota > Metazoa > Chordata > Amphibia > Caudata > Salamandridae > Lissotriton > Lissotriton vulgaris. The sequence continues at coordinate 48,451 of NW_028253729.1, read as the reverse complement.
CAGACCACTTGGGGTTTTGGATAAAATTAACGTATCATCGGCGAACATTAAAATGGGAACTTTTACACCTGCGAGAGAGGGAGCATCCACTACCTGAGATTGCATGCGGGAAACGATACCATTAATAAAAAGGGTGAACAGAGTTGGGGCCATTGAGCACCCTTGCCGAACCCCGCGCTCAACGGGAAATTCGGCGGTGTCGTTACCGTACCCACCCCATCGGATTTTGGCATAGTTGCCTTCGTGCAATCGCATGATTAAAGTCAACAAGTCCCCTGGGACCCCTAGAGTCGCAAGCACTTCCCACAGTTTTGCCCTTGGTACCAGGTCGAAGGCAGCCCGCAGATCAACAAATGCTGCATACAGGCTGCCTCCGCCTAGCACCACTGTCCTCCACTGGATCAGTTGGAAACGAAAGACTTGGTCCACAGTGCTGGTTGCCCTGCGAAATCCAGCCTGAAAGGGAGATAGAATGTTGTTATCATTAGCCCAATTGAGCAACCTATTAACGATCACTCGCCCCACTATTTTTTGAATAGTATCTATTAAACTAATAGGGCGGTAATTACAGGGCTGTGCGCGATCTCCTTTTTTATATACCGGGATGATTACAGCACCCCGCCAGGTTACTGGGATATCTGCACCTCTGGCAATATTGTTTATTAGCAGGTGGATGTATTTGCACCATCTTTCAGTATAATTTAAAAAAACATCTGCTGGAACCCCGTCAATGCCAGGGGCGCGACCACTTTGAACAGTTTTAAGGGCAGTCAGTATTTCACTCTGCGTGAAAATATCATCTTCTGCCAATAAAAAGGGCAAGCATCTACTATTTACAGACTGATCCCTGGAAGCATACTGTTCACTAAAGAATTTAACCCAGGCGTCCTGGGGGACATTGTTAGTACTAGCCTCTTCAAGCCTATCATGACCCCATTTGACTATATGCCAAAATAACCTAGAATGATTTTGGTCGCTTGCACTTTTTAGCTTGTTCTAGTGGGCTTCATCCCAGTCTTTTTTCGCTTTAGCTATGCAATGTTTGAATTGTTTCCTGGCTGATCTAATAACCTCCAGGTTATTTATACTACAAGACTCTATGGTTATCACCCAAGTGTTTCTGGGTAATGTGGTTTTTTACTTGGCTGCTGAGCATTTCAATAAAGAAATGAGACTAGCATAATCCTCGCCTCCTAGTCCTTAATAGAATTGAAAATTCTTGTCACGAATGTTTGCAAATTTTGAAATCTACTGGCTCCTCATAGGGTCTAATATTCGTCTTCTGTGTCTACTGCAGCTAAAGGGTCTAATGTCCGTTTTCTGTGTCTACTGGCTCTTCATTGGAGTCTATAGTCCGTCTTCAGTGTCTAGATCTGTCGTACATGTCTGAGGGCGCTTCGTGGATTAAAAATAAAACACGCATTGGTAGAGCCAATAGGGCTCTGCAATTCAAACTTTTATGTCAGGACCAGAGGTGAGGATTATGCATTTCTTTCCTCACTCTTTATTAACAGCACATTTAAAGATAAAGTAAACATGCATTTACAATGCAATAGGTCTCGCTGCATTAAAGTTTGAGTTACTGGCATTTTAAATGACAATGTTTTGCATAAATATTATTTTTTTAATTTGCAATTATGCAAGATTAATTATTAGGGCCATGCTCTCGGTTCGGACGCGGGCTTTGAAGCACCGACGGATAGAGCGGCGCTTCACTCTTCTCCTGAGCCGCTGCCAGGTGGGGTGAGGTCTTCACGTCTTACAAGCTATGTGAACGACATAGCTGTAAGAAACAAGACAAGACTCTTCACCTAGGAACTGCAGGTGACCTTAGTACTTGTCTGTGAACTGTGTTTCTTAGTTTTCACTTATTATTTCTTTTAATATATGCAGTAGCATCTCTCCATTGTTGTAAGGTCCTGAAGAAAGCAAGGACACTTTTGTCGACATATTGCTGAAACATGTCGACCTAGTTCCACCTCTAGACAGCACATTTCTTAAACTGTCTGAACATACGATTTTTAATATTGGCAGAGTGAGTATCACCTGAATAAAGTCTGTTCTATACTCCCTCATCCAATTTTATACACCTTTTTCTATATAATTTTCGCACATTATTTTTCTTGCACTGCACTCCTCCAGTCACACCGCACTCCACCACTTATTGGTCTTGAGAAGTGGTATACCATACTACTGCTCTTTCAGTAGAAGAGATCTATTCCACATCTTGGTCTCTTTCTGCTTGAAAAGAACACATCTATGTGGATGGTTTTGGAAGACTCCCAGATGATGAAGGACGGTTCCGAGTGGTGACTGATGGGTATCTCTGACCATCCACTAGGATGTCATTGAATACTGTTTCTATAGGTTAGTATAGGGGCTTTTTGTTGCCTGTTTGAGTTTTGCACACTACAAACCCTCTTCTCTTTCTCAGACCCTCTGGTACTCTTTTGTTGTTCTGTGTCCTTGGGGGCTGTTCCCAGAGATTGGTCGTTAAATATTCCCCCGGGTCCTACCCTACCGTTGTTTTGTTATTGATGTTCATTATACACATCAACTAAGTCGAGTGATGGCAAAGGTTGCTATGTTCCACCACTAAACACCGTCCCCTCCAACCCATCCCGACCAGCACCAGCTCAAAAAGAAGGGAAACAAGCAACACAGGAGAGAGAGGGGATGGGAGAGGGTGGATGAGAGAGAGAGAGCGAGGTTCTCTGTCCACAAGAGCAGGAGATAGTGGATTGTAGCAGGGAGGTTTGAAAGAAACTGGACACTGCCTGGGGAGCACAAGGCTTCCCCTTGCATAATCCGGTCAAACCGGTTCTGGGGCACACCAGCCCCAGACCCAGAGCGACCCTGGACAAAGGGAAAGGGGTGTAACCACCCCCTTCCTGGGTCCCACCCATAGGAGGGACCTAGCAGGTAATCCAGCCCCCCAGTTTGGTATAAGAGTGGGAGCAGTGCCAGCGCACATCAGATTATCCTGACTGAAACTTGTGAAACGAAACTCTGGACCCTTCGACATCCTACTCGACGTAGAAGACTGAAGAATCTCCCTTGTGGTCAAGGAGTGACCACCCTGTGCAAACAGGCACCATCCAGCGCGTCACCATTTGCTTTGTTGCAGTTCCTGCCGGAACTCGAGCAACAGAGTTCAACAAGACCCAGCGTTCCTGCCTTCTTACAGCCCGATCCACAGTCCCAGCGAATCTGAGACCCGTGGAGGCGACCTGAAGCGTGGGGCCGGCCATCTTGGAAAGACCACGACGTGCTGACCGTGCAGCTCCCGAGGCTCCCTTGAAGCTGTGCATTGGGGTTTGAGAAGCCCCAGCCCTGAGCAGCTTTTGCACCGAAGCTCACCCCTCTAACTCACGAGTGCTGCGTGGGGCCCTTCTGCATCTTTTGGCTCAACGCGTTGGTCCGGTTGCTTGCCCGTTGGCTAGCGGCCCCAGTACAGACGAACCTTTGATTTTGCCCTGCCAGTCCGGCTGCTTTGGATTGGCCCCCACTCCCCTGAAAAAGAGCACCCGCTCTGACCTTGCTGGTCCGAGTAGGAAGCGATCTTTGAATCCTGCGTGGGTTGCACTTGCCAAGGTTTGTTTGCTACAATCCGGATGCAGATACCGCCGACAGCGAGAGCCTTTGTTGGACAGCTCGTGATCCACTCCTGGACATCCTCGGTGCCCCAGAGTCCACATTGCAGCGGAGACAAGCTTCATGACAACCACCTGATTGCGCCCGACATTACCTGGTTCCTTCCTGGTTCCACCCTGGTCACTGCTGAGTGACCCAGACTCTGTCCCCTCTGCTTTCAGGTACTCTTCATCTTCGATCCACCCTTGGATCGCACCGGACACTTCTCTTCTGGCTGCCTGCAGCATCTTCATCTACAGGCTCCATAGATCTACACGACGAAAGCCGACACGACTTTGCACCTGTGCACCCGCTTCCTGTGGGTGAGGTAACACTTGAACGCCGGTGCTCCTGTATTGGTATACACCTCTAGCGTCTAAGTCTAAAGTTTTGTCCTTCTAGGTCAGTCGGAAGACTCTTAAAACAGTAACTCGATAACTTTTACGCACCATTGACTTTGCATTGGTGCATGTGTGTGCTTTCAGCGCTGCACCCGATTCCCGCGGGCTTTTCCCGACTTCAGCATTGTTAGTCCCGATTGGTCCCAGCGATTTCCCAGGCCCTAGGCCTGACCACTGTTCGATTAGTGATACTTATACCACTTTTTTAATATATGGTTTGCGTGGCCCCCCGGCCTCATCCATAATTGTGCAACTTTCATATGTTTAACTGTGCTTTTGTTTAAACGCTTGTGCCTCTGCACTCATAAAGAGTACAGAGGATTATTCTAGTAAAAAATACATATATTTGTATAATATATAACTTGTGTGGTGTCCTTTCATTTGATATTACAGGATTGCATATGGTAAAACAGCTGGCTTCACATGCCCTCTTGAGTTAAGCCTTTAAGGCTGCTTAGTCCATGCTACCCTTAGGATAGCTTGTCTATAAGATTGACTTACAACCATCACCATAAGGGATTGTTTGGACTGATACAAGGTGCCCCAGAATTGGAGACATCATATATCAGGCCAACTTCTCACAACCGCTAAGACGTTGATCTGAGGAATATGCATCTGTGTATTGCCTCTATGTTGGCCTCAGAACATTAGAAAAGGAAAGAGATCATGCCCTTGAGTTTTTTAGAACAATCATTTTACACTATCCTCTGCATGAAATGCTGTGGCCTGGCTGCACATGTTGGGCACTACATTTCCCAAAATTCTACTGAAGCGTCACTTGTTGATGGGGCGGTTGGCTCCACCCAGTCTCGCACCCCCCCTTAAGGAGGCAGGCACCGTGCCTGTCAGCCAATGGAGGTGGAAAATGGGCTGTCACGTGCCGCTGTCTGTCGCTTTTTTTGGGTTTGGGCAGCTAGGGCGAGTCTGACAGAGCGGAGCAGCAGGTGAGTGTGGATCCCTGGTTAATCGTGCGAGTGGATTATGGGGCTGTAACAGAAAATAGGTAAATGTGGGTATAACCATTAGAGGGCAGCGAGGGACCACAATGACGGAGCCACTATTTTGTGAAAGGGTGTGTGATTCTAGTACCTGTAATGGCATCTTGTGCAAATGTGCAAGAACTGCTGTTGTTGACTTGGATCCCTTTGCTGTGTTAATCCTCCGAAAGGCCTCCAGCAAGGGTAGTCGTTGCTTTTGTGTTAAATTAAATTTTTGGTAGGTAGATAAGGGAATGGGATCGTTATTTGCTCGAGGTACAGCGTCCCGCCTTCTCAGATACTTCGTGGTGTACCGATCGACCTATTTATCTCTTTACCCTCCAGCCCCCATATCTGCCCCTGTTATAAATCATATACGTTTATTGTTGTACATGCCCCAGGCGCGCGCACTCCTCCATTTGAATCCAGGGTAACCGCCTCCGTTCTCTGCGTGCTTCGTTTGGCAGATGGGAGGAGCGCCAGTCAATGGCGGACGACGGTCCCTGGTGTGGGCGTGGTCGGCCTCGCACGCGTTCGCTTTGTGTTGCTCGAGGAGCCCGCGCGCCCCACCCTCCATGCTGATTCCAGAACAACAAAGGGGGCGCGGGGCACTGGATGGAGCACGCGTGCGCGCGGCTCCGAGCAAGCCCGTCCCCTCGAATGCTATTCACGTGTTGGAGACGCGTGTGGACAATGGCACGCTTTGTGATTATGGGACGCTAATCACAACCCCGCCAAACCTAACGAGGAACCTAATAGCTAGCCATACAGGGTTGTGGAAATGTTGACCAAGGTACTAGTACCGTGGTCCTTTTTTAATACACAGCAATTCCAGAATCTACAATGCACGCAAGTTTGTCCAGATTACTGATGTTTCACAGGTTTAGTATATTCGCTGGCAGCACGCATCTCGGTGAGCGAAAAATGTCAGCATTTTCGCAGCATATTTTTTGACGATACTAGTATGCCCACGACCGCCTGCATGCTCTTGTGAGCTAGATTCCGAATCAATCTGCCCCTCATCATAGACACCATTGAGCATGGTTTCGCACATGCTTTGTCTGCACAAAGTAGTCTTCGTGCGCTGTTATTGATAAGGGAGAATAAATACCCTTTCGGCTTGTTCCGGTCATCCCTCACCCCCTGTCGGGTTCATATATGCCCTGTCCAGGACTGTTTAAAGGAGCCAAGTTAACTGGCTGAACGTCCGTACTTGTTGTTTGACCACTGTTAGTCCACTGCCTCCCTTTAGCCAAAGGCAGGGAAACACTTGAAATTGGGGCGTTTGACGGCAGCAGTTTAATGGACAAATCACTGAAAACCCTCTTTATTACTGTTGGCCATTGAACAACCGAAGTGAATGGGGCACAATTGCAAGCGTTAGTGTAAACTAGTGCGAGTCCGGACCACAACGCTGCTCCATGTCTTCAACGCTTCCTCCCTGGAATCGGAGGGTGTTCATATTACCAAACATACGGTCATCGAACTCCTTTTGATTGTGGTTCCGCAGATGAATATTATTTAGGGAGAGGTAGTCGTAACATTGTCAAAAGGGATGGCGGGTGTTCTAAAACGTTCTTGGATCGACTTTGTTTTGCACCCATGCCTCAGCCCTACAACAGCTTCACAATACAACTAGATTGCGCAACTCGCCAGCACGCTGCGTTGTTTGGGTTTGGAAAGCATCACCCCGCCTTCCTAGCACTGAAGATCAAAGTACTGGGCTCGATTGGAGAAAACATCAGAGCCGAGAATATTAATCAAAATCACGTCTTCAGCGGTTTCTTGAAGTTTAGAGATGGTAGCCACAGGTAGAAAGCATAGGGTCTTTAAATTACGAGCTGCCAAGAAGGAAAAGGAGCGGCCGCCGTGGTTGTGTAGTGGTTGCGGGGGACCGAGGCAAATGAGGTCGGGTGAATAGGACCTGGAGGATTGGTAAGGGATGTTGCTTTAGTGCTGGGAAAACGTTTTACTCATGGAATCCATTAATTAGAGGTTAAAGATGTGGCTACAAAAGAGGGTAGAGTGTGTGTTGTGTGTCTGTGTGTGCGTGCATGTATGTGCACTCATGTGTGTGCCTGCGTGTGTGTCTCTGTGTGTGCGCTTGTGTGTGTGTGTGCGCCTGCATGTGTCTCTCTGTGTGAGCGCTCGTGTGTGTGTGTGTGTCTCTCTGTGTGTGTATGTGTGCGTGTGAAAAGCGAAAGCAGGGGGAGGTGTGGCTGTGTGTGTTGGAGCTTCCCAGGAGACAGGAGATGTGCACGCACGCGCGCGGCCCACTCCGATCCGATTATGCGCGTGGCCATCTCCTGTATCCTGGGAAGCTGAGCCGGTGACAATAGGTCTCTGGCGAGACCACGCTTTCGCGCAGTAATCGCCACGAGACCTAAAAAACAACATATCGTTGAACTGCAACTCCCATGAACATTAGGAGTAACCATGGTCTCCAGCAGTTCAATCACATTGCATTCCGCTAGTCCATACAGCAAAGCCGGTGTGGTAGTCCTTACTCTTTCTTCCCTGCTGCCCCGTCAGTTAAGTCCCTTCACTCCTTTCCTGGGATAATTTGGGGATTTGCTTGATGGGTTACTGTGTTTGATTGTGGGATTTGTACCGCTCTGCAAGCCTGAATCATTAACCCTCTGCGAGAGCAGCACACTCTGTGGTTCCTTCGCTTCACTTCTCTGCACAGGAGACTTTCTGCTCGAGCATGTTCCTTTTTTGGTACTGCTCAGGTGCGCTAGGTGGCTCTGTTTCGCGCCTCCAAAGCATCTCTTCGCACCACAGAGCTGCTAGGAGTGCCCCAGTAGTTGCATTTGTGCAGAGAGAGTAGAGGGGCCTCCCGCTCGTGCTCGGACCTCCCTCCCAACCCTTGCCTGACAATGCAAAGCCTTTTTTGCAGATTTTTAATCTCACACATTGCTGTTTCTCTGGCTCCCCTTTTCACTGGCAGGTGGTGATTTGATATTTAGATCATTGGCGAGGGGGTTGTGTCCCTTAACTTTATTCTAGTGTATTTGTATCTATTTTCTGGTGCTCTTACCGTCCTTAACATTGCAGTCCCAGCTGGACCACGATTATGCGCGCTTTTTTTCCTCAGAGGACGAAGAGCCCTCCAACAGCCTATTCCTGCAGGGGTGGACAAGCTCCTCTCCAAGGCCATTGCCCAGACGCTGCCCCCCCTGCAGGAAAGCGTTGATAAACTGTCCGCCCAGGTCTTCAAGGGCACGGGGATCCTGTAGGATGGGGGGGCTGGGCTTAGTGGGGTGAACCCGGTTCACTCAGTAAGGCAAATAAGTGTGATACTGGGCACCTTGAGGACTTCAGCCGGCTGACTGAAGTCTTTCACAAGAGTGCGCAGATGCTTAGAGAATCACCCTATCTGGAGGAAGACATACCCGACGATGAGGTCGCCACAGATTTCGACCCCGAAGAGGGGTTCCCCGACATGAGGGAGTGTAAATTTGACGAGGAAGAGGGCTCCAGGCGTGGGTCCCTTGCTCACTTTGCCACTAGATTCAAGTTAGCCTGGCTGATGACGGCTGATTAGCCGGAATCCGGTCCCATGTTGCTTGTTTCCGGTCCAGGGAAGACATGGCTTGGCATTTCGGGCCGGACTTCTCCCATGAGGCACAGGGTCAGACTGATTTGCATATGGCCATGTCTGAACTGGGGTGGTTTGAGTGAGCTAAAGAATGATGATGGATTAAACCCAGATCAGTTGACTGGGGGCGAGTGCTTGCAATGTTCAACACTCCGTCCATCATTCCCTTTGGTTTTGCTTTGTTCACCCTAAGTTGGCAGGGTATGCCCAGACGTGGGTCCCTTGCTCACTTTGCTACTGGATTCAAGCTGGCCTGGCTGATGATGGCTGATTAGCCAGAAACCGGTCCCAGGATGCTTGTTTGCGGTCCAGGGAAGACATGGCTTGGCAGTTCAGACTGGACTGTTCCCGTGAGACACAGGGTCAGACTGATTTGAATATGGCCATGTCTGAACTGGGGTGGTGGAGTGAGCTAAAGAATGATGATGGATTAAACCACGATCTGTTGACTGGGGGTGAGTGCTTGCAATGTTCAACACTCCGTCCATCATCCCCTTTGGTTTTGCTCTGATATGTACAGCAGCAGCAGGTATCTACAGTTTATGTGGAGATGCTGCAGTGCCCTGCGTCCCAAGAACTGTTTGCCCCCCCTGCTCTGTTATTTCTGGGATTGCGTTGCGGCGTCTACCCCCTCCCCTGGTAGCAATAAATAATTTTGGAAAGGTTGCCAAATAGCTATTGGGCGTGCAGCTGGTGGTTGCAGTTGTGCCTACATTGTGCTTGTGGGGTTGCAGTATGTCATACTACGTAACCAACCCTGCAATGTGGGGGCCCGTTTACTACCCCATCGCAGGGCAATGTCACGCTTCGCAAGAAATATCGCTATGGTGACAAATCGTCGTTTAGATTTAGGGAGGTTATGTGTATATCCCATTAGTGCCATAAGGGGTGAGGGAGTGACTACCATTAGGACCATACGTGAAAGTTCCGGATGAACTGTCTGCCAATAGGTCACTATCTTGGAGCATGTCCAAGTAATGTGTGCAAAATCGGCATCCTGGGTGCCACATCTCAGACATGTGCTGGGATGAAAGGGATCTATGCCGTGCATTTTACTGGGTGATACAGGAATTTGAAATGAATCAAATTGTGCTGATAGTTGGGGCTTGCCCTCCAGATCTGAGTGAAGCACCAATTCCATTGCATATCCGTGATTGCGTGACCAAGGTCACATTCCCAGGCCGCTCTCGCCCCCGCGTCCTGACTAGGGAGCATGGAAATCACTGCCTTGTACATCTTGGCCACGAGGTGACTCCCATCTACATTTTTTATAACCCCTGTCAGTAATGCAAAATCTGGTGGTTCTAATGGGTAGCAGGAGAGGCTTGATCTTAGTGCTCTCGGCAGGCTTAATAGCACAAAATGGTCCATCACCGTGGCGTCACGGAAACGGGGATCCTCAGTGCGCGAAAACACATGACCCTTAGGGAAAAGATCACAATCTGTTGCTGCAGGACGACTGGTTGGCACGTCTCGACCTCAAGGATGCATACTTGTCTGTCCCCATCTCCCTCCCAAACCCCACTGCAGGTTTTCCAATTCAAGTGGAGGGAGCAGGTCTTCAAATTGCGGCCCTCCTGTTCGGCCTGTCATCAACACCCTGGTCAGCCTTTATTGAAGGAGTTGAGAACATTTGTTGCTACCTCCAGTGGCCCCGACAAGGCTCAAGGCTCCTTAAAACTGGTTTTTTGCCCGTTTTTTGGCAGGGCCGGACGTCATCGGGGGTGGTCGTTTGGCCGAGGTTACCAGCAAGGCTCCCAGTGAGGTTACAATTCGCAGCGTGGGAAATATCAAGACTCCAATTCTTGCGCCAATTTCTATCCCACACGTGGATCCCGCAACTATAACAAAAAAGGCCGCCATGGAGGTAACCAAGGAGGTCAACGTGATGTTGCTATTTCAGGTGAGCCTAATTCCTTTTTCAGTGGTTCAATTGGGGGTCCTAATCCAGTATTTTCTTGACAAATGGCAAGAGATCTCGCAGGATGCGTGGATCCTGGATTCGGTGAAGGGTTACAACATAGAGTTATTTCATCCCCCCTCTCAACATCTTCCTCCTCGTCCAATGCTTTTTTCCCTTCAAGATCAGAAGTTCATTTCCAGTGAGATAGAGTCTCTGCTTAAAAAAGGGGCCATAGTGCAGACGTCTCGTCATCCTCAGTGCTATGTCAGCAACGACTTCCTAGTGCAGAAGAAGGGGGGTGGATCCAGGCTTGTTTTGAATCTCAAGAAATTCAATGGATGGGTTGTATATCGTCACTTCAAGATGGAGTGGATCCATCTTCTTTGCGATCTTGTTCAAGAAGGGGACTGGATGGTCCGCCTGGATCTGAAAGATGCCTATCTGTCAGTGCCCATTTAGGGACCACATCAACGCTTTCTTCAATTCCAATGGCAGGGAATCTGGTACGAGTAACCAGTCCTCCCTTTCGGCCTCTCGTCAGCACCTTGGTGCTTCACAAAGCTTCTGAGGCCGGTCATCGTAGCTCTTCGAGCCCTGGACGTTCGCCTCATAATTTATCTGGACAACATCCTCATTATGAGCCAATGTCCTAGCCTGCTAATGCAGCATCTTGCCTGGACCATAGATCTCTTGCAGAATCTGGGTTTCTTGGTCAACCCTTAGAAGTCAGTCTTGACTCCAGCTCAGTCTATCGAGTTCCTGGGCTTTCTGGTCAACTCCATCTTTTGTCAACTCCTCTTGCCCACTCAGAAAATCAGATCAATCAAGAGAGAGTTGAGGTTGATTTTGAACAAGCAGACTGTGTCCTTGAGGTCTGTAGCCCGGGTCGTCGGGTTGTTAGCGTCTTCTATACAAGCGATCTTCCCGGGTCCCCTTTATTACCGAGCACTTCAACGGCTCAAGATTCAACATCTCCAGAAAGGCCTCAAGTATTCCGATCAGATCCCACTCTCAGAGGAGGCGAGGTGGGAGATGTGTGGAGGCTCGAACATATAGAGTTGTGGAACGATCGAGCCCTATTCGGCACCACTCCGGAGGTGGTGATCGAGCCCGATGCCAGTCAGTGGGGTTGGGAAGCCGGTGCGGTCCATTATCCACGGGCGGTTGTTGGTCTCCAGAAGAATTAGATCTCCACATCAATTGCCTGGAGCTTCTTGCGGGCTGCTTTGCAATTCGGTGCCTCTCGCCCCGTCAGACAATTTGTTGCATTCTTCTCTGCATGTACAACGTGTCTGCGGTTCGTTATGTGAACAAGTTGGGCGGAACCCGGTCCCGACTTCTAGCGAAAATTGCAAAGAAATTTTGGCACTTTTGCCTTCGGAACAAATTGTTTGTAGTGGCAGAGTATCTTCCAGGGTGCAGCAACCAGGTTGCTGATTGGAATTCCCGACATCTTCGGGATTTCAGCGATTGGAGGCTTCACCCTCAAGTGTTTCGATTGTTGACCAAGATTTGGGGTCCTTGCCAGATCGATCTGTTTGCCTCCAGACGCAATAAACAGATTCCAGCATTCTTCAGTTAGCGCCCAGATCCGGAAGCTCTGGCCACGGATACTTTTCTGCAGGTATGGCCTCCAGCTCTTTGTTATGCATTTCCTCCATTTGTGATGATTCCGAGGGTCCTGGCCCGGGCCAAATGTTATTGATCGGAGCTGATTCTGATCACTCCTATCTGGAGGGCTCAAGCGTGGTTCCCGGTACTTCTGGAAATGTTATGTGCGATCCCGGTCCTTCTTCCCCAGAGGTGGAATCTGTTGTTGGACCCTCTCCAATCTCTGAATCCGCTGGTAACATCAGGTCAACTCGTACTGGTAGCCTGGTGAATTTCGGGGATCGCTGGAAAGTCCCAGGCCTTTCGAGAGATGCTACCAGATTTATCAGCGAAGCTTGGTCACCCAACACCCACAAACGTTATGCTACAGCATGGAAACGTTGGTGTGATTGGTGCTCTCAACGGGAGGTGGATCCCACTTCAGCAGATGTCTCCCTGGCAGTGGACTTCCTTGCGTCCTTAGCCGCTTTCGGCCTTGCTTATCGCACTGTTAACAATTTCCGATCAGCCATCTCGGCGGGTCACGTGTCCATCGATGGCAAACTTCTTGGTGAACATCCATTGTTGTGTAAATTACTTAGAGGTATCCGGTTGGTAAAACCTCCCTGCTCTAAATATTCAGAGCTTTGGGATGTATCCCTTGTCTTACATCTCTTGGATTCCTGGCCTGTAAATCAGTCCTTGTCTCGTAAGCAACTTTCTGCCAAACTCGCTATGCTACTTTGTCTAGTATCCTGTAAACGCGTTTCTGATATTCGCGCTCTTGATCTGGCGGGTCGCAGATTCTCTCCAGAAGGTGTTAGTTTTTTGATCACAAGACGCACTAAATGTAACACCTCTTCCGTCACTTATCCTGCATTTCCTGACAATCCAAAATTGTGAGTGGTACAATGTATCCGAGATTACGAGGGGAGTACTGCAGGTTTTCGTCAAGATTTGGCGGGTCGATTGTTGATTGCTTTGCAAAAACCTTTTCGCCCAGTGACCCCAGCTACACTAGCAAGATGGGTGCGTTGGCTCATGGGCGAAGCAGGTATTGAAGTTTCTAGATTTGGTGCTCATTCTTGTGAGAAGTTAGCCTGGTATATGATGTCCACTATTCTAGTGGGCACCCTGCACCAGTCTAAATGACCCTTATGATGGTGGTTGTAAAGTCAACCTTATAGATCAGCTATCATAGTGGTAGCATGGGCCAGCAGTCTTAGGCTAAAACTTCAGAGAACATGTGAAGCAAGCTGTTTTACCAATTATAATCCCTTGAATACCAAATGAAAGGACACCACACAAGGTATATATAAAATATATATGTATTTATTACTAACACAACCCCTCTGAACTCTTTATGAGGTCAGAGATCAAGATACATTACAAGTTACTCATTAAGCATACTTTAAGTTGCACAGATACAATTCTGCCCTAGGGGCCTCGAGAACCATATACTAAGTAAGTGGTATAAGAACCACTTCAGGAATGGTGAGTAGGCCTAGCGCCTAGGGAATCGCTGCGGCCACACTGGACAACCAAAGGATTGGAAGTAGGAGGCCCACGGGAGTCGCGTGCAGTGTCTAAACACAGTCACAGGTTACCATAGAGTTATAATGGGAACGTAAAAGTTACAAAGTAGTTGATTAAGGACACTTCCGGATGGACACTTTGAGAGTCAACACCCACGGGAGCACCGGAGTACTCGAGTTACCTCACCCAGGGAAGCCGGGTGCATAGGTGTTCTTTCGTGTCTGGTTTTGTTGCTGTTTCCTATGAAGAGCTGCAAAGAAGTGCTGCAGGCGACCAGGAGAAAAGTGTCTGGGTGGATCCACGGGTGGATCGGAGATGAGAAGAATGTGAAAGCAGAAGGGACAGAGTCTGGGTCATTAGCCAGTGACCAGGAAGGAACCAGGAAGGAACCAAGCGATGTTGAGTGTTTCAGGTGAGGAAGGTGAAGCTTGTCTCTGCAGCCACGAGGACCAGGAGGCATCGACGACAACCAGGAGCTGTATTCGAGCTGTCCAATGAAGGATCTAGTGGACTGCGGTGTCGGTATCCGGATTGAACCCAACAAGTCTTGGCAAACGCAAATCCATGCAGGAAAGAAAGATTGGCTTCAGGTCAGACCAGCAAGTACTGGGGAGCTTCTCCTTTGCAGTGATGCTGGAGCAAGCCCAGAGCAACCAGGCAAGTGGTACAGTTTCAAAAGAAAGTCTTCGGAGGGCTAACTAGCCAACGGGCTAGCAACCGGGAAGATGTGTCAAGCTGAAATGCAAGAGCAGGCCCCACGCGGCACTTGTGGAGTGTGGAGGCCTGAGCTTCAGTGAAAATGGCGCTCGGGTCTGGGGCTTCTAAAACCCCAATGCACAACTTCAAGGGTACCTTGGTCGTTGCACTATTAGCAAAGTGCAGGTAGTCCAGGGTGTCCGGTCCCACGTCTCTCGTGTCCTCTACGGGTCTCAACTTTGCTGTGGATGTGGATCGGAGTCGGAGAAGTCTGGAAGCCTAGTTCCTGAGTCGCTGAGTCTTCGGGTTCCGGCGGGAGTGTCGACAAAGCAAACTGGCAAGTTACTGGTAGTGCCTGTTTGGACAGGGTGGTCACTCCTTGACCACAAGGGAGATGTCTTCAGTCTTCTAGTCGGTATAGAACGTCGAAGGTCCAAGAGTTTCATTTCAGAGTTTCAGTCCAGGATAATCTAATGTCTCTAGACACAGCTCCTATCTTTATACTGATTTTAGGGGCTGGATTACCTGCTAGGTCCCTCCTATGGGTGGACCCTGAGAAGGGGGTGGTTACACCCCTTTCCCTTTGTCCAGTTTCACACCAGAGCGGAGCTGGAGTGCCCCAGCAACTGGTTTGAACCGGGCTATGCATGGAGCACCTTGTGTGCCACAGGCAGTGTCTGGAAAAGCCTCTTTCCATTGAACCTACCTTGCCCCAATACACTACAGGCTGTCTGGGTCCCTCGACAGGAAACCTATTGTCCAGGCCTCCCTTGCCGGAGTTTCGTCCAGCTGCAGGAGTTCAGACTCGTGTCTTTGGCAGCAGCATCCATTTTGTGATGCTGAGGCTCTGTTTAACTTTAACCGTGTACAGCAGTCTTCTCCCTCTAGAAGGGTGGAATGCTACCCCCACCACCAGGACTGGCGGGGGGGGGGGGGGGGGAGGGTAGTATTCCAAAGTGTTTGACACCTTACACAACATGTTTTGATAAAGCCAAACCAAAGTTAGCATTAACCGCGAGGATTATAATGCACTTAAGAGTATATGGTATGGCTATATCACAGAACAACTATAAGGACATGGTTCTGAAAGCTGCAAAAGGGCTCCGCTCATGCTAGAGCACCCTCTCACATAAAACCAAGCACTCTGCCTTCAGGATTGTCAAGGCCTGCCAAAGGAGTGACTTATAGGTATATATGTGTCTATATACAAGGGTAGATATAGGTATACTACCACCTTGCCCAAGCTGAGTGATCAGCCTGTGGTGTCAGTTTGGATGGCCAGCCAGGGGTGGCATAATACATGCTGCAGCCCCTGGTGGGCCTTGGATGCAGCTGTGCCCTGGGTACCTATGGTACTCTATACAGGGGCTCACATAGGTGACCCAATCCCCAATTAGGTATGTACCTAAAGTACATGGAGTCCATTTTACAGAGAGAGCAGACAGCCTGGGGCCCTGAATAGCAGGATTCCAGGCCAACTAAATCACAAACCAGCTAAACACTAGATAAAAAGTTGGGGTAACCATATAGTCAGATATCCGCCTTCCTACAATTCTGCTCGTGGAGCCATGGCATCCAAAGCCTTTTCTGTGGGAGTCAGTTTATTGGACATTATGAAGGCAGCTGATTGGTCCTCTGACTCTACATTTAAAACGTTTTATTACAAACCTATTGTTAATGTTGCATTTGTTGTGGTGGCTCAGCTTTGAACAAGCATAATCAGAGCCTCCGGTCCTGACATAGAATTCAAAATTTGTGAACATTTGTGACAAGAATTTTCAATTCTATTAAGGACACGGAGGCGAGGGTTATCCCACCCATAATTCAGTACTGAAATGTCTGATTCGGAATGTTTATATACTGCACTGTATATTTCTGCTCTTTTTTACCCTTCCCTTCTGATTTATCTCCTTTTGGGGATCTGGTATTGCGGCTTTATCTTTCAATTTCAGGTTCTGACCTCAAGTAACCTTTGGTGTCGTTCACCTTTACGGAGACTCTTCGTGGCCTCACGTAGGATGCTGTTTCATTGAAGATGACTTCATGTTTTCGTTGCTGCCCGTTGGCCGGTGGATTTCCTTCTGAAGAATGGATTCTTCTTTACTGTGGTTCCAGATATTAGACTGTGTTTATTATTGTTTGGACTTAACTGTTATTTCACACAAAGAAAGAGGATGAACTATTCTCTTATGCTCCTTATATAGGGGTCTACTCTATGGTTACCATGTGATACCCTCTAGGGTTTATGGGCATTGTAGTATGTATTTTGTTTTCACTTTTCTAATAGGCTGCTGAGAATTTTCAGTAAAGAAAATTGAGAAGCATAATCCTCGCCTCCGTGTCCTTAATAGAATTGAAAATTCTTGTCACGAATGTTTGCACATTTTTAATTCTTTATTTACTGAATGTTGGATACAATGGTAAGAACCGTTTAAGGGAGAGTCTTTAACATTTTACCCATATTATCTTAGGTTCGGAGTCGAAAATGGAATAAGGTCCCACGGGCTTAACTTCCTTCAGTGAAGAAGAGGAAAGACTATGACATCACCTATAATATATGGACTATTGGACTGTTATGTGATTTGACTGTTGGTTGCTATGGTTACTCCTAGTGTTCATGGGAGTTGTAGTTCAAGGATGTTTTTTTTTTACTTCGACTTTGTTAGAAGTAACATTGGAAGTACATCATATGCTTGATCACAAAGTTATCTTCACATAGTAGTGGTACAAAACAGCCAAGCCAACACATGTTTCGCGAAATGAATTCGCTTTTTCAGGGCTATTGATAAGAAGACAAACCACTTATTAGCACCCAAAAGATACAAAGTACTTTTTTTTAGAAAAAAAAGTAGTCAACTGAGCTTCCCACATACAAGAAAACATGTGTCATAGATACATCGCCTGTGATATTTTACATCTGTGGTAACCACATTTTATGCCAGTTTTAACATAGGAAAAAAGAATAAGAGTAACATAAGAACTAGTATAGTTAAAAAACAAAAAGAACAAACAAGAAATGTTACAATTTAAGTTACATTCTATGTATATTCTTCTCTAAAGAAATTGGAGCAAGCGTATATGATAACACTTGGTATCTCTCAGTGTAAAAAAAACAGCATAAACCGCATAAAAACAGTATAAAATCTAATGAAATTGTTGCACCCTTTGTTATTACAGTCTAGTGTTCTTATTGAGTATAGAACCGGATGATCCCTAGGGCATGGCAGTATCTATTCCACATCAACAGAGGTAAATATAATCTAAAGTATATAGTCCTAAGTATATAACAAGCACTGGCGTTGCCAATAGGTTTCGCATTTGGAAAGTTGGAGCTATTGGTTTTGTAAATGGCATTTTATATTTATATATCGTTATTGGCATTGTCAATAACAATATATAAATATAAAATGTCATTTACAAAACCAATAGCTCCAACTTTCCAAATGTGAAACCTATTGGCAACGCCAGTGCTTGTTTCTGTATAATGGAGCTGTGGAACACACCTCATCACAGATTACCAGATGACTTAGTGTCATCAGGGACACCATGTTCCAGTCATGCTTTCTTCCCCTTTACAAGACCTTTTCTTCAGGGGTTAGCCTTATTGTCAACTTGAAATAAACTCAAACGACAACTCTTAACCCCCCCCCCGTCATTTTTGGGTGAAAAGTGGTGCTCTTGATGGCATGGCATCAAAAACTCACTGTTAGGTGTGCAAGTAGTTCATTTGGTCCTACTTAGCTCCCTCTTTTGCATTCTAGACATTTTTCACATGCGAAGTCGATAGTACACGTCCCAGAGTTAAAAGGGAAAAACGCAAGGATGAGTCAGCCATTCGTCTGACCTGGGACAGATGTACTTTTCACTCGCTCTCGAAACCTACCTTGTATGTAGGTAGCGCTTAAAAACTGGCGTTTGGTGAACTGCATTGCCCGACCCTGTACTGCCTCTCATGGAATATGAGGGGCAGGGATCGGGGCAGAGTTTGCTTAAGATCACACAGTTTGATCAAGAGGAGCGAAGTCCTTGGTTTCACAGTGGAGAGTTGCGATAGTTGTAGGAGCGCGGTGGCAGGTGTAGGGTTGCGTCCTTGTGTTCTGCGGGCACAACGTGGGGTGGCTGAGTTTTAGAAACCGAACAGGGCAAGCCCCAAAAAAAGAGGGGGGCTAACCAAGTTAAGTAGTATGAATGATAGTGACATAATGGCGCGTGACAACGCACGTGGCATCACAACCCATGACCTCGCAGGAAGTGGTAGCACAAGAAGTGATATCCGATCTTAAGACCTCACACACATGTTTTGCAGGTCTATCCTGAGTACATTTGAGCGCATTACATTATTTGACAAATGAGATTTTGCGATGGAGTTGTGCCAAAAAACTGACATGGGCCTCAACTTATACATTTTATTAAAACTCTGCTAGAAAGAAATTGGCAACAAGTAGCAAGTGGCAGTATATCTGTTCTGTTTAATTGGTTGCAAAGTCTGCATTTTAAAATATATTATGGGGCTAAGACATCTGCTGCATAGATCTATGTGCTCAGTAAATCTCAAGGAATAGTAATAACGGTAAGCTAATTTGTAGGTTCATGCACTTGCTGTAGAGATCTTTTTTTTGCCAAGTCCCAGTGTTGAATCAAAGAAGCACAGAAGGTTAATATGTCTCCTGTAAAGCACTTTATGTGACACACACATGATGCATTTCTTTTTATGTAGATGGGTAAGTGGGTCACTGCTTTTAACACCAAGATCCTTTGTTACTTGCAGTTTGTACATTGTAATCCTTCTAATACAGTGATCTATGAAAGACGTGGCTCCTACTCCTTTTAACCCTTACTGTCTTATGTTATTTATCCTGTAAATTAACTTACACACGTTAAGATTTATTGTCAACGTACGTTTGTGTGTGATGTAAAGCGCTTAGACCCTCTGGATTGGGATGAGTAGCGCTATAAAAAGAATAGTGGTATTTAAATTGTAATTTGTGTAAATACTGGGACAGGCCAACACATCTGGCATTCTTGCAATGCATACATTCAGTTTTTTATATATAGGGATCGAACAAAGTCAAAACTATGGCCTCTCTTAAGGACCTGTGAAGTAATAGTTAGATGTGTGGCTTTGTTTCCCCTCCGTTGCATTTGCAGCTAGGTGTGAGGTTCCAGGTAGCTCCCAGCCAGGATACACAATCAAAAAGAGGCCTGGCCTTTGTTTTGGGCTCAACTGGAGTTCAAAATAACAAAGTCCTACCCCCACCTGCGTATTTCTGCTTGGAGCTAAAACAGACACGGAGCAGGTGCTGCTGAATGCATCCTGGTGTCTGAGTATTTGACAGGGACCAGTTCAGCATATTCCTGTGGGGCCCACCTTATTGGTGGGGGAGGCGGCGTCCACCCTGTGAGAAGAGTGGGTGGACTCGGTGTACCCCGTGACTTGTGCCCTTCCGGTGAGTAAAGCCTTAATTGCATTGGAGTAACAATAGCGCATTTATACAGCATTTAGTTCCCCGACTACAGTCCATATAAACACATTAATCTAGTTTTATTACTGTAAGGGATGTTTGTCATTTTGCCTTGTTACCACATTCCATCGTGCCCTTGGGGGTGCACAGGCGCCTGACAGCAGTGGATGCGACAGCCCTCCGAGGGCTACACTGAGAGGTCTCTCTTCCACCCCTATATGAAAAACCTATATTTTTTGTCAAATGTCGTCCATGTGCGAACGTTCATGTCCTATAGACTCGGCGAGTTCTGAAGCTTATAAGGAGGCTTATTTCCACACAGATGCGCCTCCTCTCCCCCCACGTTAGTGTCGACGTTTCTCTCCAACATCACCATTGTGTCTGAAATGCGTCGCATCTTGTCACGCTAACCCCAAATCAAAGAAAGCACAACGTTTACACTTGTGCATCTTGCACAACACCGGCGTTTCGCAGTCATTAAGAGCCGGGTGTTGTGAAAAGTAGCACGTTCACGTTACTGTGGTTGAGGCTGTCCCACCTTTTCTTCCTTCCGAGGTTGATGACATTGCCATGTGGTGTTTGATAATTTGTAAAAACGAATACTAAATAGGCAGGTGGTGTTACATAAACATGTTTTCTTCTTAAATGGCAAAAGATAAGGTCGTTTGTAGAAGCACTTTCACTGTTATGTTCACACAATGAGTGGATAAAAAGGTTGCATCCGTCTGCAGCAGGCATATGAACCTAACAAGTCTCAGATCCAACTGGCAAGCAGCTAGGAAGACGATGACAGTGCTGTTTAAAGCGCAATGCGCTTGGAGAGTGTATGCTGGCAAATGGCCGGAGGGAAGCCGGATGGGGGCGGGAGAGCCTGGTGGGGGGGCGGGAATGTGAGCGAGGGGAGACTAGGCGAGTTCTGAAGCTTATAAGGAGGCTTATTTCCACACAGATGCGCCTCCTCTCCCCACCATGTTAGTGTCGACGTTTCTCTCCAACATCACCATTGTGTCTGAAATGCGTCGCATCTTGTCACGCTAACCCCAAATCAAAGAAAGCACAAAGTTTACACTCGTGCATCTTGCACAACACCGGCGTTTCGCAGTCATTAAGAGCCGGGTGTTGTGAAAAGTAGCACGTTCACGTTACTGTGGTTGAGGCTGTCCCAACTTTTCATCCTTCCGAGGTTGATGACATTGCCATGTGGTGTTTGATAATTTGTAAAAACGAATACTAAATAGGCAGGTGGTGTTACATAAAC
This sequence comes from Lissotriton vulgaris, assembly GCF_964263255.1. Lineage (NCBI taxonomy): Eukaryota > Metazoa > Chordata > Amphibia > Caudata > Salamandridae > Lissotriton > Lissotriton vulgaris. Next base: position 27,394 of record NW_028253729.1, on the reverse strand, counting down.
ATGTTTTCTTCTTAAATGGCAAAAGATAAGGTCTAGGAAGACGATGACAGTGCTGTTTAAAGCACGATGCGCTTGGGGAGTGTATGCTGGCAAATGGCCGGAGGGAAGCCGGATGGGGGCGGGAGAGCCTGGTGTGGGCAGGCGGATTAGGGAGATGCTCGTGCTTGTGTGGTCACGTGACCCGCTTTTGTGGTCATGTGACCTCACATGCACTGTAAAGAAACCTCAGTGGTTTCACTAGTCGATCAAGCCCTTGAATTTTCGCCTATTCCATTCGCAAGCGAATGGTAATAGGCGAAACCTAAAAAATATATATACCTTCAGAATTGCAGTTCCACCATGCTAATATTCTTCTCAAATCTTGATAAAAGGATCCCAGATTCATCCTGGCAATATGTATTGTATAATATAAACTTCCAATATCTATATAAAAGATGATATGATATATGATATATATATAACATGATAATAATCAGCAGTGGCACTCTGTAGGTATAAATGGCAAGCGGAGATCCATATGCAAAATTTAACTGAAAAAATCTAACAGAAACATCTAATCAGTATTGATCTACAACGCCGGTACTCCAGAGTTAAACAAAGCACCCCATTTAGAACCAAGGCAACCGCAAACAAACACTCGTCAAAGTGTGAAACCCTAGTGCATCAGGATCAAAAATAGTATAATTACAAATGGCCCAAATGTTTGCAAAATTCAAGAAAGCCAAACAGGAAAGCTAAGGCAGAAGTACTTAGTCTAAATCTAAATGTAGCCTCTCAGAAACATGCCTAGAGTGAATCCCACCACAGCAGCTACAAAGCACAGCCCCACAGTACACTTACCAGGAAAACTGGCTGTAGCCTCCCATCGATATGAACACCAGCCAGTTACTGAGTTTAACCGCAAAAAGACCCCTATTTATAGTCCCAGGTAGTCTCAATTGGTCTAACCGTTAAGTACTAACTGCCAATTAAATTTGAATTTCAAAATGCTCATGGCGAAGAGCACCAGATCGTCTGTTTCACGATGCCAAACAGAAAAGATCGCAACAACGAAATAAGTACAGAGAAATGGAAATGTACCTGATGTACAAAAGACTGAGATGAAAAGGAAATATATTAAGAAAATATGTCTCAAAACCTGGTCACATCTAATCCAAATATGACGGTAAATTTAAGTGAGCTATCCCAGCTCGCCCTTGGTAATTATGATTCTAGAAGATAAAGTAGTTATGGTATGTTATGTTATAGATGGTTTTGTAGTACGCTCAAACACTCAAGAGTGTCCTGGCGCATGCACATACAGTAGGACAGTAGGCAGAGGAAAAGGAAAGTTACTCAGTCATTTTAAAAAGGTGAGTTTTAAGTGATTTTTAAAAAAACTTGAAGTCCTGAATAGCCCGAAGCTTCAAGGGGAGGGCTTTCCATGCAGCGGCAGCTTTCACAGAGATAGATTGTCCGCCTAAGCGCACCCGTCGAAACTGTGGGATGACTAGCCGGCATTGAATAGCCGAATGGTGGGGGCGGTTAGGCGTATACAGAGTGAAACACCTCCTCAAGTACAGTGGCCCTTGCCTGTGGATGGCTCTGAAAGCAAAAATAAGGGTCTTAAACAGCACCCGTTGAGCCACTGGGAGCCAGTGCAGACTATGAAGATGTTGCCGGACACTAGACCTCCTCGAGATGTTAAAGAGAAGTCTGGCCACAGCGTTCTGTATAATCTGGAGGCGCTTGATCAGATAGGCCGGAATGCCAATAAACAGGGCATTGGCGTAATCGAGGCGAGAGAGAATGAGGGCACGCGCCACCATTTCTTTGGCCTCCCTCGGAAGCAGAGGGAAAAATCTTCGGAGAGCTTTGAGGGTGCCAAAGCATGCACCGGTTAATTTCTTAATATGTTCGTCGAACTTTAAGTTTTCCCCGAACCCCACACCAAATTTTTGGCCGGATTTCCCACAGAATTAGGACGGGGCACATTGGGGGGGCCACAACGATTCTCTGAAGTTGGTAGGGAACTGTCCATAGAGGAGAATTTCCGATTTTTCTTCGTTGCACTTCAATTGGGCAAGTGCGAGCCAGCGGAAGACCGATGAAAGGCAGGTCTGAACAGATGAAGTATCCACATCCGAACCCGGCCAAGTAAATAGTAGCTGGGTGTCATCCACGTAGGCTATAATTTTTGCACCCAGTTCCTCAGCCAAGGAGATCAGGGGGGTCAGGTAAATGTTAAACAGCAGAGGGCTTAAAGTGGACCCCTGCGGCACCCCAGTGCAGAGTAACCAGGCCGAGTACGAATAGGGAGGCATCCACACCTGCTGAGTCCGATTGTCCAGGAACAATGTCAACCACTCCAAAGCAGGGCCGATGATGCTGATGGAAGAGAACCGAGTAAGAAGGAGCTGATGGGGCACCGTGTCGAAGGCGGCAGAGAGGTCCAACAAAATCAGGGCTGCTCTGCCACCTCCATCTAGGCACTCCCTGATGGCCTCGGACATTTGAACCAGAGCTGCTTCAGTGCTGTTAGCAGCATTAAACCCAGTTTAAGGGGGGTGCAAAGCATGTGATGCCTCCACAAAGGCATCCAGCTGACGAAATGCCACCTTCTCACAAACTTTTGCCAACACTGGCAGAAGAGAAATAGGTCGGTAATTAGATGGAACCAGTGGATCCAACCCCGATTTTTTTAAGAAGTGGCAAGAGTTTGGCCTGCTCCCAGGACGTAGGGACCGTAGCCGTCTGAAGGGAGCGATTGATGATCGCAGTAACCTCAGGGCTGACCACCTCTGCCACCCCTCCTAGTACACGAGCTGGACAGGGGTTGGTAGGAGACCCGGACTTCATGGATTTCAGAACCGCTAAGATGTCAACTTTAGCTGGCGGTGAAAATTCCTTAAACAAGTTAGCAGGGGGGCTGAGGGGTAGTGGAGATATCAAGGAAGCGTTCCACTGATTGGAAAAAGCAGTGCGCAGGCTATCTTAAATCCCAGCTATCTTATCAACAAAAAAGGACGACAGGTCCTCACACCACTGCTCCGAGGATGGCAATGTTGATTGCTCGGCACAGGGGGAAAGAAAGCTCTTAACAATAGCAAAAATGTCCTTGCTGTTGTTATTGACCTTAGTTATCCTACCCGCATAGTAGCTACTTTTGGCCATCCTGATGGCAGCATAATATTCCCTCTGGGCAGCGCGGAGCACCACCTTGGCCAGTGGACAATAAACACCCCTCCAGCAATGCTCCAGTTTTTTACAACCCAGTTTCATTTCTCTCAGAGCATGTGAAAACCAGGGCTTTGAGGGAGAGGAGCGCTTTTTAGTAATGGCAGCAGGCTTCTCGGAAGAACTAACCCAACGGCTAATCCAGGAGTTAAAACGCTGCACAGCCTCAGTTAGATCCGAGCCCAATGTTGGACGGCCCTGAAGTAAAGCATCAGAAAGAGCTGGGAGACTGATCTTCTGGGGACGGATGCCAAAGAAAGGGGCATAGGCGCAAGGCGGCTTCTCTAAGGACCAGGAAAACCTAATCAGAAGGTGATCGATCGGACAGAGTAACATATTCTGGGTCCGATAAGGATAAGTCAAAGTTGCAGCAGACTAAACCCAATAAGTGCCCCCCCCCCGAGTGTGTAGGCATCTTAACCCACTGAGTTAGCTGAGCTAAATTAAAGGAGTCAAGCAGACTTCTTGAGTCAGGGACTTCATGAGCGTCCAGGTGCGCGACCGGGATAACATGTGCAATTTATGCAAGAGCCTCCCTCCCCCAACTAGAGCGCTGCCACCAGTCGAGCCAGGGTCCCGGACTACTCTCAAGATGGCCGCCTGCCCTCCACACAATCGGCACAGCAAGCCGCAGTGGAACGGGGCAGGGGAGGCACACCTTCTGCACTACACTAAAGGGGAGCACAGATAAGCGATGTTATATTTGATGATAGCAGTCAGAAACAAATTATTAAAAATGAGCCCAATCGCCTTGGTGCGAGACTCGAACCCAGTGAAAATGAAGCAGTAAAAAGCATAACGTTAAAGTTAGAACTGAACAGAACACATACTGCCTCTGCAGTGCAAACGGGGTCAAGTAGGAGCTGCCACCACCTACCCTAGCCGCCAAGACACATAGCGCACCGAACTCAGCTTTAAATAGCAGTTATCCCTTTATAGCATAAGGTCAGACAAATCTTACTGGTAAACAAGCGCAAACAGGCTTGAGAAATACATAAATAAATATATATTGATTTAAATGTTGATTCTGCTGACCAGTCGGGCGCTTTCAGAATATCAGTTAAAATAAAACCAAAAGCAAATTATTTAGAAGTCATTGTGCCACGTGCTGAGTGGGCCCCAAACATGGACACATCAATACCAGCTTCACTCATAAGCCAACGCACCCATCTCGCAAGAGTGGCAGAGGCCACTGGACAAAAAGGTTTCTGCAAAGCAATAAGCAAATGGCCTCTCACATTAGTACAACATTCTGCAGTACTCAAACATTCCACAACACAAAGCTTGTGATTATCTGGGAAAATGGGATAATAAACTGAAAGAGAATTGCATTTGGTGCATCAAGAGATCAAGAAGGTAACTCCTTCTGGAGAAAAAAATCCGTCCTGCCACATCTAATTCATGGACGTCCGACACCCTTTTACAAGATATGAGACACAATAGCATAGTCAGTTTGGCTGATAATTGTTTACGGGACATATTGATTGTCTCGCCAAGATTCTAAAAATCTCAGGAACACAGACATATCCCATAAAACAGAATATTTGGGAAGAGGAGGCCGACCCATGCAGATGCGTCTTAAAAGCATACACACAATGAGATGCTCTCCAATTGGTTTACCATCAAAAGGAGTATGACCCGCAGAAATAGCAGAACAAAAGTTGTTAACCCTTCTGTACGCCATACCTGCCAAAGCTAGGGATGACAAGAAGTTTACTACCAGACAGAAATCTGCTCCAAAGGGATTGGTTCCCCATTAATGTCACCAGCCACACCAACTCTTCCAAGTGGAAGAGTATCACTTTTGAGTGGTGGAGGACCAGGCCTGACTGATGAAGTCAATAGCCTCTTGCGAAAGTCCTGGGACACTCCATCTGTCCCTGAAACCCTCCAAGCTACTAGAGAGAGGTGTAGTGACAAGATCAGCAGAAGAGGGTAACCCCCCAGATCCAGAGAAGATTCCTACAAAACAGAATCAGAATCAGACAAGCACAGGTCAGTTCCAGGAGAACCGGAAACCAAGCCTGCGCTCTCCAAAAAGGTGTCACTAGCACCAGTTCTGCTTGTTGAAGGCGCAGATGAGCCTGCACCCCGGGGATTAAGCATGGGCGAATTTTGCGAATCTCGCGTTCGCGAATTTTACGGATTTGCGAACTCGCAATCCGCAAAATCCGCGAATTCTCGCGAATTTTATTTTTTTTGTGTGTTCGCGCGGGTTTCTGCCAGTTCGCGAGGGTTTTGTACAATTTCGCAAACGCGAACTTACCTGTCGGGTCGCAAGTTTTGCGAACTTGTTGTTTCTACGTGTCCAGCCTCTTTGGGACACTCTTCTTCATCACTGCCACTCTCTGTCACCACTGCCACTCTCTGACTACTCATGCCACCCTCTGGCCCACCCATGCCACCCTCTGTTTCATCACCGCACCCTCTGGTTGTCCAGTGTACATTATTTTCGGCAAAGCAAAGCACACCTTCCCTGCCTCAAGTGACCTGAATTAATTTGGGGCTGATTAATGTGTCACAGAATATTTTTTTAGCTGGCACCTGCTTCCTTAGTGCTTCCTGATTAGTGATCTTTTGCACTTGCTAAGTGCTTTCATTGTTGCAAAATTAGTTACAACACCTGCCCTGCCCCAACTGACAATAATGAATTAGGGGCTGATTAATGTGTCACTGGATTTGAACTTCCAGCCTGGCTCCTGCTTGTCTGCCTTAGCTGTAATTCAGGACCTTTGTGTAACTATTCTGAGGGTCAGAGCAGGGTCACATAATAGTTGCAAGTAGGCAACTGAACTCTGGAGGGGCCCCTCAGGAAGCACTACAGGAAATGGCTACTAATGATGAGCTTGAACTTTTGAACCTGGTAAGTAGTTTCAGTTTTGCTAAGATCGTATTTCTGCAATATAGCGCTTATTCGGGGGGCGCGAAGTTGAACTGGGAAGCCGCGAACTCACGCGAACAGTGCGAGCAAGCCATAAAATCCGCTGCTCGCGGATTTGCGGATTTTGCGGGAAATTCGCGAATCTCGCGGATTGCGAATTTACTGAAAATCCGCAAAATCAGCGAGCGTAACGGATTTTCCGCCCATGCTTACCGGGGATCATTAAGAATGGGGGAAAGGCATAGCATAGGTTAGGGGTACAGTCCTGAAGAAAAGTGTCCGTGGCTTGGGCTTCCGGATCTGGATGCCAACTCAAGAAGGTTGGAAGATGGCGATTGAGTTGGGACGCAAAAAGGTCTATCAAACAAGGACCCCACCACCGACTTCACAACAGTTGCTGAAGTCACAAAGATACTGGGACTGCCAATGTGCAATGGTATTTCTCTGGCCCAGAAGGTATTTCGCCACCACAGAGATCTGATGCTGAAGGCAAAAATGCCAGAAATCTTTCTCAATCTCCGCCAGAATGGGGGATTTATTCCAACCCAGTTTGTTCACATAGCGGACAGCAGAATAAGTGTCCATACGAAGCAGTATGCAGCGATCCACCCTCTCAGGCGAAAGACTGCGAATTGCTAAGGATCCCACCAGGAGCTCAGGACAATCGAGGTGGAGGGACAGTCCCTCCTGAGATCAACGATCTCCAATGCAGATCGGACTGCATTGCGCTCCTCAACCCCAACAGCAGGCATCGGATTCAAGCACAATTTCGGAGTTGAGCCAAATATCGCCCTGCCTTTTCATGCCTCCATGTGTTCCAACCACTATGACATCTGCGACCTTGCCTCCTCCGACAGGAGAATCTGTTCGACATATGTGAGGCCTTTCTGGAGATGTTGAATCGTGAGTCTCTGAAGTGCACAATAATGCAGGGGGCTGGGGAAGATGGCTTGTATCGATGATGCTTACAAACCCACTACTTGAGCAATCAACCTCAAGGATACAGTCCCCTTGCTCAGAATCGAGATCAAATCCTTCTTGATGTTCTTGACTTTTTGGGAAACAAGAATTAGTTGGCAAAGGAGAGAATCTACCTGAAACCCCAGAAACTCTATGCGTCAATACGTAGTTAGGATCAATTTCTGAGACGCCCACTCCTGGAATAGGGAGATTGTCCATTCCAGATGACTGATAACTAGCTGAGGGCATTGCACCATGAGGATGATGTTGTCTACATAAATATTCAGATGCACCCCTCTTGGTCTCAGGGATTCTACTACCAGCTGAAGGAGCTTTGTAAAACACCAAGGGGCGGAGGAGAGACCAAAGGGGAGGACCTTGTACTCATAACAAGCGCCCTGCCAAAGGAAAGCGTCTGTGGGTCGGAAAGATGGGGACGGAAAGGCAAGCGTCCTTCAAATCTAGGCGAACCATACAATCCCCTTCCTGGAGAATATCCTGTAAAAGATGGATGCCCCCATCTTAAAGTGGCGGTACACAACCAAGCCATTGAAGCCCCTGAGATGCAGTACCAGGCGAGAGCTGCCACATTTCTTTTCCACCAAGAAAATGCAGCTGAGAAACCCGTGTAGGATTTAGGGACTGAAACTACCATGGCCCCTTTTTGAAAAAGGGTGTGGACCTCAGAGGAGAAAAAATCTTGCTCTAGATGGGAAAAATACATCATCGGAGGTGGGGAGGTCTTCCTGGGGAAACTGTACTGGTCTAGCTTGTAACCCAGAACTGTCTCCAGAACCCAGACTACATATAATATGCCACTTCCTGTGGAGGAAGCCAGGCTGTGGATTTTGGGTGGCTAATATTCGAGGGCTCAAAAGTAAGCAGCTTAGGCTGCGGGCGTGGTCAATATGACGTTCTTTACATTGGTGCTTACCGGGCCCAGGCGCATCCTCATGTTCTGAGCTCTGGTGAGAGGAATAGCTGGAATCATCCTCCTGGAAAGGATTGGGTGCTGGGACTTCAGAAGAGGTACTAAAATCCTGATCTGTGGCCAGAGTGCTAGCCAGTCTATCAAAATCTGCAGCGTGGGAGCCCTTAGGGGTCCTCTTACTGGTCTTGGTACACAAAGGAGGAGTGTTGTTCTGCGTAGCCACTGAGATGTCGCTTTACAGACTCAACAGTCCGTACCAGGGCTCTGTTGAAGGAGTGCTGCTCCCCCGCATCCAATGCGTTCACCAGCTCTTGTTCCAGGGACCCAGTGGGCCCCTCATAGAAGTAATCTTCTTCATAGTACTCTGCCATAGTGAAGGTTTCTGCCCTGCAGAGGTATAATTGCCCCCGGAGGATCAGACCAAAGACTAAGAAATGTTAATCAGGAACAATCAAGTCCCAAGCAGGCGCAATAAAGGGGGAGTCAAATCTAACCCCAAGTTAGGCCAGGCAAATTAAGTATTTAAAATATCCAGTAAACAGTGGAGATAGCGCATGCATAATGATATATGCGTAACATATGGCAATTTTTGAACCCTGTGCCTTAACTAGGCCACAGGGTGTCTGTTGGGAGCAAGTCACGAGGGCCTGGGACTGAGAAGATTTTTTTATACGCATCTTCGCTCGTTCAATCCAATCCAAGCCTTCAAATATCGGAGGCAACATAAATGGCTACTGTGTACGTGCGAAGCCACCAAATTTTGAAAAATAAAGAGAGGACTGCACGTCAGGCAGACGTGTGTCTTCGCTCCCATCTCCCACTCCACAGAAACCAAACAGCAGACTCCCTGTCGGGAGGCAGAGCGCTCCCAAACAACTTGAATGCAAAGTAAGCAACGAGGCAGGACCACAAACGGGCATAACTAAATGAAAGCAATAAATACTGACTAACAAAATATTTAAGCAAACAATGCAAAAATACAGGCTTGGAGTGCTACACTAGAAAAACTAGCAATGCAGCATATCTGTCAAAATAACAGTTAATAAAAACCATTACACAGAAAGTATAAGGAGGAGTGCTCTTAACTGGCTGCAAAGCAGCAAAGAAAGAGGATGCTCTTACGCTATTTATGGGTTATATAGGGCACTGTCTCAATAGTTAGTTATGTGACAGTAGGGTCTCATGGGAAATGTAGTATTTTTAAAATGTTTATTTTGATTGGCTGCTGTTTAAAAAGTAGTAAAAGAGATACATAATCGGAGCCCGGGTCATGACAGAATTAGAGAGCTACTGGCATTGTTAATGTCTTTTAGCTACATGTTGTGGAGTGGATGTATGTGGTGTGGAGTGGCTTTATGTGGGTTGGAGTGGAATTGTTTGTTGCGAAATTGTGCTGCGTGAAATCAAATATTTTTTAGTTAAAGCGTCTAGAATTTTCATTCTATTAAGGACTCGGAGGTGAGGATTATGCTTTCTCTTTCTTTTCTGTTTATTAACATTTTTTACAGCAGCCAATTAAATTTAACATTTAAAAAAAACTACATTTCCCTATAAGACACTGTAGGAGGCTGACTTAGTATATGGTGCTCACTTATGTAAGTGTAGCACCCTGCACTAATTCAGAAAACCCTTTGGGTGATTTTAGTGGTTTTAAACAACCATAGAAAGCTAAGTGGTAGCTGCGGAGAGCAGCCTTCAGGCTTAGTCCAGAAGAAGTGTAAAGCAGCTTGTTTTACCAGTACTTAATCTTATTGGTATAGGTGAAGTGATAAAGAACCACACAGTTATAAAAAATATGTATTTATTATTAACACTCACTAACACAATGTATTATTTCCGACCCGGAGATATAAACACTATACAGACAATACTTTTGCCAATAGAATACGGAAATAGCACAGAATACACAGTGGTCTCCAGGGGAGGCCGACACACATACTAAAATAGTGGAATGCGAACCGTGACTCAAGTCAAGAGCGGACCCAGAAGACATAGAAGAGTTGGGGACCCAAGGAACCACCCATGGTGAGTATTTAGGAACCCCAAGGAGGTCGTGTGAAATAAGGGAACACAACCGCGTACTCAATTCAAGTCAGTGGGTACGTTGCAATTGCAAATTTATAGAAGAAGGACCCTTCCCAGCGAACCCTGAAGAAACCCCGTGAAGGACAGAAGGTTGGAGAGCCACCCCACCCCTGGATACCTCAGGAACCAGGATACCTACACAAGGGAAGCCTAGGTGCCTAACAGCGTCAGAATCCACCAAAGACCACAATTGAGGACTTCAGGAAGATGCCGCTAATGAAGAAGGTGATAAGAGTATGATGGAACCCAGAGGTGGATTTAGGATGAGGGGTACCTGCGAGCAGAGGGGACAGCATCTATGCCACTCAGGAGTGACCATGAGGCCCGGAAGACAGATGACCACCGATGTCAGAGATGCAGGATAGCCGACGGTGCCCTTTAAGCTGCAGTCGTGCAGACCAGGCATTGCTGTGAAAGACCAGGAGTCATTTACGAGCTGTCCCACATTGGATGTCTAGAGCCAAGGAGTCAGTGTCCGGCAGGGGCACCAATAAGCCTTGGCAACGGCAACCAACATAGTCGTAGAAAAAGGTGCAGTGTCGGGGCCAGCAAGGTCCAAGTGACTCAATGTCGGGGCCAGCAAGGTTCAAGTGACTCACCATGAGTAGGTAAGTCAGAGCAGGCCTGAGCAAGCAGGGGAGCCCACTGGAGCCAAAGAAGACCCTCAAGAGGGGCTGAAGGCACAGAAGTCGCAAGAGGACCTTGATTAGCTTACCAAAGCATGAAGGCCCACAGTGCACAGGATGTGGTGCAGGTGAAGATCTTGGCTGGAGGAGATGCTTGAGGCTGGAGCTTCTTTGAGTCTGAAGATCTCTGGAAGAGGGAGCCAAGAAGCCTTTGCAAACGTAAGTTGAAGGGGTGCACAGGGGTTCTGTCCCAGCGGTTCTGACCAAAGATACTGGCCTCAAACTCGGTAAGAAGACAGTGCAAGCCTCAAGGGAGTTGCAGAACCACCTTTCTTTGGTCCATGGGAGCCCAGGATCAGCAGAGCGGTCAGCTTCGTTGCAATGCCTGGAAATGCAGGGGTGTGACTCCTTCACCTCAAGGGAGATTTCTTTGGGTGTCTTGGATGTCCACAGGTCCTGTGAAGAACCTGTATGGCGCACAGGCACAGACTTTGCAGCAGACTTGTAGGACAAGGAGACCAGGACAAGCAGGAGTCTTCTTAGTTCCAGACTTGGTTCCCAATGCGAAGTCCAGAGTGCCCAGACGGTTGAAGAAGAAGTGGTATTGGATTTGAATCTTGTCCCACGACAAATCTAGGGATCCACCCACAGGTAAGCCCTTAAGTACCCTCAGGAAAGTGTTGGGACGATTCCGGAGTCCCTCCCAGAGGGGGGCTGGACAGTGGGGAGGATACTCCCATGTCCTTAGTCCAGTTTTGTGCCAGAACAGGAGCCAACAGCTCCCTGAACTGATTCGAACTGGAGTATGCAAGGAGGGCACCAAATGTGCCCTTTAAGCAGTCTCAGTGGCTCTGGCAAGCTCTCCCACCCTGCCCCAATACACTAAGTTTTGTCTGGGAGGTGGTCACACCTCTCTGTGACAGGAAACCTAGGGCCTCATTTATAAAAAGTGACGCATTGCTGCGTGAAAACAGCGATGCGTCACTTTTCATTGTGCCCTCCTTGCAACATGCTGGATGCGTCCTATTTGCAGTATCACGCATCATATCGCAAGGAGTTAAAGATACGTCAGTATTTCTGACGTACCTGTAGGTGCAAAAATGACGTATTGCTGGAGTGTGTCAAAAAAGTTACGCAACTACAGCAATGGGTCATTTCAGATGGGCAAGTTCCATTTCAAATGTGCCTGCGTCAGTCTTACGCCTACTGTGAGGCAGGCATAAGATATTTACGCATTTGCGTACTTGAAGTGGCGCATTGAAATCTCATAGATTTCACTGAGTCATTTCTGAGGCTTACTTGCATCGGAACGCCCACCATGCATACATTATACCTGTCGCAGGTATAATGTGGCGCAGGGGTTTACAAAGTGACGCATCTACCTAGATGCGTCACTTTGTCAATATGACATACACTGCACATTTTTTACGCTGCTGGTGTGTCACAAAAAGTGACGCAAGGGCTCATAAATAAGCCCCCTGATGCCCTGTCTTCCTCTGCTCGAGCTTGGCTCAGCAGCAGGAGGGCAGAATCGAGTCTCTGGTAGGCAGCAGCCATAGTTTGCTGTCTGGGTCTAGACGACTGGTACCGGGAGCACTGAGGGCCTCCCAGAGGAGCTTTACAGTATGGAATGATTCCGACATGTTTAATACCAAACAGGACAGGGTTCGTGACAGGCAGTATAGAGATGGTCATCGCGTAATAGCGCATGTCCACTCTATGGATCGTAATGGCTGATGCACTTACAACCCAGGAGAATGGACTCTGAAGGTTGCAGGGGTGTCCTGCTCATGCAGGGGCACCCTCAATCTTAAAACCAAGCACCCTGCATTAAGGATTGAAAGGCCTGCCTTAGGGCTGACTTATAGGTTTTAAGTGCAGTGACCTCAGATATAAGGAAATGTATATCTGCTGTTAGTGGTGCTAGGACCAGCGTACACATACTGCAATGAAAGGCCTGTTGCCACAGTTTTGAGTGGTCCCTCATGGGTGGCATAATACATGCTTCAGCCCATGGGAGACCCCTGGTGTAACTACACCCTGGGTACCTTAGTACCATATACTAGGGACTTGGAAGAGTACCCCAGTAGCCAATCTGGAGTGTACCTAAGTAATCACCATGTCCAATGTAGGGAAGAAGCACAGAGACTGGGCGGCTCATGGTTAGCAGGATCCCTGTCAGACTAGTCATTAAAACATAATGGCACGAGCAGAAAGTGGGGGTGACCATGAAAGCAGATCCTACTTTCCCACAGCCACTCATGACATCATCCTCAGGCACCCAGTCAGGCCATGTCTATGCCGATATAATGTTTTGATGCCATATTACTTCCTCTTTTTTTACCAGCGACGGTGAACTGAAAACTTGAAAACACTAATTACAGGTCCAACTGGGAAAACCCAACTGGTCACATGACATCCAAACTGGACCAAAATACTTGTCTGAACATCTGAAGCAAAACAGGAATCCGGATTTATACTGCGGACATCCGCTTATTATGTTTTCTGCTAAGAACCTGCATAAAAGGGAGAACATGTAATTTCCAAGGATACTGGAACAGCATCCACATACTATTAACCCCATCGATGCTCATCACGAGCTCAGCTCGTCATGAGGTACACCTCTCGTACACTCATGACGAGCTGAGCTCGTCATGAACAATGGGATTTTTAAAAATTCAGCACCGACGATGAATTTCCTAAGCACTGATGTGGTTAAGCCAATACCCATAATTTATAATTGTAAGTTTTCAACAGTCATATAAACCTCGAATCAGGTGGGCATTAAAAATCAACCAAAACATGGTATAATGTGGAAGATGAAACTGGTGGGATAATCCTCGCCTCTGGGTCCTTAATAGAATTGAAAATTCTAGACGCGTTAGCTAGAATTGTTTTATTCTACGTCAGAACAGGAAGCTTTGGATTATGTTTGTTCAAAGCTGATTCAAAACCAGCGAGGCTCTTTCTAGAATAGGTTTACAATAGAATGTTTTAAAAGTAGAATCTGAGGACCAATCAGCAGCCTTCATAATGTCTTGAAGTTGTGAACCCAGGCAAAATGCGTCGGAGGCCATTGCTCCTCTGATGGAGTGAGACCCAAATATGCTGGTAGCAACCCTCGCCTCTCCCAGGAACCACTTCACCCATCTAGCCAAAGTGGCAGAAGAGACAGCATTAAAAGGTTTCTAAAGAGAAATTAATAACTGACCACCAGCAGAATGCTGGAGCTCTATAGTCCGGTCCTCATATTCTTTTAAGCATTGCACAATGCATAATTTTGGATTGTTAGGAATGTGCAGATAAGTAATCTGCTTGGAATCTGTTTTTGTTCTTCTAGACAAAGTAAAGGAAACTCCATTGGGAGTAAATACTCTACATGTTAAGTCCCGACCTTTTCTATCGGACACTGTTCTTCAAGAAACCAAACACAGCAACTTTGCCGATAACTGTTTACGCAAAAGGTCAGAATTGGTTGGCCATCTCTGTAGGAAAGAAAGGACAATATTCATGTCCCACAACTAGTCATATTTGGTTTTGGGGGTTGCTCAAGTGAATACAGCGCATAACTTGGCACACCAAGGGATGATCGCACACTGGTTTCTCATTCACCAAAGCGTGACTGGCTGAAATGGCAGAACAATAGTTGCTGAAAGAATAATACATCAATCCAGAAGATACTAGTCCTGCTAGGCAATTTATTAGAAAGACAATGGCCCCCCCCCAGGGAATCCAAACTCTGTTGGTCGCACCAACCCAGCCATCGTGGCCAAACAGAGGCAAAACACTTGTGTGTGGCGTCGGACCAGGAACGGAGAAGGAATTTTTCAGATTGTTCTGAAAGGCCAGGCAGGAACCAGCGGACCCCGAAATACACCACCCCATGAGATGTAGATGGCCCTGCATCATTAAGGGATGTTGAGCTCCCAAAGGATTCTGAAGAAGATCCGGGATTCGAGCGATCAGGGAAAAGACATGCACAAGACATCTCCATTAGGACGGGGAACCATGGTTGGGATTTCCACAGTTGAGCAATCAGAATGAGTACCGCTTGCTGACTGCAGGTTTGAGTAGACACTCTCGGAATCAGGAGGAAGGGGGGAAGGCATAATGGAGAGGGCCATGCAAATCCTGAAGGAAGGCACCAGTGGTTAGAGTCATTGCGTCCGGGCACCAGGAAAAGAATTTTGGGGGTTCGTTGGACAGACTAGAGGCAAAAAGATCTGTGTATTATGGGCCCTATTGTGTCTGAAGTAACTGGAATACAGGTGGGGCAATTTCCATTTGCTGGCGTCTCAGAGATATCGAGAATCCAAGTCCACCACTATATTACCGCTGCCTGGGAGATATTCAGCAATCACCGTGATGTGGGGTTGAAGACAGTAGTGCCAAAATTCTTTGGCAATCTCCGCTATCACCTGGGACTTGGTCCCGCCCAGTTTGTTGATGTACTGGACCGTTGAGACGATGTCCATCTTAAGTGAAACACAACATCCGGAAGAGAAGATGGCCAGTGTTTTGCTGGCGAAAGAGTCTGCCAAAAGCTCCAAGCAATTGATATGGAGTCGAGATTCCTTGAGACATTCCAGCACCTGGCTCCCCAACTCAACGGACTGGCATCTGATTCAATCACCACGTCCAGATGGGAGCCAAATTTTGCCCTCAGTTCCAGGCGGCCATGTGGTCAAGCCACCATTGTAACTCTGCTCTGGTGTCTAGAGTAAGATTGTAATCAGAAAGACCCCGTTGAAGATGCCTGATCTTTAGATGCTGCAAAGCCCAATAATGTAACGGGCTGGAAAGATCACCTGAATGGAAGAGGCTAACAGCCCCATAATAATAGCTAGGATTTTTCGAGAAATCCTGTCCTTGGAAAGGGCTGATCGAATTTCTTTTAGTACCAGCTTCAGGCGAGGAAGGGAAAGAAGAGCTTCCACTGAATTTATTTGGAAGCCGAAAAACTCCATGCACTGGGAAGGAGAAAGATTGGACTTCTTTTAAATTGATCAGAAAACCAAAATCGAATGATCCATGAACGATGGCTTAGGAGGAGAAATCTGTCCTGCGCCCCTAAAATGATGTTGAGGTAAATGATAAGATAAACACCTCTGGTACGTAATTGTTCCACTACCGGATGCATCACTTTGGGGAAGCACCACAGTACCTAGGACAGACCAAAGGGAATAACCTTGAAATTAAACCATTGACCCTCCCACTGGAATTGGAGGAACTTGCAATGAGGGGGGAAAATGGGAATCAAAAGATATGTGTCCTTCAGGTCAAGGCAGACCATCCAATCGGTGTACTGAAGGAGATCTGTGAGGGGTGCATACCCTCCATTTTGAAGTGATGATACATAGGTCAGGAAACAAACTCTTTCAAGTTGATGACCAGACAGGTACCTTTCCTTCTTTTAGGGACCACACAAATCTTGCTGCAAAACCCCACCGAATCGTGGTGGCAGAGAGCGATTGCCTTGTTCTGCAGAAGTTGGGCCAGTTTGTTTCGAATAAAAGTTTGATTTTATAGGTAAAAAGAGAGAGGACATGGGAGGAGGGGTTGATGGGGCGTTCCGAAAAGTTCTAGTCTGTAACTGGAGACCGTCTCCAGTATTCATGGGTGTTATGTGATGGATTCTCAGTTGTGGAGGAAGTGCTGTGTTCTGCCACTCAGTTGAACAAAGGAAGAGGAAATAAGGCTTACCTGAGGTGCCTGAAGAAGCTTTGAAATTTCCTCGACCTCTGGAGGGGCCTTTCTGGTGGCGATATTCACCTCCTCTGGTTCTGGCAGGATAGATGTTGGGGCATGTCTCAGAATCATAGTTACTGTTTACACCCTGGTAGGTTCTGGAAGGGCTTGGAGTGTAAGGGTGATGGTCGAATGTCCACTGTATCGACTGGCCCGTCCATAAAGGGATTGGTTTCGAAAAACCTTATGCAGAGATGACAGCGCTTTATTAAGTGCTGTGAAGCTCTGTACACATTTTCTGGTATCCTTCACGACTCTATAGCCAAAGAGGAGTTAATTTGTCTGGTTCGGTGTTGGTTTGGCCAAATTCTGCTAATTTAGGGTTTACGCAAGTGTGTGTGGACCTTCGATGCTCCGCTGATAAGGCTCAGTTGGTGTTTCCCAACATGCATAGTGCTCGCTGGGCTCATCCAGCTAAGGTGTCAGGGTCAATGGGGGAATCTGTATCTTTCGCAGAGACTGCCATCTCCAATATTTTGCACAAGGGTCCAGTCAAGCTAAGGACTTTATCATGACAGGCCTTCCAGGACCTGTCAAGCCCTTTCTTGGGGTCCTTAGAAGAGTGTTTGAGAATGGTTGCTAAATTTGGATCTATCTCTGTTGTGTCAGTCACCTTGACAGTGATGTCATGGAGAGGGCACTCGGAATACAATCCATTGCGCAGCTCCTTACCAAATCTCTTCCTAATGCATCCGTAGGCATAGTCTGTGACAGGAGGGAAAGGAACCCAGGGTGGATAATCTCACCAGGGGCAAAATCCAAGGGGTTCAACGGAGGTGGAAGGGGGTGAGTAGAGGTAGAGGGGTGGGAAGAGTCATGTTGGATCCTTAGGCGTTTCTGGGGTGGAAGAGTTGACCAGTCAGTGTCTGAAGGTGGGGAAGAGGGAGGGTTGAAGTCTGGGTCATAAGAGGAGGAAAAAAGAGGAATAACAGCCTCAGGAGACCTGTCATGTGCAGAGTATGTGTGATCGGAGGAAAAAGTGCGGGAAATGCACTTCATAATAATGATGTGGGTCCAGTCAGTGGATGATGCGTCGTCATCTGTTTGGGTCTGGCTAGAAAGGTGCACAGTACTGAATGCATGTCGCTGAAGGTGGCTAGTGAAGGGCTGGATGACAGCTGCTTGAGACCGATTGACTTAATGTATCACAGAGGCATCAAGGACCTCAACCAAGTTCTACTCAAAGAGAGGTAACTCACCCTGCAGGTCAGGCTGGTAGTCCTCATAAAAAACTGGTGACATTTTATATAGGCGCAATGAGGCGGTAAACGGGCAAATACCAGCAGTAAGAAAGGGGGAGGCAACCCCAACAATGGCACACAGAAAAGTTAGACCGCTAGGAAGCAATAAAACCTGACAATGGCTCCTCAGTCGAAGCCTGTAGAAACAGTTACACTTGCCCCCGTGGGCGTAGAGAAACACTTGGGGCCTCATTTATGAGGCTGTGCGTCACTTTTACGCCTCCGGTGCGTCACTTTTTGTGACATACCAGCAGCGTAAACAAGCATTTGCAATGCAATAGGTCTCGAATTAGGAAAGTTTGAGCTATTGGTATTGTAAATGACACATTTTTTATTTATGTGCTGGTTTTGAAAATACCAAAATTAATAGCTTTGTCATTTACAATGCCAATAGTTTTAACTTTCGCAAATGTGACACCTATTGCATTTGTAATGCAATATGTGTTGTATTTACGTTACTTAGATATATTGATATTACAAATAACAATGGCTTTTAATTTTTTATATAATTAATACTTAAATAAAAGTTATTGTAATTTATAATGGGAATAGCTTAAACTTTTGTAAATAACTTTTGTGAAGATAATGTTCAGTGTATTTTGTGACAAAAATACAAGAACAGAAGTGAAATATTAACATCTTTTTGTGACATTTGTAATAAAGCTTGAAACATATTTGAACCAGTTGTTGTTGAATGGTTGTACAGATTGATGCTGTGGTGGCGCTGAGTGATGTTGTGGTGGCGACGAGTGATGCTGTGGCATTCAGTGATGCTGTGGTAGCACATAGTGATGTTGTGGTGCCCCTGAGTGATGCTGTGGTGGTGCTGAGTGATGCTGTGGTGATGCGATAGATAGAATGAGGGCGATAGATAGAGGGAGGGCGATAGATAGATAGATAGAGGGAGGGCAAAAGAAAGATAGATAGAGTAAGGGCGATAGATAGAGTGAGGGCGATAGGGGAATAGATAGAGTGAGGGCGATAGATAGATAGATAGAATGAGGGAGATAGATAGAGTGAGGGTGATAGATAGATAGAGCGAGGGCGATAGAGTGAGGCGATAGATAGACAGAGTAAGGGCAATACATAGATAGAGTGAGGGCAATAGATAGATAGATAGAGTGAGGGCGATAGATAGATAGAGTGAGGGCGATAGATAGATAGCTAGATAGAGTGAGGGCGTGCACTGACAACTGGTGGTGTGTGTCTGGTGCAAGCGTGTATTGATGGCTCGTGGTGTGTGTACCTTTTGAAAGCGTGCACTGACAGCTCGTGGTGTTAGCCTGGTGAAAGCGTGCACTGACGTTTGGTGGTGTGTTTGTGGCAGGTGAAAGCGTGCACTGACGTCTGGTGGTGTGTGTGTGTGAATGGTGAAATTGTGCACTGACGGCTGGTGGTGTGTACGTGCCTGGTGAAAGTGTGCACTGATGGCTGATGGTGTGTGTGTGCCTGGTGAAAGTATGTACTATGTCTGTTGGTGTGTGCTTGGTGGAAGCGTGCACTGACGGCTGATTATGTCTGGTGAAAGCGTGCACTGATGGGTGGTGGCGTGTGTGTGTGGTGAAAGTGTGTACTGATGAGTGATGGTGTCTGTACGTGGTGAAACTGTGCACTGACGGTTTGGTTTTCAGTGTAGTTGTGTGTGTGTTTGTTGAAAAGAAAGAATGAGAGAGAGAAAACATATTGCTGTGCTTTGGGGGAGAGAGGGGGCCTTCCTATGTTTTCTTAGTTTCAGATGTTGGCGGTAGAAAATACGTATACGAGATTTTCTCTGCAATAAGCACTGGAGCGAAGGCAAGCTTTGAAATATATCTTGCGGATATGGTTAGACAGCCAGTTTCACTTCAGGTACACACGCATGTACGTGTCTGAGGGAGGGTGCGCTCGCGCCTGCCTCAGTGCACTGAGCGTGTTCACTCAAATAAACAGACTTGCATAAAACACACGCACACCACAAGGACTGCACCACACTGGCTCCCCGAGGGCTAGGGCAGATTCTTAAAAACGCACCGAAAATGCAGTACTACGAGTTGCCTTTCCAGTAGTGTCATGTATGTGGGTGATCCTAGGTGGACTCCCACGTAAAATGTTTGTGAATTGAACCACTCTATTTCACCAATAATTTGCACATAAAACTATTCCTGTGACAAGGCAGAAGTAAGCACCTTTCTGGAGTGTTTATACTGCAGATACCACCATCATTATGCAGGTACTGGAAGGGCTTTCTCAACAAACATTTTCTTTCAAGAGAAACAACAAAATAGAGTGAATGCAGATTTGTGTTATAATTTGTATGCAGACTAGTACACCTTATATGCCTTGCCTTCCACATGAGAAAATGTTATGCATCTGAGTACTTAAAACAACAAGCATTTGCAATGCAATAGGTCCCGCATTAGGAAAGCTTGAGGTATTGGTATTGTAAATGACACATTTTTTATTTAAGTTTTGGTTTTGAAAATCGCGAAATTAATAGCTTTGTCATTTACAATGCCAATAGTTTTAACTTTCGCAAACGTGACACCTATAGCATTTGTAATGCAATATGTGTTGTATTTACATGACTTAGATGTATTAATATTACAAATAACAATGGCTTTTAATTTTTTCAATAATTAATACTTAAATAAAAGCTATTGTAATTTATAATGGCAATAGCTTAAACTTTTGTAAATAACTTTTGGACAGATTACGTTCAGTGTATTTTATTGTGGTGAACATCCAAGAACAGAAATATTAACATCTTTTTGTGACATTTGTAATAAAGCTTGAAACATTGAGAGAACATATTAGAACCAGTTGTTGAATGGTTGCACAGAGTGATGCTGTGGCGTTCAGTGGTGCTCAGCGATGCTGTGGCCTTCAGTGGTGCTGAGTGATGCTGTGGACTTCAGTGGTGCTGAGTGATGCTGTGGCATTCAGTGGTGCTGAGTGATGCTGTGGCATTCAGTGGTGCTGAGTGATGCTGTGGCATTCATGGCGTTGAGTGGTGCTGAGTGATGCTGTGGCGTTGAGTGATGCTGTGGCGTTGAGGGATGCTGTGGCTTTGAGGGGTGCTGAGTGATTATGAGGCGCTGAGTGATGCTGTGGCGCTGAGTGATGCTGTGGCGTTGAGTGGTGCTGTGGCATTGAGTGGTGCTGTGGCGTTGAGTGGTGCTGTGGCGTTGAGTGGTGCTGTGGCGTTGAGTGGTGCTGTGGCGTTGAGTGATGTGATGCTGTGGCATTGAGTGATGCTGTGGCATTGAGTGATGGTGTGTCTGAGTGATGCTGTGTGAGTGATGCTGTGGCAATGAGTGGTGCTGTGGCAATGAGTGGTGCTGTGGTATTGAGTGGTGCTGTGGCATTGAGTGGTGCTGTTGCATTCAGTGGTGCTATGGCATTGAGTAATGCTGTGGCGTTGCGGGATGCTGTGGCGTTTAGGGATGCTGTGGGCTGAGTGGTGCTGTGGCATTGAGTGGTGCTGTGCCGTTGAGGGGTTGTGTTAAAGGGAGGAGTTGGAGGGATGATTTGGAGGGTGGAGTTTGAGTTGGAAGGTGGAGTTTGAGTTGGAGGGTGGAGTTGGATGGTGGAAGGTGAATTTGGAGGGTGGATTTGGATGTAGGATTTTGAATTGGATGGTGTAGTTTGATCTTGTAGTTTGATGGTGTAGTTGGATGGTGTAGTTGGATGGTGGAGTTGGAGGGTGGAGTTGGAGGGTGGAGTTGGAGGGTGGGGTTGGAGGGTGGGGTTGGAGGGTGGAGCTGGAGGGTGGGGTTGGATGGTGGAGCTGGAGGGTGGAGTTGGAGTTGGAGGGTGGAGTTGGAGGGTGGAGTTGGAGGGTGGCGTTGGAGTTGGAGGGTGGAGTTGGAGTTGGAGGGTGGAGTTGGAGTTGGAGAGTGGAGTTGGAGGGTGGAGTTGGAGGGTGGGGTTGGAGGGTGGAGCTGGAGGGTGGAGCTGGAGGGTGGAGCTGGAGGGTGGAGCTGGAGGGTGGAGTTGGAGAGTGGAGCTGGAGGGTGGAGTTGGAGTTGGAGGGTGGAGTTGGAGGGTGGAGTTGGAGGGTGGAGTTGGAGGGTGGAATTGGAGTTGGAGGGTGGAGTTGGAGTTGGAGGGTGGAGTTGGAGGGTGGAGTTGGAGGGTGGAGTTGGAGGGTGGAGTTGGAGTTGGAGGGTGGAGTTGGAGTTGGAGGGTGGAGTTGGAAGGTGGAGGGTGGAGTTGGAAGGTGGAGGGTGGAGTTGGAAGGTGGAGGCTGGAGTTGGAGGGTGGAGTTGGAAGTTGCCGTGGACTTCAGTGGTGCTGAGTGATGCTGTGGCATTCAGTGGTGCTGAGTGATGCTGTGGCATTCAGTGGTGCTGAGTGATGCTGTGGCATTCGTGGCGTTGAGTGGTGCTGAGTGATGCTGTGGCGTTGAGTGATGCTGTGGCGTTGAGGGATGCTGTGTGCCGAGTGGTGCTGTGCATTGAGTGGTGTTGTGGCATTGAGTGGTGCTGTGGCTTTGAGGGGTGCTGAGTGATTATGTGGCACTGAGTGATGCTGTGGCGCTGAGTGGTGCTGTGGCGTTGAGTGGTGCTGTGGCGTTGAGTGGTGCTGTGGCGTTGAGTGGTGCTGTGGTGTTGAGTGGTGCTGTGGCGTTAAATGTTGCTGTGGCGTTGAGTGATGTGATGCTGTGGCATTGAGTGATGCTGTGGCATTGAGTGCTGCTGTGGCAATGAGTGGTGCTGTGGCAATGAGTGGTGCTGTGGCATTGAGTGGTGCTGTGGCATTGAGTGGTGCTGTGGCATTGAGTGGTGCTGTGGCGTTGAGGGGTTGTGTTAAAGGGTGGAGTTGGAGGGATGATTTGGAGGGTGGAGTTTGAGTTGGAAGGTAGAGTTTGAGTTGGAAGGTGGAGTTTGAGTTGGAGGGTGGAGTTTGAGTTGGAGGGTGGAGTTGGATGGTGGAAGGTGGATTTGGAGGGTGGATTTGGATGTAGGACTTTGAACTGGATGGTGTAGTTTGATCTTGTAGTTTGATGGTGTAGTTGGATGGTGGAGTTGGAGGGTGGAGTTGGAGGGTGGAGTTGGAGGGTGGTTTTGGAGTTGGAGGGTGGAGTTGGAGGGTGGAGTTGGAGGGTGGAGTTGGAGGGTGGAATTGGAGGTTGGAGTTGGAGGGTAGAGTTGGAGGGTGGAGTTGGAGGGTGGAGTTGGAGGGTGGAGTTGGAGTTGGAGGGTGGAGTTGGAGGGTGGAGTTGGAGTTGGAGGGTGGAGTTGGAGTTGGAGGGTGGAGTTGGAGGGTGGAGGGTGGAGTTGGAAGGTGGAGGGTGGAGTTGGAAGGTGGAGGGTGGAGTTGGAAGGTGGAGGGTGGAGTTGGAGGGTGGAGTTGGAAGTTGGAGGGTGGAATTGGAGGGAGAATAAGGAGTAACCGAAAGAGCGTGGGTGCGAGAGCGAGAAAGAGATGTAGAGAGAGGGGTAGGAGGAGAAAAAAACAGTGGACAAATGCATCTATATAATGCTGCGTGTGTCTCCATCAGGATGTCCACACAGCCTTTCATTGAAATGTGAAATGATTAACACCAGTAATGAGCTCCTAGAGAGGTGGTACTTCTCAAAGGGTGCTTTATATGCTTACTGTTTATTACAAAGACTGGGTGGGGACAGCAAATCCTCCACCAGTTAAGTAAAAATATCATAGGAAGCCAATAGACAACTTTAGATACTAGATACGTGTGCCAAGATACAACAGGTCGTTTCAAAATAGCATTTCAAAAGGTGATCAAGGAGTCTTAAGTGAAGAACCGGATCAACTATTTACCATGTGCAAGTGGTGAACTGGATCTTCCGGATCAACTATTTACCATTTGCAAGTGGTGAACTGGATCTTCCACCAGGCAAATAATGAAAAAGAACATCAGCAGCACGTCTGCTAGAATTAAACTGATCAGCATAGAACAAAAAAAATACACCAAATATAAAATGAAATACTTGATGCGTTTATGGCAAACTTCATTTTTAGATAGTTTTGACAATCCTGCCTGGGTTTCACAAATGCCTCAAATGGTTTTTTGTTTGTTTGTTTAGTCCATATTTTTTATACGCTGGTCACAGGGCAAGAATTGCAAATAGTTCATGTGCACTTTGCACTGCATTTCAATTACTATGCAGCAAGGCAGAATGAAGGGCCGTTCTGGGAGCCCACAATAGAGCAACCACTGGATATGCTGCTGATATAAACTGGCCTTCGAGACAATTTCCATAGTTATGGTGCACATAGAAATCCTTACCTCGAGCCTTCCACCTTTACGAGTTACAAATACACCTTTACAGTGTGAGGTAAAATATTAAAACCAACATAGGAGCCTGGAAAAAATAAGCTAACAACAAAAACAAAAAAGGTTAGTAGTGCCACTAACCCTGAACTGCAAAGCTCATATACAGAGAGCACTGAGGACCTCGTGGCCTGGTCGGAGCCAACAGCAGGCTTCTGTGCACGACCAAAGGGCGTGTGCAGCCGATTCAAAGGCACAGGGCGGCACAGATTTTAGAATTCTCTACTTGATTTCACATAAGGAACAAACCGTTAAAAAAAAGTCAATGTTAGTCCAGGCGCCCACTACTCCTGGCCTGCAATATAACGCAGACCGCCTAACAGGACTTAAATGTAACTCATACTTATTGTAGAGTCACTGTATTTATTTCTAAAAGAAGTTGTTTCCTTTATTTCTTTAAACAGCATTCCGTCTAGACACAAAAAAAAACCAGAATCTGGCGTAAAGAAAATTGTAAGGAATAACAAAACCACGCGCGCGCGCGCCGGGGCCTCGCGCAACCACCCTCATACTGGGCAAAGCTCGTCTGTCGAGCCTGGTGTATCTGCTGCGTGCAAGGCGCTCGTGGAAACGACACAGCGAAGGCATCCTGACTGAAAACGTGGCATCACGATGAAGGGGAGAAAAAAGTTGGGGGCATAGAGTCTGTCTGTCTTGGGGGCAGCGGCAGCATCACATACACTAAATTAGGACAGAATGGTATAAAAGCCGGCAGTTTTCTCTCGAGGAAGACGATAGAGGAAGGGGAAAGGAGCTGAAAGAAAGAGAGGAGTGGGACAAAGAAGTAATCAAACAAGGGGAGGAAGAAGATGAGGGATAAAAGCTACGTTAAGGCATAGAGAGTGGGGCGGGGGATGTGCTGAAATAAATAGGTGCTGGTGCTAAGGATTACGTCGTGGTGCTGAGCACCCCCAAACACCGGGACAAATTGAGCTCTTACAGTACCAAAACAAATTGCTTCACAGCCTGGCACCTTCAACCCTGCCCATCTGGCAGTGTCAAAGTGTCGGATAGGCCAATACAACACTGACTGAAAGCATAAGAACATCATAAACAACCTGTGATTCCCAACACTTATCAAGTTATATGCATATAATAAGATGATTTTTAGAAATAAGATGATTTTTAAAGCGTATAGCTACATCAACTGACCTTTTCTAGCGCTGAGGTTTCATTCCTGATTAAAAAGCAAAACCGATTGCAGTACCTGATTTAACAAGCTCTCGGCATTGCTGTAAATGCGTGGTGAAAACGAGGCCTGACACGCAAATAGGATTTCCGGCCGGGAGAAAGGAGAGGCGTGACACGCACGAACTGTCCGGAAGGGGTGGAGAAACAACGGAGCGGGCTGCGGAGTCTGGACACGGAGGAACAGGGCGAGAGTAGTATAACAGACCCGGTGAGGGGGGGGGGGGCGTCGGGGCACATTGACGGTGCCCGCCCCCCAGTGATGGAAACCCTGCGTGAGCCCGGTGAGTGGGGTTGGGAGTGTGTGTGCGCGTTTGTGTGTGTATGTAAGCCCTGCGTGGAGGGGTGGGGGGGTTGCGCTTGTATGTGCCTGCGTGTGTTGTGCCTGTGTGTGTGCCTGCCTGCGTGTATGTGTGCTGTGTCTTTTAAACATGCCTTAAGTTTTCAGCAGACACACACTCCGAAACCGAAAGCACTCAAGCTGTCTCCAGCAAGATGCCAGCAGCCAGATACGAAAGCGCGCTCACACGGACAAATCTGAGAAAGCAGAGGCGCGTGGCCGAACGCTTGTCGTAATTTGACGGTGATCGGGTTAGCGTTAAGCTTTGCTACACAAATTCCCCTTATCTTGACTATGGTTGTCAGAAGCCATTTTGAATGTATCGGCGGCCATTTTATATGAATGCGTCGCCTCGTGGCTAGCATGCCCGTTCGTCCTTCCTCTGTACCACTGACCACTTGAGTTTGCCCAGCAACAGGCTATTTTTGGTACTGGTCAAGCCTGCACATGCGCAGTTGAGCTCTTTAGGACCATTGAATAGTCATCACTTAGGAATGTCCATCCAAACTGACCAGTGGTGTTGTAACCCCTCCCATGAGTTGGCTGTGTTCCAAAAATTACCATATATGTACCTAAAACTCTGTAAATGTGTTCCGCCTACATTTTTATTACTGTAAAACTGTATAAAAGAGGTCTCGCACCGATGTCCGGTGTGATACTTCTTGCATTACCGAAGGGTGCTGTAGGAATGTACCACCACCCCATGGGGTCTTAATAAACTTGTCTTTTGCATTTTCAGTTTCCGTGCCAACATCTTTCTATGGTGTAGTGGGTTTTGCGGAATATGTAGGCCTGGAGAACCCAATACCACAAATTGGCGACCACGAAGGGACTCATCGGCGACTCGGATGCCCGAAGGAGAGGTCGTGACAAAGGATTGGAAACTCGCCATGGACGCGTACGCTGCCATTGAGTGACCCGAGTCTTGGCACCCACGGTGTTTTCTTCCTTTCCTTCTGATCTGACCTTCCAGGTGGCGCCGGTCCTCGACTGAGATCCTGCTCGTTCGAGTTGTCGTACAGTGCCGGTTTGGCTGATTCGGTTAAAGACCTTGGCAGTTGGAATCTGGATATCTGAGAATTTGGTAAGCTTGTGATTGGTAAGATAGTCTAAGGACGCTTACTGTGGCTCTTTGAATATGTTTTGAGTTAGCTAACATTTGATTCTATGATTTGAACTATATGTGCAGTGCACTTCACATAGGCAGGCATGTAGAGAGATTTCTCTAAACTTGTTTCTGTTTGAGCGGCACATTTGTGTAGAGTATATATTAAGTGCCATTTTTTTTGTGATATCGCGTTTCTGTGATATTTTGACATGCCTGTTTTAAGTACACTCCGAGGAATGTGCTGTTTTGGAAATGGTACCAATTATCGATTAAATGAATCTCAGCCGGCTCCCCCAGAGGGGACCCCTAATCGGGAAATGTACATCAAATTCGGCCTTCCCCCTATTCTATATAGTAAATTATGGAACAAGTATACAAAACGAGATCTTGAGTTGCAATGGCCACTACATGGGTCATTTGATTTACGAAAGGTTCAGTATGTGGAGCAATGTTTGTTTCAACGTAGGTCTAGACAAGATATGTTTGATTGTGTACGAATGTGGGAGAAAGCAGTGCGAGAACGAATGAAGCGTGAAATAGCCTTGGCGGACAAAGAACAGCGAAAGGCTGCTCGGGATAAGGCTTTACAGCTGGAGGAGAAAGAGTTGCAGGAAAAGAAAGATAGGGAGACACGGGAACGCAATTTGCAAATGAATGGTCAATTTCCTATTCGGCGTCCTCTTTATCCTGTCCTTACTAATGAAGTTGATAATTTTTCATTATTAGATCGGTGCCCGCCTCCGTATGCCCTGCCTACGGCCCCAGATGAGGAAGGAGGTATTCGTGTCAGGTT